>NC_021161.2:36779085-36841595 GCF_000331145.2 Cicer arietinum
ATTGGAAATTGGAAATGGAAGTTAGAATTAGAATTGGAATTTGGAATTGGAAATGGAAATTGGAATCAGATGGAATTGGAAAGCGGCTCCCTTATGCGGTAATCCCTGATTGACTGCGGCTCCAAATTGGGATGCAGCTTTTTGGAAGGCTATATATATACATACTACATAATGACCTAAGTTATTATTATTATTATATTATTATTATTATTATTATTATTATTATTATTATTATTATTATTATTATTATTATTATTATTATTATTATTATTATTATTATTATTATTATTCCATTCTATTAGAGCTACCTCTTGTTTTTATTTTATTTATATCTACATACATATTTATTTGTTTTATTTTATTTATTTTTTTGTAAGTTAAATATGGTTAATATTAATAATTTAAATCAACTACTAAAGCAAACACACAGACACATCTAAGAAGTAGAACACATATTAACACTCATAAAAAAATTAGTATTGTATCATTATACTATTTAAATTGAGATAATGAGAAATTGGGGTGTTACAGTTAACAAGGAAAATTTAGTAATCTAATCATTATCTTAATCTTGTAAATATTTCTAAGATAGTGAAAGGGGTTGTTACATATTGAATGAAGATGTAAAATACCTTGAGTTTCCAATACCCTTAAGTGTAATATTTATTAAGATAAACAAATTTGTAACGCCTTATCAATTATGTATTCCACAAATAGCAAAGACAAACTTTTCACCTATCCTACATGGTCCATTTTGTTGTATAATCCAATTGCAATTATCACATAAAACTTTACCTGTTATGTATATGTCAAACAATTGAAATTCACCATTCTCCTTAAAGGAACAATAGAATTATGTTGTGCCAAACAAGTTATTTTGAAAAGTCCAACCAAAGCTATCATCAAAATAAAGAACATGAACTTTAATATCATCATCACCATATTTGCAACGAACAATTAAGTCTATATTGTTTGCCAATCTATTAGTAATACTCACATGTGGTTCATTTATAAATTTATTAGTAATACTCACCTGTTTTCCAAGTATATATTGTTCACCGATAGCCACGTCAACACACATATCAAACGAAATTATTTGATAAATAAAGGCATTGCACCTTTAATTATCTTTTCTTTAAAAGTGGATAGTGTTTTTATATGAAAGTTAAAATAATTGTTTGAATAAAATTATATACTTTTAGAAGGATTTTAGGAAATAATTAAAACATATAAAAAATCAAAAATATTTATGGTAATATTTTTTGGAGTTTAAAATAATTTATAATGGTTTGTTAAAAATAGTAACTAATAATCTTGTTGTTTGAATCTTCATATCAAATCAATCACACTAAGCTATTTAAATACGTTAATAATAACTATTAACAAGAATAAAACTTAACAAAGTCTAACTCAACTTGTAAATACCGATATGATTAGATTATACATCATGTCTCACGTCCGAATTTAGAATTTTTCTATTGTGTTTGTGACTATTAGGCATTATTACTGTTTACCACTTTTTTACATACAAAAAAAAACTTATCAAGTATAGTATCGACTCTCATTGTGACACTAGATTTTTTATAAAAAAAATTGCAGCAGATAAAGGAAGTCTTTTTTCAAGGAAATAAAAACTTTCACATGTAATTTAGGATATCACATGGGATAGTTTGAACTAAATCCCTATAATAACAATACAATCTCAATGAATTACATTTAACTATAATTTCTTAATTTAATTCCAAAAACTACTAGTACTTATAAGGTTTTTTTTTCTTCCAAAAAGTAGTTTCTAATTAAATGAGTAAAGTCCAGTTTATAACTATTATTTGCGGTATCACACATTAGAGCGGAGCTTCTCTCAAACTTGAACTTAAAGATTTTCTAACCTGTAATAACCGCGATTTTACAAATGTTGGGACAAGCAATTCAAAATAGACATCAAAGGGAGTGGGTTTCAAAATCATGTAATAAACTACAATAAGTGACAAGAACACACAAATAATCAAATTGACAAAATATCACATAACATAACATTCAAAATCTTCAAGAACATAATATCAAAGGTTAATCAAAATCAATAACAAAGAATAGTCACAAAGATGCATTGTTATGTATGTTCTATAATTTATACTTCTTCATCATTTGATACCATTCTACTACGAAGTATTTGGTTAAGAGACATTATATTATGTCACCACATGAGTGGACAAACAATTCTTGAATGACTATATCCTTATAGATCCCCTCAACTCAATTCGAGATAGATATGCGCAATGGTTGGGGTACTTTTGTGTTGCACGGTATGATGTAGCTAAATATCACTAGAAGGGGGGTTGAATAGGGATTTTGCTGTTAAAAATAAATTCTAAGTGTTTTAAAAACTATCCTCTCGCTGAGGATGGCTAGCTCGAGGATGGGATTTTTCAAATCGTTAGATCTAAGTTGAGCAAAAGAGTAGAAGCAGAATATGAGGGACACACACACAATTTTATACTGGTTCACCCAAAGATGGCTACGTCCAGTCCTCACACCCTTGTGAGATTTCACTAACTTTCAAACAGATCGATCCTCAACCCGAGGATGATTACAAACTGTGTATTATCAAGCTTCACCAAACTTACAATCAATTTTCAAATATTTCCAAGCTTCACTCACTAGGAAATTACAAAGTAGAATGAGAGTGATTGATACTTAATACTTTCTCAAAGGATATACAAAGATATAGTGTAGGATCAAAGAAAGTAAGAAGAGAGGATGTGATTTTCTTCTTGAAAGCTTTAAGATGCTTGATCTTTTTATGCAATTGTGTTGTGTGTATTCCAATGGAGAGCTTGTTTGCATTTTATAGAGATCCAAGCCCTTGATGACCGTTGGAAATCATTTTTCAAAGGATTCAAGGTTTTTCATCATAATTACAGAACTGCCATTCAGCTTGTTAGGCCAGGCAGAACCCATCCTCACGCAACATAGCTTTGATCTTGACATGTCCTTGCTTTTTCTCTTTAATCAAAGTGCAAGGCTGTTTCTGAGCTGCATTTTTCGAAGACTTTAAGGTCTAGGTTGGCTTCACCTTTTGAGGTGATGTTGACAAGAGAGAAAAAGCCACCCTATGACATAGGACTGTCATACTCAGTCCGAGGATCAGATAGGGCAGCAACATGTGATCTTCCATTTTTGGCTTGTTTCAAGTTGCCTTTTGTTAACTTGACTTCTTCATGTATTAAAACGTGCAAGCCCAATAAATGATATGATTTTAGCCTTTGCACATGCTTGATGGGTTGCTTTCAACATAGCTGGTCCATCCTCAGCCTATTCTGCCATCCTCACAGATTTAGATCTAGCTATTCTTGTCCTTTTCCTTTTGGCCTTCTAGCTTTTATTTCAAATACTATTTCTTTGACTTAGTTATATATTTCTTTAATGAATAAAAGCATTTGTACTGGTGAGGACATATCTTGGGCAAATCTGGAGATTTTCACTTTGCAGCCCATCCTCGCGAGGTGTTCTTGATCATATGCCATCCTCTCGTGGTTTTCCATCCTCAGGCCAAAATTATATTTTCCTTCTTTTTGCCTTAATGATTAATAACCTATTATCTTATATGAATACACTCAAGAGCACATGTTAGTCATTAACCACAATCATAATCTCTTAAGTAATTTTGTTATCATTAAAATCATTTGAGAGATTTTGTCTCAACACGGTAGCTCTCGACCTTAGGGAATAACCTACTAATCTACTTAGGAATTCCCCACCAGAGGTACCCCCAAAGTCTATCATTCTTATCTTAGAGTTCGATTGTATCCCTCCACAGTCATACTCATTCAGTTGTAATTTCCCAAAATCATTGGGTTTGTCAGACCCTCCCTATATGATGACAAAATAATCCTCACTTAAAAAATCCTCAAACTTCTAGGTCATACTTAATCAATTATCACAACTTGACAACTCTTAATATGAATTCACACTATTTATTAAAATTTACGTCTATGCATATACAATCATTCCACAATATTCATTAGAATTTACATCATTATATATTTCAGTCAATCTCAACCAAGTCTCAACATTTTATGAACATCAACCACAATGAACAATCAAATACTATCAATCATAAAGTAATAAATCAAACAAGTAGTGCATTCAAGTAAAGTCATAATTTCATTCAAGTAAGCAAGAACATTGAAATACACATTATCCATACAATAACAATTAGCATATGATTACACAAAAATCAAATATCATTAATCTTGACATAAATACATTACGACAATTCTTTAGGTTTCTAAATCATATTTTAGTCCTCACAATTACCATTCATATATTCCCAAATAATAATTACTCAATAGGACTCGATTGTACATGGTAAGCCCCAAATGAATATATGAGAATTATGATATTCCCGTTCCTCCCACATTATATTATACTCATGAAATTGAACTTTCTTTCACCTCTTACCTAGATTTAAGCTTTCACACATCGAACCTGAGAAGTTTATCGAACATGTGTCATGTCTTTGTCACATGTCGTGTCTACTAATCTGCAAATGTAATAAAACAACGTAACAACCAAATACAAATAAATCACTATACATAAAATAACCAAAAATATATTTAGTACTATATATACCTGTATATTAACATCGTCAATTTTTTTTTAATGTAGAAAAAAAAATAGAATCATAGGATATTAAATAAATAAAATATTTATAATTTTGGTTTGAAATAGAAAAATGATGTCAACTGAAATATAACTAATAATATTTGTTTACAACCTAATGAATACTATGCATAATTTTAAATTATAAATAAAACAAATTAAAGCTTTTGGATTTAAAATAAAATTTGACTTTTTGATATAAAACAAAATTTAAAGTGCAGTGTATATAAATAAAATATATGTTATCTTAACTTAAAATAGAAAAAGGTATGATCTCTATTTTTATAGATTGATCACCCTTTATTTTATGCATACTAATAGGAATTTAATGTGATTGGTATGAGAAAGTGGTCAAATTCGTTTGTCACTGAAAAGTTAAAACGATGATAGACAATTTTTATATTGATAAAAATAACTAAATACTAATTGAAGTTAATAGATGTTTCACCAATAAAAAAGAGTGAATTTGTAAGAAAAAAAAAACAAAATATAATAGAAGAATAAAAATACAATGAAGACTAGTATGATAGGCGATAATCTCAAAACAACTTTTGTAGTCAATATCAATTCTATAAGATCAAAACTTAGGTTCAAAACAATACAATGGAAAATTACAAAGGCATTAGAATACATTCACCCTAATAAACAGATAAACAGTATCGATGCTTCCTCATCTTTTTCTTAAGACTAAAGCTTATCAACACTATGATAATGGTAGGACCGTCCAATGGTGGAGTCATATGAAATGACTTTCTTGAATCCAAGGCCCGCTCATCATCTTTATATCTTGTAGTTTTCATTAACACATCAACATTGAGGTAACCTTCTAAATAAATTAATACTTTCCAGCATCCTCTCAACCATCATTTTCTTGAATTTCCTCTCAGGACAATTTTTCTTTTTAAAATGCCTCTTGTTACATTGGAAACATCTTTGGTTTGTTTTGTGAGGGTCCTTCTTCTCAGTTTTAAATTATGTTTGGATATTTTCTTCTTGTACTTGATTTTTCCAACAAACTTCACTGTTTCCTTCATCTCTTTCTTATGGGGTTTTTCAACTCAAAAATAGGTTCTTATTGAACCTCCTAAAGGGACAAGGTATCCTTTCCATAGACTAGTGTATCACATAAGTGCTTACATGAATTTGGCAAGGAACTTACCAAAAGTAAAGCTTGGTCTTCATCTTTAATACTCACATCCATATTTTCAAGATTGATAATGACCTTGATAGATCCAACTATGTGCTCTTGGAATGATTCATACTTCTTTCAATGGGTAAACTCATAAATTTTGAGGACAAAATTTTCTGGGGCGGGGGAGAATGTAATGGCCATCTCACTACCTTAAAAATTATTAATTTAGGATCAATTGTAGAATGATAAAGTGATAGTGTTAACAAGTCCAAGTGGCAAAGATAGACAATGCCACCTTTATTTCTCTCTCTCTTTCTCCTTCAATCACGGGTACTAACCAATCTTCTTCATTCATTTATTTCATTTTAAATACACATTTCCATAAAACAACTCTGAAAAACCCCAACACTAGTATTGTTCCTTGTCTCCCTCATCCATCAATTTTCTTTTTCTTTCCAAAATCCTTCAAACACAAAAGTTCTTTGAAGTCTTCTACAATCTTCTACCTTCACTCCAACCCCTTGCATCTATATTTCCTTCTCTTAATCTCCAGAAATCAACCAAAAATAGTATTATATGGAGATAAAGAGAAAACATGGAAAACCCCAAATCTGACACAAAATACCGGAGAAATTGAGAGTTGGTAGAGTAGGCATCTTCCATAAATCAACTCGAGTTAAAGGGGATTTTCCTTTAGAAAAATTGTGAGTTCTTTTCCTAGAACTGTTTTTGCATTTTGCATGTGGGTTTTTTGGTTTGATTTTAGTTTATTTTACTGATTTGAAAAAATGGATTCCTTAAAATATAAGAGTGAGGAAAACTGTAAGGTTTAACATATAGGAAATGTAAAAAAACACTACATTTCACTCTTTTAAAATCATTCATTCTGCATATATTTGTGTCAAGATTATAATGTGTTAAATATTTAAAGAAATGGGGGTTGACAGTGATGGATGGATTACTGAGCTAATGTGTTTCCCTAACTCCCCCTCTTTTTTTATAGAACTCACTTAAATTATTATCTCATCCTCTATTTTTATTTATTATAGCAGATAAGGGGGATTGAGGTTGGGAGTTTAGGCAACAGAGGATAGAACTCTATAATGATGTAGTTTAAGTTTGTAATCCAATTTTTATTTTGTACATCATAGGATGCTTGCATACTATGTACTCAATATATAGTTAGAATGACATTATAAGTTTGTACTTATGTTAATTTATATGATTGTTTTTGAAATATTAAAATGTATTAACTTATTACCATTTTCTAGATACAAAGTGATGGATGTTACACATCCTCTCCCCTTTAGAAAATTTTGTCCTCAAAATTTGATAGCTTAGTTGTTAAAAGAGATATGGATAATCATTCATCATATCAAATTCTACTTCCCATGTTGCTTCCTTTGGGGATGATCCTTCCCAAATAACATTTACTTAGGGAATGGTATTATTCCTTAATGTCTTCGTACTTCTGTTAACAATCTGAATTGGCACAAGAATTTAGGTGTGGTTTGGTTTCAACATTTTTGGGCCGTTCCCTCTCTAGTAATGCTTCTACTTTGGAATGATCTACAACTACCCACTCCTTTGGAGATTACATGACCTTCAAAACTCACACTTGGTTTTTCTAGAGTCAGACTTCAAAATTTTAGATCGGACATTGAAAACTCACACTTACTTGGTTTGGAAAACAACTTCTTGTCTATTAGAATTTGCAGCACGGTCTTGAGATGTTCTATATGTTCTCTAGAGTCTTTGAATAAATCAAGATATCATTAATAAAATCTATAACAAATTTGTCTAAACAAGGTCTAAATATCTTGTTCATATAATCCATGAACAAGGCTGGAGCATTTGTTACACATGACAACATAACTAAAAACTCATAATGTCCATACCTCGTTCGAAAAGTTGTTTATGGTATGTCTTCAAACATTATTTGAATTTGATGGTATCCAGGTCTAACATATATTTTGGAAAATATGGTGGCTCCCCCTAATTGGTCCAAAATGTCATCTATTCTTAGCAATTGGTATTTGTTCTTAATGCTCAATTTGTTTAGCTATCTATAATCAATGCAAAGTCATATCCCACCATATTTCTTTTTCACTAAGAGGACAAGTCCTCCCCAATGTGGCACACTATGCCTAATGAGTTGTTTGCTTATGAGATCTTCTAATTGGTTTTTAAGCTCATTGAGTTCCAAAGGTGACATCCTATAAGGAGCAATGGATATGGGTCCTGCACCAAGAGTTAAATCTATGGAAAACTTTATCTCTCTCTCTATCGAGGGGTAAAGACATTATGTCCTTAAGGAAAACGTCCTCAAATTTATTCACTAATGAAGCGTTTGAAACATTTATTTCTGACCCCGAACTTGAAGAAACTAACAATAATATGCCCTGATCTTGTTGGCTAAACATTGGAAGAGTCAAGAAGCATTGAATAAGGAAGGAAGTTTTGGTTCCTTTAGATGTGGAATACTAGTTGGGACTATAACCACTCTACTAATCTATCCATAGACTGATGTATAGACCTTTAAGGGGTATACAAACTGAGTCTACTAAAAAGACTTTATCAAGAAAGCTAATAGGACATTGAAAACATGCGAAATAGATTTCAATTTGGTTTTTAGCTACAGAAGATGCAACTAAGGTAAAAGGTTAAGGTTCATAGCCTCATTTTCTTTTCCATATTTTGAGCACCTTCTTGCACGGGGAAAGTTGGAAGTTTGTACTTGTTTCCCTTTTCCTTGTGAAATCTTCACCTTAAATTGTTGATTGGACTTGTTGGAATCCTTTGGTTGCTGCCATTTGGCTTGCTTATTCTTTTACACTCTTTTCAATTTTCCTCCACAATGTAACTCTTATGCACGAGGGTGGAATCGTTTGTGATCTCCAACTGTCCTACATTGCCATTGATTTGTGATTTCTGGTTTCTAGCCCCATTCAAACTAGTTATTTTTTCACTATTCATTTGGTGGATATTGAGTGTGGGATGAAAATCTTGACAATTCCTTAAATTTTCCCACATACTCAGCCACTAGCATGTCTCTTGGCAGTAGGTGGGCAAACTCTAACTATTTTTTATTTCTCGTACTCTTTGGATAATACTTGTCTAAGAAAGTTGATTCAAAATGTTCCCAAGCTAATGGTATTTCCAGAGTCAACATATGAGCCTTCGTAACTTTGCACCAATATTCGACTCACCCTTTAATAGGTGTGTGACAAATACTACCTTATATTCCTATGAGCATTGTACTACTTCGAAAGCTTTCTTTATCTCTTCGAGCCATGCTCGAGCTATAGTTGCCTTATGACTTCCTCCAACGACTTGAAGCTGCATCTTATGGAAATCATAGAAAGTTTTATTTGCTGCTTGATTGACACCCATTAGTTGTGCCAAATGTTGGACCAGGTTACTTGTAGCCATTGCTTGTTGGTGAATAATTTCTAATATTCGTTCCAATGGCTCAACAACACGTGGTGGTGGAGGAATGTTATTTGCTTGTGGAGAATTACGTCTTAGCCTTTAGCGTTGTCTTGCCTCTTTTGCCATAATTCTGCTTACCATACATAAAATACTAAATTGATCAGGCTTCATATTAGATTAAGTGATACTTAGAATGTATAGTAAAAGATGAAGCATCTTGGACTAACCCTTTACCCATAATTCGGTTGGTTCGACCGGTTCTGATACCAAAATGTAATATCCATTATCATGTGTCTAGAAAATGATAATTAAAATATACATCATACTATTCCAAAGGCAATCTTATAGGTTCTAATAAGATATAAGAATTAAATGTCATTGTAACTACAACAAATTATAGTTTACAAAATATCATATGAAATACCATTCCACAAAATATTAATACATCATAATAATATAACCTCATCTATTCTCCCTGAGTCCGAGCTCAAATCTCAGTGAGTTCGATAAAAAAGGGAAAAGAATTTTGTAATATTTATGTTTATATGAATATTTTCTATAACATCATAGGTTTTATAAATTTCTTAAAATTCAATCATTTTTCATAAATTTTGGACAATCTATCCCAATTATCTCGATGGTGAGTCACCAAGATACTTTGATCATTTTCCTCTCCTTGGTAGGTCTTGGCCATGACCACAATAGGCATCCCAATTACTTTTCCATTAATGAGGCTTGTTTATTGAAACACCCTCGTATCCCTTGTAACATTTTCGATTAAGACAATGTATATCATGACTTTATATTTATGAAACATTCCTCATTATTAATCCAATTTCAAAGTAATTCATTAGCATTAACATAATTACTAAAAAAAAAACAATTCATAAAAGATTGTTTTAGGCTAGAGGAAAGTCCCCATTAGAGGGAAGTCCCAATTAGAGGAAAATCCATATTAGAGGGAAGTCTCAATTTGAGGAAAGTCTCCATTAGAGGGAAGTCTCTACTAGAGGAATTTCAAGACAAAGGAAAGTCTCGGTCAAAAGGAGGTTTCTATTAGAGGGAAAGTCAGAGGGAAGTCTCCGTTAGAGGGAAGTATAATAACCCATTTAATTAAAATATGTTAAAAATAAAGGGAAGTCAAAATACTAATACATTAATTTAGAAATAAAGAATTTTAATTAAAATAAGAATGGACAAAAAGGTAATATAGGGAATGTCCAAGGGGCAAAAAGGAGATTTTTCTTCTTTCTCCTAATTTTATCCTTTCCGAGAAAAATGCCCAATCATTTTCGAGAAAAATACCCAATCATTTTCTCATTTTTCCCTTCTCATTCCCTAATCAATCTAAAGGGTAATCTCATTGTTACTGTTCACTTTCGCTTCCAAATCCTCCATTTTTCCATCTCTTTGAAATCAGTGAAACAAGGAACTTGTCTTCAAGAAGAGTTCAGAGCCGCTTTGGAGCATTCTACCTCTAGACACATATTCTCTTAGTTTGTCTCTAGACACATATCCTCTAACTTTTCCTCTAGACATGTATCCTCTAATTCTACCTCTAGACGTATATCCTCTTATTTTATATGCTTATGGCTATGCTGCCTTTGACTTGTATCTGGCATAAAGCATAAGGGGAAAATGCTTGGTTGGAAAGCAAGTTTTCTACTACTGCAAATAGCCTGGTCATATGGCTTCTTCCTGTCTAGCATGCTAAAAACAAGGAGATTCCAACCCAAGTAAACCTAACACTAAAAAGTCTTTGCCCTTAGTGCTAAGAAAGGTAAGAATCATAATCTAATTACTAGTACTTGTTTCATAAATCAAACTCCTTTGACTGTCATGTTTTACACTAGTGCATCCCATTCATTCATATCCTCATATTGTGTTTTGCAACTCAATTTTCCCTACTTGAAATACCTTTCACCTTAATTTAACTACTGCAACTAAGAATTCAATTAAAACTTTCTTAGTGTGTTATTAGTGTTTCTTTACCATATTTTACATAATGTTTTTAATAGTTTTAGTTTTCTTACCCCTTTAGGGGTTAGACATTATACTAGGAATGGAGTAGATGTTTGAACATTCAGTGACGCTGGTCTATCATGGTAAGAAAATTATGATTCCTCCAAGCAGTCCCCAACTAGAGCAACCAGAACTTCCTCCCTTATCCATAACTTCCCAACTCTTCCAATGTTTAAACCATGGGAGTCAAGGCATATTGTTGATGTTATCTTCTAACTCAAGGTTATAAGTAGAATTGTCAAACATTCCAATGGTCAATTAATATAAGGATGTATTTCTAGAAGATGTAAAATCCCTACCACCAGAAAGAGAAATAGAATTATCTATATACTTGGTCCCTAGAACAGGACCAATCTCCATTGCCCCTTATAGAATTTCCTCTTAGAGTTGAGTGAGCTGAAAAATCAGTTGAAGGATATGATAAGCAAGCAATTCATTAGACTAAGTGTGTCACCTTGGGGAGCCTTGTGGTGTTAATAAAGAAAAAAAAAATGGCATTATGAGGCTTTGCATAGATTATAGACAGTTAAATAAGGTAACCATTAAGAATAAATATCCTCTACCTAGGATAGATGACCTTTCATTTTATCATAGCATTTGGGCACATGTGTTCTAGCTTTTTAGTTTGG
Organism: Cicer arietinum; assembly: GCF_000331145.2. Classification (NCBI taxonomy): domain Eukaryota; kingdom Viridiplantae; phylum Streptophyta; class Magnoliopsida; order Fabales; family Fabaceae; genus Cicer; species Cicer arietinum. Next base: position 36,790,963 of record NC_021161.2, read on the forward strand.
TATTTTAAAAGCTCTTTATAGCTTAGAATAATTTTTTAGCTTGTTTCTAAACTTTGGGTTGAAAGTGAATTATAATTTTATTATTTGCATTTTGTCCCTTGCTCGCTATGTAGGCCATAATTTGAGCTCTGGATATCGAATTGGCGCATACGAGCAGGCGTTGGAAAGTTAAAAATCAGAGCTACAACTTTTATGTTGGAATAAAAGCCCAATGTTGAACTTTATTGGACCTAAATTGCAGATTTCGTAATCTAGACTTTTGTAATAATTTTAAATTACAGGTCACTATTTTTAAAACCCTAAAGCCTAATATCGAGTACTATATATTGGGAGTTTAGTTTCTTTTCTATGACATGAAATTTTAGGATTCATATTGATACAATGAATAAACACTTTTTATTTTAATTTCATGGAATGCTAATTTAATAAGATTAGTCCACGAGTTTAGAGTTTCATCAACATCTTGAGATTCATGTTACATTGTCAATTTCGCTTCATGATTATATTTCTGTTTATTTTATTATATTGATATGTTAGATTGCTTAAATTGAATTTCAATAGGATCGATTAAATTCATTTTTTATATATATAACTCTCAATATATAGGATTGATTCAGGTTACACTCTCTTTCTTTTTTCTTTATTCTTTATATATATATATATATATATATATAACTCTCAAATTTAAACAAACAAGTTGAGCACCCCCACACTTATTTAAGGAAAGACACCTTTATCCCTCACGATCGGGTCAATTCATTGTTTTTCACTTTTGGGGTTGTAATGAGCTATATAACAAAGAATGAGATAATTAGGTTCAAAGGGGCTTAAACAAATGGATAATTATAGGGTAAACTTATTAGGCTAGTAGCTTAACAAGAAATAAATGCCTAAATCATTTTAATATATGCATGCGGACAAGAGTCAAGTCAAGTTCTAGCGTAACTAGCAATCGTGAGTGAGATAACACACAAGGAAAAAAGATGGGAAAATGTATTCCATTCATAATAAGGCTAAAAAATCTCACAAAGGTTGATGGCCTATCACAAATGATACACAATTTAGCATTTTAATCCAATTTATTTTACCAAGAATGCAAAGATACTATCCAATCATGCTAGTCCAAACAAAGTCACAATATTTACAACCACAAAATCTGATGAAAAAGCATGCAATGCAATGTCCATTTTGATTTATTTATTTATTTATTTTTATTTTGAAATATAACAAATAAAATTCTAAATAATACCTCCACACTTAAATTATACATTTTCCTCAATTAAAGTAACAAGTATAAAATAAGAGTAAGGAAAGGGAGTTCTCTGTTCAAACTTCAGTGTAGGTGGGTTTTTCCAAAGAGATGTCTTCTATGGTAGCATCTCGAAGCACATAGCTCTCATGGAATAGCTTGAGGCGTTGTCCATTTATTTTGAACACTTTCTTGGTGTTTTCACTTTTTATTTCCACTGCACCATGAGGAAAAATGTTAGTAACAACAAAAGGGTCAATCCACTTGGATCGAAGTTTCCCAGCCACAATTTTCAGACGGGAGTTGTGAACAATAAAACTTTTTTGCCAATGAAAAATTCCTTCCTAGAAATCATCTTATCATGAAAGTACCTAGTTTTCTCCTTATAGGTCCGAGAGTTCTCATAAGCTTCAAGTCTAAGTTCTTCAAGTTGTTGCAATTGAAGGTTTCTCTCAAAACCTGCTTTCTCCATCTCAAGGTTACAACTCTTGACCGCCCAATAAGCACGATACTCTATTTCCACTATGTGGTGGCATGCCTTACCAAACACAAGTCGATAAGGGGACATCCTGATTGGTGTTTTGTAGGTTGTTCTATGAGTCAAAAGAGCTTCTTCAAGTCGGTGGCTCTAGTCTTTCCTGTTTGGCTGCACCATTTTTTCTAAGATCTGTTTGATTTCCCTGTTTGAGATTTCAGCATACCCATTAGTCTGGAGATGATAAGGTGTGGAAATGTTGTGCAGAACCCCATACTTCCAAAGCAAAACGTCTATGGTGTGGTTGCAAAAATGAGTGCATTGATCACTTATGATGGCTCGGGGTATTCCAAACCTGCAAAAAATATTTGATCTGATAAAATCTACAACAACTTTAGAATCATTAGTCCTAGTGGGTATTGCTTCCACCCACTTCAAAATATAATCAACAGCTAGTAAAATGTAGACAAAACCAAAAGATACAGGAAAATGACCCATAAAGTCAATGTCCCACACATCAAATACTTCACATAAAAGCATAGGTTGTTGAGGCATCTCACTCATACGAGTGAATGATTTTCCTACTATTTGGCACTTTTCACAAGTTTTGTAAGTCTCAAAAGCATCTTTAAACAAAGTGGGCAAAAAGAAACCCGAGTATAAGACTTTTCTTGTTGTCCGAATCAATCTTAGTTTTGCTTCCGATTTCTTCAGCAAGAACTTCAAAGCTGCATGGTCAGTAAAAACAACTACCTTCGAACCTATCAAATATGATCTAAACTTACCAAGTGCAAAAACAATAGCTAAAAGTTCCTTTTCAATGGTAGTATAATTAGTATGTGCAGAATCTAAAGTCCTAGAAGCATAATAAATAACATGGGCAGCCTTACCAACCCTTTGTGGAAGGACTGCTCTCATTGCATAGTTAGATGCATCACACATAATTTCAAAAGGGATGGTCCAATTGGGTGGCTGAATTATGGTTGTAGAGGTAAGTGTTGCCTTTAAGAATTCAAACGTCTTCTTGCATTTGTAATCAAAGGTGAAAATGACATCTTTTTGCAACAAATGTGATAGCGGAAGAGCTATCTTGTTGAAATCCTTGATAAAGCGCCTGTAAAAACCTGCACGGCCAAGAAAAGAAGGAATCTCACGGAAGCAAGATGGGTAAGGCAAATTAGAAATCACATCAATCTTGGCAGGATCGACTTCTATCCCATTTTTAGAGATCACATGTCTCAAAACTATGCCTTGTTCAACCATAAAATGACAATTTTCATAATACTGCACAAGGTTAGTTTCAATACATCTATGCAAAACTCTGTCTAAATTGTTCAAGCATGCATTAAATGAGGAATTATAGACAGTAAAATCATCCATGAAAACTTCTATTCAATTTTCTATCAAATCAGCAAAAATACTAATCATGCAGCGTTGGAAAGTTCCAGGAGCATTGCATAGGCCAAAGGGCATCCTCCTATAGACAAATATGACGAAAGGGCAAGTGAACATGGTCTTTTCTTTGTTATCTGATGCAATATGGATATGAAAATAACCAGAAAAACAAACAAGAAAACAATAATGTGACTTACCAGCCAACTGTTCAAGCATCTGATCAATGAACGGTAAAGGAAAATTATCCTTTCTAGTTGCCTGGTTTAGTCTCCTGTAATCGATGCATACCCTTCAACTGTTCTGCACTCGTGTGGATATAAGTTCATTATTTTCATTTTTAACCACTGTGATTCTAGTTTTCTAAGGGACTACCTACACCGGACTCACCCATTGACTATCAGAGATGGGGTATATAATGCCTGCTTGAAAGATCTTGGTCACTTCTTTTTTTACAACATCCATAATTAATGGGTTAAGTCACGTTTGGGGCTGTCTGACTGATTTTACCCCGATCCTCATGTAGTATCCTATGCATGCACATGGATGGGCTAATTCTAGGAATATCAGCCAAGGTCCATCTGATTGCCGTCATGTGTTTTCTTAAAATCTGCAACAGCTTCTCTTCCTAATTATTTTCAAGTTTGACTGAAATAATCACAAGTAATTTCTCACTTCCTTCTAAATATGCATATTTCAAATTTTTAGTAAGTGGTTTAAGCTCTATAATCGGTGGCTGCTTAATGGAGGATACAACACCAGTGGCCGAAGCTAAGTCTGCAAAATCAATTATATTAGTAGAAATATCAATATCATCACAATGATCAACCTGCAAGGCAGCTTCGATCTCAGCATACACAGAGCACAATTGAGTATCTGTACATAATTCACAAGTATAAGTATCATCAAAACCAGACAATGAAGGAAAATCAGTAGCAAACATATCAGGGTAAGTGTCATCAACAAAATCAGCAAGCAATTCAATTTGAAAAATTGAATGTTCTTCCATGGGGTGTTTCATAGCATCAAAGAAGTTAAATTTTACAATGTTATCACTAAATTCCATGGGTAGAGTTCCAACATGTACAACAAATTTTGTTATAGCAGTTTTCAAGAATGGTCTGCCTATGATGATAGGCGCTCTATTGGACTTATTTTCTCCCTCTCCCTCCATGTCCAGAATGTAAAAATCTGCAGAAAATATCAATCCATTAACTCGAACAAGTACATCATCCACAAGTCCAGTAGGACGAGCATTGCTCTTGTTCGCCAATTGTATGGTAACACATGTACTCTGTAAAGGTCAAAGAGCAAGAGAGTTAAAAATAGATGTAGGCATAACATTAATGGAAGCTCTTAAATCTAACATAACATTTTCAAATTGACTATTGCCTATGGTACATGGAATGAAAAAAGTTTCTGGATCTTTGCATTTTTGAGGCATGGGCTGAATGAGGGCTGAAACATTTCGCCTCATGTTTACTCTTTCATTACCTTTTAACTTTCTCTTGTGTGTGCACAAATCTTTTAGAAATTTTGCATATCTCAGAATTTGTTTAATTGCTTCAAGGAGGGGAATGCTCACTTTCACCTTCCTAAATGTATCTAGGATCTCGTTGTTCCTATGTTCCTCGCCCATTTTCTTAGTCTTCACTGGCCTTGGAGGAAAAGGAAGTGATATATTTTGTTCAACGTCAACAGTTTCAGGAATCAAAGTGTCCTCAACAACCTTGTTATTTTTCACAGCAGTTTCAGGTACCTTTGGTATTTCAACAGCTTTCTCAGACCTCAATGTAATTGCAATGACATTGGAAGCATTTGGATTTACTACTGTCTATGCAGGCAATTGGTTTGACCCCTGAGTCTGCAATTGATTAATTGAAGTGGCTAGATGACCATTCTTTGTTTCCAAATTTTGAATGGTGGAATCTATTCTTTATTGAAATTGGAGATTCTAGACAACAATTTGCTTAACGAGGTTATCTAATGAAGGTGCATCGTTTTGCTGTTGTGGAATATTTTGTTGTTGTTGTTGTTGCTGCTTAGGTTGCTATTGTGCATATGAATACTTCCATCTCTGGTTGGGATAGTTTCTCTAACCAAGATTGTACCTGTTAGATGACATGAGGAGCATCAACACTTGGATCTTCTTGCAATGTAGGACATGAATATGTAGGATGCTCTGGAGAAGTGCAAATACCACATACCACTGCTTGGGTTTTACATATTGTCAACTTTTTTTACTAAAGATGTAAGCTCATCAAGTCTGCCTTCTAAATTCTTGTGGGAAGAAGCTTTAATTTAATTCACACCCCTTTCCAACACTGCTGAATTGCTTCTAGTTGTAAATTGTAAATTGTTGAGAACTAATAGATATGTTCTCAATCATAGCCTTTTCTGCTTTTGGGGTCTTATCGACAAGTGTTCCCCCACTAGCAGCATCCAAAATGCTTCTACCCATAGGTAGCAAGCCTTCATAAAAATATTGGATGAGCAATTGTTCAGAAATCTGGTGATGAGGACAACTATACACTAATTTCTTAAATCTCTCCCAATACTCATGTAATGATTCCCTGTCAATCTACCTAATGCCACATATTTCTTTTCTGATTCAAGTAGCTCTTGAGGCAGGGAATAATTTTTCTAGAAACAATTTCTTGAGATCATTACAACTTGTAACAGAACCTAGTTGAAAGTAGTATAACCAGTCTTTGACATCATCTTGGAGTGAAAATGGGAAGGCTCTTAGCTTAATATGGTCTTCTGTGACTCCTTGAGGCTTCATGATATAACACACAACATGGAATTCTTTCAAGTGTTTGTGGGGATCCTAGCCTGCAAGACCATTAAACTTTGGAAGCAAGTGTATTAAACCAGATTCAAGTTCAAATGGTACAGTAACTTCAGGATATGTGATACATAATGCATTATAATTGACATTAGGTGCAACAAGTTTTCTTAAGGTTCTATTATTCGCATTAGCCATATTTTGCAACAAGTTGTCACTTTCATTATCTGACTCTAACTCGTTAGCACTAACAGCTCTATTAAGTCTACGCATAAATGAAATATCCTATCTATTTCAGGTTCAAAGGAATGTAGATTTACAGAACTAGTCCCAGTCATGCATCATCATAACAATGCAATGCAAAATCACAATTTTGAAAATTCCAACAATGTCCCTATCGCTAAAATTGAAGTGAAAAATCGAAAACCTTATAAAATAAAATCCAAAAAATATAAAAATACCACCTAAAATTTCTAAAATTCAAATAAAGGCAACACAAATTTTTTGGAATTTTAAGAGAATACGAAAAATTAAAAAAAAAATGGGGTCTAAACGAAGGAATTCAAATTTTTCAGATTTTCTGGCGAAATTTCTGGGCAATCCGAGACAACTGCCTGAAAATCGGGTTTTTTGACTATCAACGTGTCTACGAGCTTGCAACAAGCCTATTCGATCAGTAGAGCAACAAAACACGAAGAAACAATTGTTAGGATGATTGGTAATACTCTAATATTGTTTAATATTGGTTAATATTGTTATCGGAATGTCCCCTTAGAGTTGAGTGAGCTGAAAAATCAGTTGGAGGATATGATAAGCAATCAATTCATTAGACCAAGTGTGTCACCATGGGGATTCCCTGTGTTGTTAATAAAGAAAAAAAAAATGGCATTATGAGGCTTTGCATAGATTATAGACTGTTTAATAAGGTAACCATTAAGAATAAACATCCTCTACCAATGATAGATGACCTCTTAGACCAATTAAGAGGAGCTACTATATTTTCCAATATTGATTTGATATTTGGATATCGTCAAATAAGAGTAAATAGAGGATATCCCCAAAACAACCTTTAGGACCATATATGGGCATTATGAAATCTTAGTTATGCCTTTGGGGTGACCAATGCCCCAGTTGTATTAATGGATTATATGAATAGGATTTTTAGACCATACTGTTGGACTTTAGTCCTTTGAATCTTAATTTTTGACATAATTAACAACATACAATATTCATACTTCATATGATAAATCTAACAGTTTAATTGAGCAAGATTTCAGGAACCATAATCCAATCCTACACACTTGGATCAAATTGCTTGGAACACAAGAAATCAACAAAAGTTGAATTCTGACTATGTAAATCGATTGGGAAATCGATTTCATAACAAGGGTGTAAGGAAATCTTAAGTGTTTGTAAATGTGCAATCGATTTTCTTAATTAAAAAAAGAAAACTGCACAAGTCAGTAGCACTCTGATTTGGAGAGTAATCGATTGGGCAATCGATTGAACATTTCACAAATTAAATCTGATGGTAACACATCGATTGGTAAATCGATTGGATAAGTCACAGTAGCACTCCAGTGCTGAGGGAATCGATTGGCAAATCGATTGACAAAGTATCATTTGAAAAATGACCTCACCTGTGACAAATACAATCGATTGGACAATCTATTGTTGAAATTTTCAATTCTGATAAAGTTTGGTTGCAATCGATTGGAAAATCGATTGAACTAAACACCAGGTAAAAACTTTTCAGGAACATGCTACCAAAGCGATTGACAAGTCGATTGACATCAAATAACTGAGTCACTGTTTTGAATTAAATCGATTGGCAAACCGATTGACATTAAAACTGAGTCACTGTTTTGAATCACATCGATTGACAAATCGATTGACATCAAAAAACTGAGCCACTGTTTTGAACACAATCGATTGGCAAATCGATTGAAATAAACTTTTTGAAAACACAGTGAACTCTGAGATTGTGACCAAATCGACTCTGTGTTTTTATACATCGACTCTGAGACTTGGCAAATCGATTGAGTAATCGATTGAAATTACTTTTATTGAAACAGTTTCCCAGAAATCGATTAGGAAATCGATTTATACAAGTCTGGACATGTTCTACTGAAAAGTGTTGCTTTTAAAGAATCGATTGGTAAATCGATTAGCTTGTATAGTTTCAAGATTAAAGAAAAACAAGACTCGCGATAATCGATTGGCAAATCGATTTAGCACCTTTTATAACTTTACAAAATCGATTGGGAAATCGATTTCGTAGTTGGTTTTTCAGAAACTATATAAACTGTCTTTCAATCTTTATTCATATAACAATTCATAACTTTCATAATTTCTCATAATACTTTTAACTGTTTATAACAACAAACTAACGACTTCATAATTGTGATTACAGATTTCAATACACTTTGTTGACAATCTAAGAGAAATGATAATGTGCTCATGAACAATACTTGAACATCCAGATTTGTGAGGAGCAACATTCATAAAGATTGAAGACTCTTTTGTTTTACATCTTTTATTCATTCTGTAATAAATCTTTGAAAGAAATAGGACGCAAGAAAAGCCAGCTTGAAACTGGTGGCTACTTTCTTGGTTGAGAGGGCTCAACAAGAAAGAGTCGTACTTTGATTCTGTGATAGGCTGCTGAGTGTCTACAAGGATCAGAGGGTATTCAATAGGAAAGACATAATTAGAGATTGATAGGTTTTAGAAATCCAGCTAGAAACTGGTGGCTACTTTCTTGGGTGAGAGTGCTCAACAAGAAAGAGTTGCACTGTGATTCTGTGTTAGATTGACGAGTATCTACAAGGATCAGAGGGTAATCAATAGGAAAGAGATCATTAAGATAGATAGGTTTCGGGGAGGAAACTGGACAATCTGTAAATGATTCTTTCTATTGAAGGAGAAGAAAATCTGAAATCCGTTTGGATTTTCAGGACTGGACGTAGGTTGTCGTTGAACAACCGAACCAGGATAAATCTCTGTGTCTTCTTCTCTAACTCTCTCTCTTTAATTTTCTATATTGCTAACTTTGCATGCCTCAAAATTTAAATTCCGCTGTGCACTTGATGCTGATTAATTTTGTAACGAAAACTGATATATTTTCTGTTATTGCGAGGTCACTGATATCAACACATACCTTGATAGATTTGTAGTGATTTTTACAGATGACATTTTGACATACTCAAAAACCGCAGAGGAACATGTAGAACATCTTCAAATAGTGCTACCAATACTTAAAGATAGGAAGTTGTATGCCAAACCTAGTAAATATGAATTATGGATGTCAGAAAGAATATTTTTAGCCAATGTGATCACCAAGGGAGGAGTGGCAGTGGACCCCTCTAAGGTAGAGGCAATTTGGGAAAATTTTCTAATGAATCTCTATAGTACCATGTCAATCCTAAGAAGCTCCTAACTTCAGTCACATTCTTAGGTTAACCACTGACCTGGTTAACCAAGAAAAATAACATTTTTTGTGTGGGATCATGAGTGTGAGAGGAGTTTCAAACACTCAAAACCAAACTGACCACTGCTCATATGTTGGACATCCCATATCCAACTTTAGGATTTCAGGTATACTGTGATGCATCATTAACAGGTCTAGGTTATGCGTTGATGCAAAATAGTCAAGTAGTGGCTTATGCCTCAAGGAAACTCAAAGCACATGAGGATAATTAACCTACCCATGACCTTGAATTGGCTGCCATAGTATTTGCTCTAAATATCTGGAGACATTATTTGTACGGATCACATTTTAATGTCTTTAGTGACCCGAAAAGTCTAAAGTAGCTAATTGACCAAAGGGAACTTAATATGAGATAAATGAGATGGGTGAAATTCTTGAAAGACTATGACTTTGAGCTAAGATACCACCCAAGCAAGGTCAAATGTAATGGCAAATGCCTTGAGTAGAAAGTCACTGCGTATATCATTTATGTTGATTCAGAAACTGTTATTACTAGAAAATTTTAGAGATTTAAATTGAAGGATGACACCTCTTCAAAGCAAAATTCTTTGAAAAAGTAGGAAATAACCAATGATCTTACAGATCAAATTAAGCATTCCCAAGAACTAGATGGAAAGTTACATGTTAAGAAGAATCAAGAGAAATTTTCAAAGGCAACAGATGGGACAATTCTGTTTCGAAACATAATTGTATACTTAGGTACTAGGAATTAAAGAAAATAATATTAAAGGAAGCTCATAAAAGCCACTTGACCATTCACCCTGGAGCCACCAAGATGTATCAAGATCATAAGAAGAATTATTGGTGGACAGGCATAAAGAAGATGTGGTTACCTTTGTTGCCCAGTGTCTCACTTGTCGAAAGATAAAAATAGAACATTCGAGGCCAACAGGTCTACTGCATCCACTAGACATACCTGAATGGAAATGGGATTCTATATTTCCATGGATTTTGTAGTAGGACTACCTCATACCCAGTCACGGTGTGATTCCATTTGGGTAATTATAGACAGATTGACTAAGTCAGCCAATTTCTTACATGTTAGGACTACCTACAATACCTCTAAGCTAGCCAAATTATTTATAAATGAGATAGTAAGATTAAATGGGGTACCTCACAGCATAATATCAGATAGAGACCCCAAACTCATGGCGAAGCTAAAAGAACCATCCATACTTTGGAAGATATGTTAAGGGCTTGTATTTTGGAGGATGGGGGAAGTTGGGACACATACTAGCCTTGCCACCATCTTTTTCCATTCTCCATGATGTTTTTCAGGTCTCCCAATTAAAGAAATATATTCCAAAACATCACCAAATCCTTAACCACGAGTCTCTCCAACTTAAACCCAACCTCACACACAATTTGGTGTCAGTTCAGATTGTTGATAGGAGCATCAAGGCATTGAGGAACAAAACTATTCCCCTAGTGAAGGTTGTTTTGGAAGGATCATATTCAGAAGAAGCAACTTAGGAGATAAAATATATTAAAAATAAAAGGGTAGTCAAAATATTAATACCTTAATTTAGAAATACATAATTTTATTTAAAATATAAATGGACAAAAAGGTAATATCGGGAATGTCCAAGGGTCAAAAAGGAGAATTTCCTTTTTTCCCCTCATTTTATCCTTTATGAGAAAAATACTCAATCATTTTCTCATTTTTCTATTCTCCTTCCTGTAACCAGTCTAAAGGGTAACCCCAATATTATTGTTCACCATCTCTTCCAAAACCTCAATTTTTCCTTCTCTTCCAAATCTTCCAAGACTAGAAGTTCACTAAAGTCCCCAAAGCTGCCCAGCAGCCTTACATGCGTAAATCTATCTCTTCATCCTTGCGAATCAAATCAAATCATTGAAGTAAAGAACCCGTCTTCCTGAGGAGCTCATAGCTACTTTGGACCAGAATCTTCTTCATTATGTGCCATTATTTTGAGTTATGTTAAATTAAATTCTTTTAGCATGAGGGTTATGGGAATTTATTCATTGAATTTTTTTACTTCTTATCAGAAATTGTTTTGGAGCGTTACGGGTTAGAAGAACTTAGAGGAAGAGGAAATGAAATTTTTAGCATATAGGTGATTTGAAACTGCACCCAAATGAATTTAAAATGTCATGCATATTGTTTCTTTGATCATTGCATGATTGTTGTGTTACAAATTTAGGATCTTTGAGGATTTTGAGTAAAGAATTGTAGTTTGATGTGTGAATCCTGTTACTAAAGGCAAATGGGCGTGCCTTGGATATTCTTTCCCTCGCCTCTGTAGTTTTGCCTACGAGTGTCATTCAGTAACTTTGGGGTTTTTGCCTCTAGTTATTGTTTCAAAATCTTATGTATTTTTACCTTTGACAATTCTTTTCTATATTGCTACCTTTGGTTCCTAACTCATAATTTTGGGCATTCTGCTTCTGATGTTTTACTTACATTTCTAGGCATGTTGCCTCTAATGCTATTTCTCAATTCTGACTATTTCTGCATCTAACTTCTCCTTTTGTTTTTTCCTTTGTTAGTTGTATTATGGTTTTTTGTATTTTGCCTCTGATAAATTACTTTTGTTTTTGTGTATTGTGAAATGCTTCTATTTGGCCTCTGATAATACTCTTCTACTTTTCCCTCTGATTTTTCTTATTCTACCTTGCTTCTGATTTTCTCCTTCCATTTTGCATCTGGTTTTTCCCTTATGTCTTTCCTCTGATCAAGTTGCTTGATCCAAGTCCCTCTTATCAAGTTATCTCTACTCCAACTCCATCTAATTAAGATGCCTCTAGATTTGCATCGTTGGGTTTGGCCTCTGGACACTATCATCTGATTCTTCCTCTAGACACGTATCCTATAATTTTGCCTCTAGACACGTATCGTATGATTCTATCTCTAGACATGTTTCATCTAACTCTGTCTTTGATCACATACCCTCTAACTCTGATTATGTTGCCTCTGACCTATATGCTTCTTGTCGTGCTGCCTTTGACCTGCTACTTCAAAATGCATTGCATCTGGTCAAGAGTTCTACCTCGGGCTAAGTTTGAAGTTCCAACTCTGATAAGAGAGTTATGATTTAATTTCCATTTTATTTTCACTATATTTTTAAGTTATTATAAGTGTTATCGAGTAATGATGCATTGCAGACATAATATTATCAAGACATTGCATACATAACATCTCAAGTGAATTACATTTTCATTAATCATATCATGCATGACCATAATCACGATGCGACATTCAGGTTTGTTCCATGCATGGAACAACAGGTAGAGGAGAACAATCAGAACACTGACTAGGGTTTGGCCAGACCACCTTTACCAACTATGACTCAATTTTCTTCGTAACCCACATCAAGATATTGGACAAATTATCCTTGTTTAAAGAAAAAGAATTGAGATCATGTATATAGTGAAAGAATGATTTCAGTTAAGCTTTTATGAAAAATTGAAGTTAAGAGTTTCATCATGAGTTGCATCATAATTTCATGTTTTTATGCATATGTATGAAAAAAATATCTTTAAACTACCCATCCCTTTATTTTTATCTCACCCCTTTATTTTATAATAGCAGCTGGAGGAAAACAGAATATGGGTTGAGTACTAGAGGATTGGAGCAGACTTATTAGTTTTAAAATTCTGATGTATTTAATTATATGATGTTATAAAATTTGTAAAAGACTTAAATTAGTTCAAGTTGTAATATTAATTTATGAATCTACCAAAACAAGTTGTAAATTATATTTTAGATGTAGTTTTCAGTTGTGTTTTATTATTCTAATTATTATTTCATTATTTTTACCTCTATTTTATTAAGGTGTATGGATTCAATTGTCATATTCTAGATCATTTGTATTGGGTCTTATAAGAAGTCTCAATTAGAGGAAATTCAAGACAGAGGAAAATCTTTGTCAAAAGGAGGATTCAGTCAGAGGGAAGCTTCAGTCAAAGGAAAGTTCTAGTCAAAGGGAATTTCCAGCCAAAGGAAGTTCAAGACAAAATCAAATTAGAATGTTCAGAGGAAGTTCAAGACATAATCAAAATATAATGTTCAAAGTAAGTTCTAGACATAATCAAAATAGAGTGTTTAGAGGAAGTTCCAGATAGAATCAGAATAGAAAGTTCAAAGGAAGTTCTAGACAAAATCAAAATAGAATTTTCAGAGGCTTGATATAACAATTCACACTAGACAGTACACAAACATTCAACATATTCGCTAAGCTAAATTGAGTTCGCTTCACCAATCCAGCACAGTGGCTTGGTTAAGGAAAACCACTGAAAGACTACTGAGACAGAGATGGCCTGTCAAGAACGTAGAGGAGGTAGGATGGACAATTGATCAAATCTAGTATGGATCGTACATGGATGGTAGTTGGAGTCAGTGGCTCTCTTAAGATTTCCTCGTCTGAGATCATGGGGAAGAGAGTCAGGTTGACCCTTGCGAACATCTTGATACACTATCTCCCTTCAACCTTTTGAGCGAAATGCGGGAAAACAAAAGGAAAGAAAATCCATGGACCGACCCATTGTCTGCACCCTGTAGGAACTACGAGATCACCCCAAGGACGCCTATGGCAGGGTCGCGGACCGACCATAGAATCTTGTTCAAAAAAAAGGCATAACACATTAGTTATTCGCTCTTAACTTGAACAGTTAAGGGTCATAGAAGTGCAATTACTCATTCTTAACGTAAAACCCACATTCTTAAGACTAAAGAGTCTGGCATAAAAAGAGGGAGAAGCTCTTCGTTCCCGGTTCTCCTGTAGTTGGATCCTCTGGAACCACAAGAATCCTTAGTTTGAATTTGAATAGGATTTCAACTCAACACCTTTTCATATTTTGAGAAGAGTTGCTCTTTGGAGAGTACAATATGATGAAAGTTGTAAGCTATGTTCGGAGGATTATTGTCTATCATTGGCCTCTATGATAGAATCATTCATAAAGGCATTTTATGAAAGTTTCATTCAATGTCTCAAAAGGCGTGTAAAGAGCTTTCTTTCACGCATGAGTTATACTGAGTACTAAGTAAATTATGGACCACTTCGCCACGACGAACAAAACCAACGACAGTAAAAGTAGATGTCTGGTCTCGGTTAAGCCCAACGCAACATGGTTATGTAGCTTTTATGGGATTAAAACCCATGATACAAGAAGGTTGTATATAGATCTAGCAAATAAGTGTCTTAAGCCTACCCGAAAGGCTAGTTGGTAGAGCGATCAGTTTATCTGAATTAAGGTAGGTTCGAATCCTACTTCGGGTTCAAATTCGAATAGAAAGAAGGCCATCGACCTCTAATTCCGGCTATTTAACCTCTTATGAGTACATATTCTAAATATTCTAGACTCCCCTAACAAATAAGGGAACTAGTCCGTTATGATAGCTTTCCCTCGGTTCACTTCGGTTAAGGTAGTAGCTTTAGGCAAGTAGACTGACTAATATGAGATTAAGCGAGGAAATGTCAAAGCCAAGGCTAACATCCAGTAGGAGTGAGAATAGCTCAGGCCAGACCAGACTTTGAAAGACCTGAGCTTGGCCTACGATTAATTTTTTAGGCCTAAGCCTGACCTATGGCCTATCATAGGCTTTTTTTCCGGCATGGTCTGGCTTTTTTAAAAGTCTGGCCTGACCTGAAAGCCTATTAAAAAGTCTTATTAACATTAAAACATTTAAATGTTATATTTTACATATATATATACTAAACAAAAAATGATTTTTCTAACAAAATAATTTTAAAAAAAATCTGAAACAAACACCATTGAAACCCCTAAAAAATGATTTTTGGTTTCAAATAATAGATTTTTTTTTGAAACAAATGCACCAATTATTACCTTTGAAACAAATATGGAACGGCTATTGAGTGATTGCCTAATTGAAAAACTACCAAATATGAAACGACTAAGTGATTGACTAATTGATAGACTTTAAAATAGGAAATAATATTATTAATTAATAATAATAAAAAATAACATTAATAAATAATAAAATATATATATAGATCGGCATGTCATACCTAATAGGCTTTTTTTTATAAGCTTGAGTCTGACCTACTTAAATAAATAGGCTTTAAAAATAGTCTGGGCTTAATTTTTTTTATTAAATAGGTCAGACCAAGTTAGAAAATAAGTAGGTCAGACTATAAGTTCCTCACAGACGGTCTAGTCTATTCACATCCCTAACAGCCAACATCACAATCACAAGAAGCAGATGAAGATCGGCCCTCTAAAGTTTAACTCAAAGGTCACCCTATTGTTTCACATGAAGTAATTATTTGAAAGAAAGAGAGGACGGTGCTTTAGTATGAAGAAAGTAGTTCATCGTTTAGAGCCGCCCAATTTAATTCATATACGTCATAAATCTAAAGTAATTTTACATTGTCAAATTAATGAGTTGATGTATAATAGTTACGATAAATTTATATCATTAATCTTTCAAATTATGATCTAATAATTAATAATTTTAAAATTATATACTTTCTCTGTAATATATATTTCCTCTTGATTTAAATATAAATAATACTTGATGAATCAAAATTGATATATTTAATTCAAATTTTAGATCAAATATATCAACTTTTGTTGATCTAAATTTATTTCTAGTTAAAGTTAGAGGCTCTATGCAGTAGTCAATTTAAAATATCAAATTCTCAACAATATTCTCTTTGTATCACAATAAATATCATTATAACAAAATAAATTATTTCAAATATATGTCGTTCTCAATTTTCAATGCAACTTTAATTATTACTTTTTTCTAATAATACTATTCAATTATTACTACGTAAACAAATTTCAAAATATTAATATACTTTGTATTATTATTAATAATAATAAAAAATATACAACAATAATTAAAATAAATAATTTCATAAAATTATTTTTCTCTTTTTTCAAATTATTAAATATTGTAATATGGGTACAAAACATTAACATTAACCTAGCACAATGTGAGACATATGGTTTAACATTTGGGGGATTATATATATATATATATATATATATATATATTTAAAACTAATTAATATACCCTACATTGAAAAAATATATATTAAAATATATATATATTTTTTTTTTTATCTTCAGGAGATCGCATCTCAGCCATGCGACCACTTGAATGATAATTTTTTTTTATGCAGTCTATTACCTTTTAATTTTTTTTTTTTAAAAAATGAATAATTATTAATTTAATAAATAAAAAATAATAAAAACATTTAAAAAACAAAATTATATTAATAAAATCAAACAAAATATATCTAGTAGAAAAAAAAATACATCAAAGTTAATAATATGGTTGAATAGATGTGCCAAAATAAATAATATGCTATATTATTTTAACAACTCCCTATTCTTTTGCATATAAATCTATATTATATTAACCCGATCCTATATGCACTGTTATCGTATTGTTGGAGTGCAACATAGAACTAGAGAACATTTAGGTGCATCATTAATTTAAATTTAATATTTTTTCTTTAATTTAATGTATTTTTTATTTTATTAATATAATTTACTTATTATTATTATTTTTTATTTATTTATTAAATGAAGAGAAAAAGTAAGAGGAAGTTGTTAATAAAATAGAATTAAATTGTTATTTTATCTGTAACATAAGAGGTTAAAATAATATAGATTTATATACAAAAGAGAGTTATTAAAATAATATAGTACAATTATTTATTTTTGTACATCTACTCAATCACATTAATTTTGATGTATTTTTATTTTCTATTATGTGTATTTTGTTTGATTTTACTAATATAATTTTAATTTTTTAAATATTTTTATTATTTTTTAAATTAACAAAAATTTTTTTATAAAAATAAATATAAAAAATAATAGATGATCTTACCTCGGAATACATCTTTTTATGCAATTATTGCATAGAAAAAGGGATATATATATATATATAATCCACAATTGGGAATATGTATCTTTGCCAAAATATAAAAAAGTCAGATTCATAGAGCTGCCATCGAAATAGTATGAAGTGACAAGTGGCGCCTAAAATAGTTCATTTGTTTTCCTAATTTAGAAACCTTAAAAAGATCCGAAGAAGAAAAAGAAAGTTCCCATCTTTATGAACCTAGCTGCTTTGGCATTATTATCCTATCCATTAATCATATAAAACAACGACACTTGCCCACCATTTCCTTCATCGTACTTGGGATGGCGAGCTTTTGCGCTTGCTTTATTTGTTTGACGCATATGCCCTTTTCAGATAGGAACTGAAGTTGATAAGATAAAATAACTTTCGGGGTGCAAATGCTTAATGCTTAATGCTAAATTGGAGTATTAGCTAATGAAATTAAATATTATCCACTACACCAACTAATCAATTATGGCTCATTAGTAACGAAGTACAACAAAAAAGTTCACTTTCTTCACGTGATTTTGACTAAATTATGAGCCACTTGCATTTCCTTATTACTATATTATTGTATGAAAGAAAGCCACTTGCATTTCTACAATAAAATAAAATAATTTATTATGGGTCTATTGCTTCTTTCTCATTCCTCGTCCCAAGTAGAAATGGGAGCCTAACCCATCCATATCTAACAAATTATTTATGTTATATATGTGATAGATCACGTGATAAATCTCAATGTATATAATCCGATAAAATAAGTGTCAGCAAATAAAGTGTGAGCGTATAATTATACTATATTCTGATGCAATGTAATTAAATCAAATTAATGAATAAATAAAAACATAATATTATTTTTATAAAATTCTTTTGTTAGATATTAATATATTATCAATATCATAAATAGATAATACAAGATATTGAATTGAAAATAATATAGATAATATTAACTAAAAATAACAATTCAAAAAATCATTAAAAATTTTAAAAATAAAAAACCCTAAACCCTAAAATAAATTTTTTAAAATAAATTTTTATAAAATTGATGAATATTTTCTCCTAAATTTTAGTGCTTTTTACTGTTCTAAAAATAAAATTATCTTTGTTTACAATGCAGAGGCGTGATAAAAAAATCACAAAATCCATGTCAAAATTACTCCATGGAATCAACCAAAATTTGTCCACGGCATATGTCATTGTGGAATTCGAGACCAAAGATTCATGGTAAATTGCCAATAGTTATTTTTAATTTAAGAATCCATTGCCAAACCCAAATGCATTGATATTCATCAATCTATGGCAAGGGTTTCCTATAATTTATGGACGGATAATTTAAACAAACCATTGATTGATGTACAAAAGGTACAATCTTTTTGCAAATTACAATTCTCCATTTTTTTATAAGCAAATATTTTATTTATAGAAAATAAGTACTCTAACCAGTTACATCGTTATGAAAACATACATTACATGTATGACAACTACATCAATTGAGTAAGATTATTCAGAATGCATTCTCGAGCAATGAATCACCTCAAGATAAGGATTTGATGCATGAGACCATATTATTACAATTTTTCTTGCCAGAATTTAAATCGATTAAGTACTAATTCTAAAACATTAATTTACCATTTGTGAGGCTTCATACATTAATTTACCATTAGTGAGATCACCAATATATCCAGAAATTTCAATTCATAGATGCAAGATACAATGGTGACCTCGAGCATGGGTTGAAAGGGCGAATGTCCATAACCCTATTTTTTTGGGTCACTAAATTTTTATTTTACTTAATAGTTAAGGTATATACATTATCTATTTTCTTAATGTATACAAGACATATAGAATAATACTAGTATAAGTAAAATTTAATGGTAGTTTTTGTCCATTTATTTTAATCAATTCACATAATTGGTATCTATATTTTAAAAGACGACAGTTGTAGTTTCTCATCATATTTTTTAACTAAAAAATAAAGATTTGATATATTTTAAATATTTAAATTCAATTTTAGTCCCTAATTTTTAGTAATTCACAAAAATCAATCCCTCTATTATAAACTGTGATAATTTTGGTCATTCATTTTAATGTTTTGATTAAAAAATAGCGATACGACATATAATTCGATGACGTAGAATAATCAAATAGAATTTTTTGAATGTCAATCAAACAAATTCTAAATGTTTTTTTATAATAAAAATATTATTAAAAAGAGTTCAAAGAATACAATAAACAAAGAAGTCCGAACCCAACATCAAAGCGGAAAAGATCTACCCAGCTTTTATGAAGATTTTGCAAAACTCCTACTTAATCATGTGTTTGAAAGTTGACAAGACTCGTTGCAACAAACCCTTTCACTCAAAAGTTGGTTTAGCATAACTCCAAGTTCACACAAATAAAAAGAAATTGATTTTAAATGGTGTTTGTGTTTGGTTCCAAAGAAAATAAAAGATCTTAAATTATTTTCAAGTTATAATGATTTATTCTCATTCAATTCTTCTAAAATAGAGAACAAAAATCAATTTAGATGAAATTTTGCTTTCTTCTCTTCTTAAAAATTGAATCAAACAAATAATTTTAAAATAAAATGATTTTATATAGCAAAACCATATATTTCCAAAAAAAAAATATTTAATATATAAAATAATTTAATTTATTCTTCAAAAATAATTTATTCAAAATTTTAAAAATTATTTATTTATAAATTAATAATGTCAATAGTGGTGAGAGGTAAGATCATTATGAAGCCGTGGAAACTTCGGCACTTACCACCACAAAACCATTAGAATACCTCTGCCGATGGAGTACCATCAACCACCAACATTGGAGAGTCAAATAGATATCCATACATATAGTATATTGGATGTAAAGCTATCACCACTCTTTAAAATATTTCCTTTTCTCCCTTCCAATCCTCTCCAAACAAACAAATCGTTTATTTATTTTAACAGGGGGCATATCAGACAATGGATGCGCGAGTGCACATTCGCAGCGCAATGTGACTATTTGAAAGAAGCGCCATTTTATTTTCCGAAAAAAGGAAATAATGTACGATCTACGGCATATATTTTAGTAGTACCACGCGTCAGCAATGCAACGGTGATTGGCACGAACGTCAAGATGTATATAAAATGACCCAATCGCTTCCGAGATGTCAAAATATGATTCGTCCACGTGGCATCATTAGTGAAAACCATCACTGGTTTTGCACTTCACCAACCAAAAGCAGTTTCATCACTTTCCTTATATAGCTACACACTAATGTGAATTCAGTCGCTTTGTCTGTTATAACAACCAACACGTTTCATACCAGTAAGAATTTTTCTATTTTTTTCTCCTTTTCTAGATTCTCTCTGTCTTTCTCGGAAAATTAATCTGATTTTCCTCCTTTTTCGGTTGTTTTCTTTTGTGTACTGAACAGTTTCAATATTTATGAATTCGCTCTCGCAGGATCTACGTTTGCTCTTTGGATTATTCTACTTTTTTTTTTTTTTACGTTTTTACTTTTGATTTTCACATTTTTTGTTACTTATAACGAAATTAATGTTTTGATTCGTTTGATCTGTTTGCAGAAATTCGTTTTCTGAATTGTCAGGGTTTACTTTAGCGTTAGAAATGGGGAGAGGAAAGATCGTGATAAGGAGGATTGATAATTCGACGAGCAGGCAAGTTACGTTTTCGAAGAGAAGAAACGGTTTGTTGAAGAAGGCGAAGGAACTTGCAATTTTGTGCGATGCTGAAGTAGGAATTATAATTTTCTCAAGCACTGGAAAACTCTATGATTTCGCTAGCACCAGGTAACAAGCTCTACGAAATAGTTTCTATAGATCTTCTTTTCTTTTTTAGTTTCTATTTCTATTGATCTGCACTTTCAAACTTTATGCTAATTTGAGTGTATGTGTGGTGTTAAAGATATATAAGCAATGATAGTGGTTTAGTTTTAATTTTTTTTTTTTAATAGTTTGGACAAATGAAAGCTTTAGCTTTTGAGTGTGAATGACAGTACGCAGAAGGTTAAGAACCGTTACATTAATTAGATTGAAAGTAAAAATAATTAAGTTGTTAGGGAAGAAGGAAAAATTATTAGCAGATCGAATCTAAAACTTTTTTTAAACCAAAACCTTTACTCAGTCAACCAATCCGGGAGAGAGGTGGATACTTCATATGGAAAAGGAGCATGTGATATGTTTGAGCTTGGAATCACGACAGTAAGATATAAGAAATGCATTTTTGAGAAAGTTCGGTTGGAAGTAGAATGAACTAGTGTTATAGGCTTGAGTTCCCTTGGATTCTCCTTATTCTAATAAGTTGTATGCATTAGTGGTAATCAGGCCTTTTTGCTTTGAATATATATATATATATATATATTAGGAAAAATTATTAATGTAAACTTATACACTATTTTTACACTCTGAGAAAGAAAAATAAAGAAAATAATGTGATTGATATGATATATAATAAAACATAAAATAAAAATAAATGTTAAACGAAAATAAAAAAATTATGAGCATCGGTATATATATATAGAGAGACTCACATTTCTACATGTGGTCGCATAATTAGTCTTTTATATATCTAAAACATGATGGTGAAAATAATAGTAAGGTATGCTTCTGTCAAATCAGAGTTATGCATGTTCAGGTGTTATTTAGGACTGAAGATATTGCACTGTCCCAAACAAATAACTGTACGGAATGTCAGTCTTAAAAGCCACTGTAGTTTCATTTTTTTTAATAAATGAAACAACATAATTAATGGGACAGATTACATAAGAGATGAGTATCAAACAAATATATAAATTTTATAGATCGATTTCAATGCGTTTAATTTATAATTTTTTCTGCTTTAAATATGTAGCTAAAAGGTAACCAAAGAAAATCATAAATATTAAGAAAATTATAACGCATTTTGAACTGAAAGATTGGATTAATAAGCATTAATGTCATTAAAATAATTTATAAGAGGATCCAGTTTCTTCAAATCTTATAAGATTACCACCGGTATGACATGTAGTTAGCTAGGGATACACTTTCAACTCAATCCAAATCATACTATATATTTTTTTTTTTGATTCACTATATCTTTGTTAGCGATTAAATCCGAAATGTCCCCATCAAGAAAATATTTGAATATTTTAAACTATTTAATAATATTTTTGTTTATTAAAAGAAAACCAAATTTAAACATCAGTTTTTATCGATAATTTTGTACAAATTTTCCTGCAAAGTTATGTTTAGATTCGATTTTAGGACACTCCAATGGCATAGAATAAAGTTACCGTAATTTGAATCTTCATTAAAGCGGTAATATCCTTATAATTATTTTTAGATTAAATATCACATATAGTCCTTTAATTTAATTTCAGGTAACATTTTAATTCTTTATCTTTTTTTTCTTCCGATTTACTCATTTATCTTTTTTTTTTCTTCTGATTTAGTCCTTTATTCCTAACAATATCAAATAAAGTATGAAAATATGAGTTTATTTAAAGATTTGTGTTACGAATTTGATGAAATTTGTATTATATTGAAGAATATAATTAATTTTATGAATTTTTTTTGAATTTTTTTTTGAATTTTTGTATAAAGAAGGATAACATTGTTAAAATTTTAAAACATAAAATATCAAATTGTCACTTAAAATTAAAATAAAGGACCAAGTCGGGAAAAAAAAATAAATGACTAAAACGTTACCTGAAATTAAGTTAAGGGACCACAGATGTAATTTAACCTTATTTTTATAAACAAATGTTTGTGGAGGAAGGGAAATGTCAATAATAAAGATCAAAATTTTGACTTTCTTTTCAATACTATTTCAATGTCTCAATCCAAATCTCTAGACTAAACCTGTAGAGACAATATCTCTATATAGTTATACCAAAAAATATTCAGCTCATGATACATTAACCGGCTAAAGTAATTAGATCTATTGATTATTGACTTCAATTATCATCAACTAAACTAGCAATCATACGTGATTTTAATTAACATAGTAATTCCTTTAACATTGGATTCAAAATACCATCCCTACTTACTGTACAAAAAGAAATTGATCAAGTATGGATAAAAAGAAAAATCTCGTCAAAATTTGCTTATCAGAAAGTCATCCAATAGTTCGTGCTATTCTCATGTATAACTAAGTTTAATATTGATAACATATTTCATCATCTTTTTTTTTGTTTTTTTTTTGTTTCAAAAAAGAAATTGTTTCACACCTTGAATTTTGTACTTGTGCATGTATTAGATATTGCTGGAATTGGACCTTACCAGTCACTATCTTTTATTTGGATTAGGAAATCGGCCCTCGATCAGTATCTTATAGTGAAAAACTCTACTTAATTTGTTTTAGGGTTAGTTAGAATGTTAGATGAAACACCATCGAAATCTTCATTTCCTCGTTAATCAAGTTTTCACATCTCACATTTAGCCACTTGAAATGATATAACAACTAAGAAGTTCATACATAGCACTTTTAAATTTTTTTGTCAAACTTTCATTGACATTGACAAAATGAGATTAACAGTTTTTAGTTAATAATTGAGAGTCACAGAAAGAGAGAAGAGAGAAGGGGAAAGGGGAAGAATAGAATGCAACAAAATGTTGACAATATGTTGAGAAACCGAAGCAAACAACAAAATAAAACTACCATCGATTACATTATGTTGAGAAGAAGTATGAGTACAAGAACTCTGGTGAAAAGTGTCATCATAATAACTAATTCAAAGAATTTATTAAAATTATATTCTCCCATTAGATTACACTAGAAGCACTTTATAACAATATTAATTGAATTTTAACCATAGTACGAAATATATGCTAAATGTAAAAAAATCTAGAACAATTTTTAATAATATAAATTCAACTATAACAAATATAATCATTAATAAGCGAAACATAATATCTAGATCTATCTTTGATAAGAATGAACGATATAATCCACACATTAAAATTAATTAAGTAAATATGTGTACTATAAATGAAAATACTTTTACTAAAAATTTAGCCAGTTTGCAAACACGACAATTTGAATTATCAATGAGTTATAATTTTCTTAAAGCTTTAGTAGAAGTCAAATAATTTAATTTACAAGAAAAAATTGTCTAAGGCAAAAATGTCATAAACAAAAACTAGTAGACGAAAAGTTCAAATAAATAGATTATTATTATATTAATTGTAGAAGATTTGAGAGTTCAAAAATTAGAACTCTTAAATAATCTAATAGAAGCAAGATTCAAAATGAAATAAGGAATATATTAACATCATAGAATTGACAAGTTAGTTGTGGAAACAGTCCCAATATTTGCTAATGGCATGAGAATTCCATCAACAATCAACATCATACATGGATGAGGCAATCCCAACACATTATTTTTGGATTTAGAGAGACATATCATATGACATATGTCATATCACATGACATTGACATATGTGTCATGTTTCATAATCAAGAATTCATATGAGATAATATATATTTGATAAATTAGAGGGGATCAAACCTTTAATTGAGGAGTCAAGTATGACATGTGGCTGAGTGGAAAGAAACTTTTGGAATTGCTCAAAAAGATTAGGTACTTGTGAATTAGTCTTGATCAAGTGGGTATACATGTGAATTAATTCTACTTGGGTTCAACAAAATTTGGAAGTTGTGTTTTCCAACCCCAAATTTTCCTAGTGAAAAAGAGCAACATAAATAGATTGAGGAGATGAGATAGTTTCTTTTTTTTTAGAATGTATTTTAGAGTGAGATTTGAGTATGATTCTTGTGCCAACAACTAACTAGCTATTGAATCAACACTTGAAAAAGGAGTGTGATGCAAAATAGTCCCACAAATCCCCTCAAAATCAAGACAGAGAGCCATTAGACACTGAATCAAACGTTGCTCTTCTCTATAATTGGTGTACACTTTGGTAGCTTGCAATGAAACTGGTTCCATAAGAGCCAATTGAGCTCCCCGATTAGTTATAACATGATAAAATTCTTAAATGATCATATTATTCTACTAACGACATCCAATATCAATCTCCAGCCGATAGTGTTTTGTAAAATTGGACTAAACATACAAACATTTCAAACAATCCCCAACTTACTTAGCAATAACATATTTTGTAAGTTACATTTACCTATCAATTGAGAAACGTGATTATTGATCCAAATAAGGATCTTCGAATTATGAACATCTCATTTTTCAAATCTTTCTCATATTTTGTTGCATCATTTTTATCTATGAGTTATGTTCCATCAACATAACTCCACATCATTTTTTCCTTCAAAATATTTTTCATTACATAACTCCAATAAGAGTAATTTGTTACATAACTCCAACAAGAGTAATTTTATCAGTTGAGTTGAACACTAATAGATTGAAGAGGACCATCCTTATCACTAACTATTAAGAAGAGGACCATCTTTCAACTTGATCTCTTAAGAAGTGAAACATTGTCTCAATGTGTTTGCTTCTTCCAAGAGACACAAGGTTTTTTGCTAGATTTATTCCTGAGATGTTGTCAATCGTCAATTAATGGAATTGGCCTGCATACATTCAGTTTTAACTCTGTTGTCAACGACTCCAACCATATTTATTGGCAAGCAGCATAATTGCCAACAATATATTCAGCCTCGCATGAAGAAAGTGTTATCACTGACTGCTTTTTTAAGATTCATGCTATTGAAGATTTCATGTACTTGTATGGCAGTCTCTTCTCTTTTATCATACTTCTAGTCATGTCTAGAATGGTTCTATTCCTTCTTTCAGTCAGACCATTGTATTGAGGTGTGTAAGGGGAAGTTACCTCATGTTCAATTCCATTTTTGACACAAAATTCCTTGAATTCATGTGATGTACATTCACCACCTCCATCTGTCCTTAGCACTTTGACAGTTTTCCCACTTTGTTTTTCAACTTTCATTGAAAATCTTGAACACTTCAAATGCTTTACCTTTGGTTTTTATCAGATAAATCCACAACATTCTACTAAATTCATCAACAAATGTTATGAGATACTTATTACCTCCTAATGATGGCACCTCAAAAGGTCCATATATGTCACTGTGAACCACTTCAAGAACGTTCTTCGCTTTTGCTTGTACTTGTGATTAATTCCTTGATTGTTTCCCTGTCATATGCACTCCACACACCTTCTCAAGGACATCAATCATAGTAATTACACTTACCATCTCCTTGACTCCTAGCTATTGCGAGCTTCTGAAGTTGAGATAGCCAAATCTTGAATGCCACAACCAGTTTTCATCAACTGAGCTTACTGTCTTCAGACATTGAATATCTACAACCTGTATATTGATGACAAAGGTTATGTTCTTTAAGAGAAGAGCCTTTAGTATCATCTTCTTTTGTCCATCATACATCTTAATGCACCATCCTTCATAATCACCTGAAATTCTTTCTGAATCAGTTGTCTTATGCTCAACAAATTGTTTTTCATTCTTGGCACATACAACATATTTTCAATCACCACTATTTTTTCATTTCTCCTCTTGATCACCATGTTGCCAGCTTCCTCAGCTACCAAAGTTATGTCATCAGCAAACCTGACCTTGCTCCTTCTTGATGTATCAATGTCCACCATCCATTTCTTGTGACTTGTCATGTGATTAGAACTACCAGAATTAGGATGAAGAATATTCTTTTTTTTTATTTTTTATGTCTGAGTCTGAATCTTCTTGAGCAGCGCAAGCCTCATCCTCATCTTTCTTCTTTTGTTTTCCTTTGCCAAATCATCATTCATCAGCAAAGTGTCAAAACTTCTCACAATTGTAACAATGCACCTTCTTCTTGTCAAAGTTCTTGGATCTCCCTTTTGATTTACCACTTATACTTCCTACTTTTGACGAGGACTCAGACTTGTCTTCAGGTTTCTTGAATTTATTCTTTTTCCACTTCTTTTTCTAGTCTCCCATCTTGTAGGCTTGTGCTGCCAATGCCTGATCTCCATATTTAACCCCATTTCTTTCATCCATTCTTAATTCCCGTGCTTTTAAAATGGTCTGCAATTCTCTAAGACTCAACGTGTAAATGTCTTTGGATTCTGATATGGCACATACAATATAGTCAAACCTGGGATGCAAAGATTTCAATATCTTTTCACATAGTTTTTGTTCAGTAAGCTTTTCCCCACAACCAACGATTTGATTAGTGATATTCCTCAATCTTGAAATCATATTTGACACCTTCTCTTGCTCCTCCATTTGCAGTAATTCGAACTGTCTCTATAAGGTCTGCAACTTCACTTTCTTGACTTTGGTTCCTCAAAAATAATACTTCTCAAGAATGTCCCAGGCCTCTTTTGCACTTCTTGCATAAGAAATTTCGTAAACGTTGGCTGTGTCAAGGCATTGATGAAGAATGAAGGCGGCCTTGCAATCTTTCTTCTTGTTTCTTTAAAATTCGACCTCTGCTCATCTGTTGGATTAACACCCAGCTCCTCAAAACCATTTTCTATGATTTATAACACTTCTTGAAATTCAAACATAGCTCGAATCTGCACTTTCCATCTATCCCAATCTTTTCCACCAAAGTGTGGCATATGGGCTGGAAAATTTTCAATTTTTGCACTTGAACTCATCCACACTTCACTCGTGTTTGAATCCTCACACTTCACTTGTGTTTATCACTCTAGGATTGAAACCTTGTTTTGATACCTATTGTTAGCTTTCAAGTTATTGATTCAAGTGCAAGAAAATAGAAAAGTAGAATAGCATATGAGTATTAGGACATCTTTATTGAATGAATGAAGTGTGTTATTTATACATAGTTTATTCCTATTCATTCTAATTGTCCTCTAACTATCTAACTAACTAATTAAGAGATTAGTTAGTTAGCTATCACATACACTTAGTATTTTAATTTTAATTACACAAACTTTCAATACCAAGAACGTTCTTGGTTTATTCTAATCAATCTGATTTTCCAAAACATTCTTGGTTTCAGACATTATAATTTAATTATTGCACTGATATATTCCTTCATCATATAGTAGGACAAAAAAAATTATCCTGACATCTAACAAGCATAGCTTTAAACATTACGCTACAAAGCAAAATAATTTTCTTAAAATTACATGTTATGATATAAAATTGATCATATAAAGATTATGTTATTGAACATTGTCAATGGAGGCATCTCCAAATCTCCTATTCCCTAATGGATCATGTTCGCCTGTTTGCTATGTGTATCAAGTTTCAGAAGATTATTAATTATTGGATATAAATACATCCTATCTGCATTCTAATCTTAATTTCTGTTATTGAATGTAAGTCAACACAGCATATATCTTATGCAACTAAATTTTCAATGACTTTTCCAGCATGAGATCAGTAATTGATCGATTCAACAAATCAAAAGAGGAAAGTAATCAACTTGGGAATGCAGCCTCAGAAATTAAGGTAATTATAAATACTATCGATTAAACTTGTTTATACACACATATTAAAAAAATTAAGTCATATATTATAATTGTGTAAAAAATCAGAAATACTTAACTCAATCGACAAATGTTGATATTGTTATACTGTATAGTATATGTCCTGAGATCTCGTAGTTGCATGCAAGTTTCTTTACCTTTTCATCTATATAAAAAAATTGTCCAAAATAGTGTTAAGCATCTGTCAAGTCTGTCTGAAGTGAGAACAAAGGAGCAGCTGAAAGTTAGGATTTAAAACACTTGCATCGTCAATTTTTCTTATCTTTTTCGTTTTATTTTCCTGAGCACCGAGTATTCAAAGACACGACTCAGTTAAGAAAAAATTATCCTTTTCATTTATTAGATGACAGTCAATTAATTAGTACAATTTCTGCATTTGTGTTTCGGAGTTGAGTTTTTAGGAAGAATTCTTTATTTTGCATCCAGACCCTAAGATTTCTAAATTAAGATATTTGAAAAATTTAAAAGAATCTCCAAACCAAACAACCACTCAGATTCTGGGAGTATCTTTAATGCTTATTCTAATAGAAGAATTCATAGTTGGTGAATTCCTTTACTGCCTATATCTAACCAGAATGTATTGTTTCTTTCATTTTCCAGTTTTGGCAAAGGGAGGCAGCAATGTTAAGGCAACAATTGCATAATTTGCAAGAAAGTCACCGGTACACCCTTCAATATTTGTTTGTTTTAAGGCAAATTTTAAGATAGGTAGTCCATGTGTGATTAAAAGTAAGCTAAAACTCTAACAATTATTGGCAACATTCGCCTTAATTTTTTTTAGTTACATTTTCCTCTCCCCTTAACATATACATACTAACTATTTACATTCGCCTTTAAAAAAAATTATTTTTTTAAAAAATATCATCAATCATCGTTATTATTTGATTATTTTTCAACACTGATAAGTTGTAAAAATTGACATCAAAATAGAATTTAAAGTCTATTTGATGCGCAAGATTGAATGAAGATATGATATGATATAAAGTTAGATAAAATAAAATATTTGATAAACATTATCATATCAAACATTAGATACACACATGATAAGAACATTTTATTTTCTGATGTATTTGCTACATATTTCATCATAATATTATATAATATATATTATATTTAAAAAATAAAATTACCATTGAATATACATCTTTGTTTTTTTTTCAAATTAACTTATGATATTTTAAATATTATAAATTAATAAAAATACTAAAAATTAAATAAGTAATAAAATAATTTTATATTTAAAACTATCAATTGACACTACTAAATAAAAAAATTTCAATTTTAAAAAACATAATCATGAGTAACCATATCATTGTATTTTATTTGTTAGATGATATATATTATATGCAAATGGAAAAAATATTCTTGTAAACAAATTATATTTATTTTAAAATTTTAATTAATTTTCATATTTTTATAATTTTGAATACCAATTTATTAAATTATATAAAAAGACAAAACTACCCTTGTGATAAAATCATAAATATTTTTAAAATTAATTATTAATATTTTATTATTAAGTGTAATATCAAATTCTATTAATTATTTTTATATTTATATTTGATTAGATTTTAGATTATATTTTATAATTTTTTTTTTATATTTATATTTTATTATATTTCAATTTTATATTTTAAATTATATTTTATAAGGATTAATTGAGTAAATTAATGTTCTTATCTTATCCTGATTTCTAACTCAACTCATATTTATGATATAAATTTCAGCTAGAGAGACATAATAGGATATAATTTTAGATTAATTTATCATATCTTGATAGATAATCAAATATTGTATTCAGACAAAATATGATAAGTTATTTATATCATGCATGTCTCTTATCCTATTCATTAAACGGACCATTAAATTGGAATGTTAAAATACAATTATTGTATCAAAAGTCTAGAAATTTTCAAAAGACTATGTAAATGACCTACAAAAGTTTTTAAAAGATTGTTACCATCAAAATTTTATAATTTAAATTTCAATGGATTTATATTATGAGATTTTATAAAAGTCGAATTAAAATTTAAATACATCTTACTAAATTTTCATGGTCTCATACAAATTTAGTGCAATTCATATGAATTTCAACTTATTAAACAGAATGAGTTTGAAATTCCTTAAAATTTTAAAGCTTGGCGAAAAATATAATAAAAAAAAGGTGAATAAAGAGAATCAAAATTAATATATATACTTTTTATAGGTTTCTTCGTCGGATGTTATCTTATTTGAATCGCGTAAGACACTAAATATGAGTACTTTTAAGTAGAAATTCAATTTCGAAATTGTCACGTAGTAGGAATCTAGCTATTTCCATTAAAATCAATCCGATTAATAAAATCAATCCCATTAATAAAATCAATACATTTCTATGTATTTAAATATAACACTTGAAGAGAGGAATAAATAATACTATGAATTTAAGTTAAAAAAACATTCTGAAAATTATCACATTGTTAGCTGCACATATATAGACGGTTTACAATCTATACGCTTAATGCTATTTGATGACATAAAATGAGTAAACATCGTAGAATTCTTTTTACAATGGAAGGTTAATATTTGACATCGTATAGTTACTTTAGAATATAGTTAGATAGTAGAGAACGTTTTAATTGATAGTTGGAAGGTAATAGTAGTAAAAGATAATAGTAGTAAACAGTATGAAGTTTAGAATAAATAATATTTTGTATTACTCTCAAATGATTTGCTTACAAATATTTTGTGGCCTATTTATAGTTGTGGAAGCTATATTTCATATGCTTCCTTCTAGATTATCCATGACATTTGTAATACAAATCTAGTAATTAGTTATTCTATGAACTACTTAATTCTAGAAAAGGTTAGACATGTACATTATAAATTAATAATTAATACTTATTTTATATGTCGGCTATACTTATTTAAGCATAATTCGTAGTTGTTCAAATCTTGCTTTTGACAATGCCTTTATAAATATAGTGGCTATTTGATTGTCTTTCTTGCGGTACTCAAGCTTGATTTGTTTAATCTCCTCAGCTTCTTTGATAAAGTGATATTTGATTGATATGTGTTTTGTTCTATGTGATGTACTGAATTCTTTGTGAATGCAATTGTTGATTTATTATCAAACTGTTGAGAGTTGTACTCTTTACCGGGATCATTATGAGAATTTTAATATGTTTTCCATTTTGCTTTTTTACAAGGATCTTAAACTCTTTAAATATTCCAAAAGCTTCTGATTTTTCTTTGATAAAGTAGACTCATGTCATTCTAGAAGAGGATGAAATATCTGTTGTTGTGGAGAATGTGTCATCATCGGTTCACAATCACCTGTGTGTGTCAAATCTAGAAAGTCCTTCGCTTTCCATGTTTTTCCAGTTGAAAATGGAATTTGGTGTTGCTTCCTAAGAAGACATCCGAAAATGTTAGAAGTATATTATAAGTTTATTGGAAAACATCTATTTCTTCTCTCCATTTTCAATTTGGCTATCTCTTGCCTTTTGTGACCGGTGTCGTATATTGAGCATATGTCTCCCTCAAAGTGAAGAGTATAACCTTTCTGCATCATTTGACTAATACTCAAAAGATTTTCTCTGATATTGGGAACTAGTAAGACTTATTTGATGAATCTCGTGTTATTCTTTGTCTCTAGCATGAGAGTGAATTTACCTTTTGATTACACGATTTAGTCATTTCCCTATTGAACTATTACTGTAACAGATTCATCAATATCTTTAAAGATGTTATCGTCTTTAGCCATGTGATTGCTATATTCGCTATCCAAGTACCGTTTCTACTCGATTCATCACAAGAATATTGGGTAGCATAGAAAACATGTTGCTCATGGTCGTGTTCATGTTGTGGACCATCATGCTATTCATCAAAATTTGCTTGATGTTATTTTTGCTATAAAAATTATTCTTCTTATGTCCGAATTTATTGCAATGTCGACATTGTGGCCTTCCACGATATCGAAAATCTTTCTTGGCATGATTTGTCCTTTTGCACATGTCGCATTGAGGGTACTCATCTAGATAATTTCTAGAGAAATTTCTAGAATTTGAGCTTTGATTGAAAGACATTTTCAATTGTGTCTTCATCATGCCTACTCAATGTTTGCTCATAAGCTTCAAGAAATCCAACTAATTCAGTCACAAACAAAGTAGATAAATCTTTGGTTTGCTCAATTGTGGTAAGGATTATGTCATACTTATGAAGAATAGAAATTAGAATTTTCTCAACAATTCTTTTGTCATGAAATATTATCCCTATAAGTTCTCATTTTACTTACTAATTCTTTTTATCTTGGTATAGTACTCATTTATGGTGTCAGACTCTTTTATTTTTATTAATTCAAACTCACGTCTTAGAGTTTAAAGTTTAATGGCACGTACCTTGTCACTTTATTGAAATTCCTCTTGTAGCATATCACATGCATCTTTGCCACTCGAAGAACCCATTATTCTTGGAAATATATTATCGGCTACCGCTTGTTGCAAATAGAATAACACATTTTAATCTTTTTATTTATTTATTTTCCTTAAACTCTTTTTCTGAATTGCATTGAGAATTGATGTTATTGCCGTAATAGTAAATCCTTCATCTACAATCTTCCATAAATCTTGAGAGCAAAAAAATGTCTTCCATTTAATGCTCCGAAAATCATATTTTTCACCATTGAAAATAGGGAATGACATAGATTATGGTTGAGTGGTATTAGTCATGTTTTAGAGAAATTTAGAAATGATGTAGGATATAAGGAGGATTTGGATGAAAATATTTGGATGAAATTTTTAAGCTTAATGTATGTGTTAGAACTGGAATGTAAAATTGAAGAAAAATGAACAGAATAGATGAAAGAAAGAAAATCAAAAAAGGTTTCTCTCAAAAATGTATTATTGAAACTGACAAAAATGAATAGAGTAGCAGTTACAGATTTGTTAACTGAATTACCTTGCAATTCAGTCCCAACCAATTAATTCTCTAACTGTCTCCTTATTGAAGACTAAGCTTATGTTATTTATACTAACCATCCTAACTACACGGAAAAACCTCCAACATCTTGGAAGCGCATTCCCAAGAGTTATCACAGGCAGGCAAATGAGCCAATTTCACCAAAACCTCTATATTGCCTCACACATTAGTCCTCAATTGCAGTATATCTTCTGGCTGTACAGCCAATTCAAGCTCCTCAATCAACATTGGTGGCAAGGTCTGAGGTGAATGCTGCAGTTTCAGAGCCTTCTTAAGCAATGAAACATGGAACACCAGATGAACTTTAGTTTCAAGAGGCAGATCTAGCTTGTAAGCCACCTCCCCTACGCGACTTAGAATATGAAAAGGGCCATAATACTTAGGAGCCAATTTAGCATATGGTTTATCAACCAAGGACTTCAACTTGTAAGGCTGAAGTTTCAAGAAAACCCATTCCCCAACATCAAAATTCACCAACCGCCGGTGCTTATTTGCTTGTGCTTGCATCTGATCTTGAGCTTTCAGCAAATTCTGTCGCAAATCAGCAAGTAAATCATCACGTTGCTGGGCCAACTGATTAATTAAAATCATCCAACTTTGATGGAATGGTGCAGCTCTTAATCAACAATGGATGGTCTATTCCATATAAAGCTTTAAAAGGTGTCATTCCAACAAAGATATTATAGTTACTGTTAAACCAGAACTCAGCCCAATGCAACCAATTCAACCAAGTCTTGAGATTAGGGCCAACAAAGCACCTAAGATAGGTCTCTAAGCACCGATTATCAACTTTGGTTTGACCATCCGTTTGAGGGTGATAAGAGATGCTATGCTTAAGACTAGTTATAGCCAATTTGAACATCTCCCTCCAAAAACTGCTGAGAAAAACCGCATCTCTATCTGATACAATTGTAGAAGAAAATCCATGAAGCTTCCCAACTTCCATCACAAACAATGCTGCTACCTCCTTAGCATTGTAAGGATGCCCAAGAGGAAAGAAGTGAGCATACTTTGTAAGTCTATCAATGACTAAAAAGATTGTATCATTGCCTCTAAATCGTGGAAGGCCACCAAAAAAATTCATAGAAATATCCTGCCACACTTGGCAAGGAATACACAACGGTTGAAGTAGTCTAGCCGGAGATAAAGTGGAGTACTTGTTCCTTTGACATACATCACCCTCTTCAATAAACTCCTTGATATCTCTCCTCATGCCTTCCCAAAACAAGAAGCTAGATACCCTTTTAAAAGTTCTGAACGATCCTGAATGCCCTCCATAAGGAGAATCATGGCATTCAACCAAGATAAGTGGTATTTTGTTAGAACCTTTGGGAAGCACCAATTTACCTTTATACAAAAGTCTTCCCTTGTTGAACTCATAACCAGAATGAGAAGTAGGAGAGACAATTAAGTCCTGCACCAACTGATGCAATTTAGGATCTTGTTGCAATTCCTCATCCCAAGAATCATCATCTTCCACATGTAGAACTGAGAGGAAGCATACATATCTATCCTATAGTAGATATCTGTTGCAGTATTCTCCTTTCCTGGCTTGTATTGGATTTCAAAATCCAAACTCATGAGCTTGACATCCCATTTAAATTGCTCAGCATTGAACAATCGTTGATCAGTCAAGAACTTAAGGCTCATTTGGTTAGTCCTCACAATGAAATGGTTGCCCAAAAGGTATCTTGACTCCAAAATGCAAGGGGTTTACCCTCATGCATCAAAACAACCCCTAACCCCTTACTAGAAGCATCGATTTCGACTATAAAGACCTTAGTGAAATCAGGTACAGCAAACAAGGGAAGATCAACCATGGCTATTTTCAAAGCCTGAAACGCAGATGTAGCTTCCTCAGTCCAACAAAACTTGTCTTTCTTCAAAAGCTCAATTAAGGGTCTGACTAATTTACCACATCCTTGGACAAAACGTCTATAATACCCTGTTAATCCAAGGAAACCCTTAAGACCCTTCACATCCGTAGGAATAGATCAAGACGTCATGGTTGTAGTCTTGGGCGGACAAGCTGCCACCCCTTCTCCAGAAATCACATGTCCCAAGTACTCAAGACTAGACTATCCAAAGCTACATTTTTTTCTTATTTGCCTTCAACCCATTCTGCATCAGCACTGCCAAGGCTTGGTGGAAATGAACAAGACGAGCTGACATATCCTTGCTATACACCAAAATGTCATAAAAAAAGACCAGGACAAACCTCCGGAAGAAAGGCTTCAAAACCTCATTCATCAGGGCTTGGAATGTGGAAGGAGCATTGGTGATACCGAAAGGCATCACCAAGAATTCATAATGCTCCTCATGAGTTCGGAAAGCATTTTTCTCTATACCATCTTCCTTCATCTGAATTTGATGATAGCCTGATTTTAAATCAAGCTCAGTGAATATTGTTGCTCCATCAAGTTCATCCAGAAACTCCTCAATGATAGGGATGGGGAATTTGTTAGGGATAGTAATTTTGTTGAGAGCCCTATAATCCACACAAAAACGCCAACTTCCATCTTTCTTCTTGACCAAGATGATGGGACTAGAGTAAGGGGTAACGCTCGGTCTTACAATGCCAGCCTCAAGAATTCCTGAAACCAACCGCTCTATCTCTGTTTTTTTATAGTGTGGATACTAATAAGGTTGTAGATTAGGTATCTCAGCCCCCTCCTTCAAATGAATTGCATGATCTAACTTCCTTGGGGGTGGAAGACCTTGAAGATCCTCAAAAACCTCAGAATAATGTTGAAGAACCTCACAGCTTCATGGATGATTGAAACCTCTACTGGTTTGTCCTTCAAATGAATTGCACGATCTAACCTCCTTTGGGGTGGAAGACCATGAAGATCCTCAAAAACCTCAGAATAATGCTGAAGAACCTCTGAAACAGCTTCAGGGATGATTGAAACCTCTGTTGGTTTTTGCTATACAGAATCGTACTGAATCAACAAGCCTTCCCCTTCTTCCTTCATAATTTGCATGAAGGCTCCATAAGAAAATTCAGTCTTTGCTAAGGAAGGATCACCAACCAACGTAATCAACTTGCCATCTCTAGACAAGGTCAGCTCCAGCTTGCCAAAGTTGGTTTTGACCTCTCCCAAACAAGAGAGCCAATCCAAACCCAACACCAAGTCCATCCCTTGCAGGGAAAACATATAAAAGGTCTTGCCTAATCTCCATTCCTTGCAAATGAAAACTCAACTTGGGACACCATCCCTTACATTTCACCCTATGACCATCCCCTATTTCCACAATGTAAGAAGGAGTATCTTCCACCAGCAAGCACAATTTCTGAACTACTTCCTGAGAAATAAAGCTATGAGAAGCTCCACAATCTATGAGTACCAAAACAGAGTTGTTTTGAACTACCCCTTGTATCTTCCAAGAATTTGTGGAAGTCAACCCAACCATTGAACAAAGAGACAATTGCAGAGAATTGAAAGTTTCTACCTCATGAAACTCAACATCATTGTCCTCCTCGTCATCTTCTTCTAAAATAATCATATGAAACTGCTTATTCTTGCATTTATGGTCTCTATGATATGGCTCATCACATCTGAAACAGAGTCCATTCTCCCTTTTGTTCCTCATCTCTGCCCCATCAAATGTTTGAAATCACCACCCCTGGTTTTATTCTCTTCCCCAACCTGAACACTCACCAGATTAGTAGCAACGGTACCACCCTCAGTTTTCTTATCCAACCAAGGCTTAGTATCAACAGTCACAGTCTTTTTGTAAGAACTAGCCTTAGAAATAGTGGTTGGCTTAGTGAAAGTGTTGGTTCCTTTCTTGGTCCAAACCAGATTCTTCTCCTCAATCATAATAGATTTTTGAATTAAATCAAATAGAGACTTTAATTCATAAAGTTTTACCTCCACTTGATTTTCCTCTTTCAAGCCATTCATGAAAATTCCTCATGCAAATTCTTGATCAATGGTCTTCAAAGCTCCAACATATTTCTCAACCTCCTCCACAAATTCCACCACTGTCCCCGTTTGTTTGAGTGCCAACAACAACTCAAAGGGATTTTGTACCATTGACGGTTGAAACCTGCGAACCACCGCCAACTTGAACTCGTCCCAAGTTGGTTCAAGATCGCACCTAGCCCACCAGTAATACCAGCTCAGTGCTCTACCCTCCATGGCCACCAAAGTGGCACACAACTTCTCCTCCTCGGGAACACTTCTCAATTCGAAGTATCGTTCCAAATGGTGCGTCCAACCGTACGCATCGTCGCCTGGGAAAATTGGGATCTCCATCTTCCTCCACCGCTGCAGCTGGAATCAATCTTGACCGCGAGTGCAGCCAATTGATCCTCCGTGTGTTTGACGCGCGCTTTTTCCAACTCCAATCGTGTGCGTCATTCCTCGCGCTCCTGCTCCCAATCACTTGAATCTCTCACCGTGCTTCTTGTCTTCATGAAATGCGCAGTAGAAGAAAGTGAACTCAGAGCACCACATCGGTGCTCCAATACCAATGTTAGAACTGGAATGTAAAATTGAAGAAAAATGAATGAAAGAAAATCAAGAAGGGTTTCTCTCAAAAATGTATTATTGAAACTGATAAAAATGAATAGAGTAGCAGTTACATATTTGCTAATTGAATTACCCTGCAATTCAGTCCCAACCAATTAATTCTCTAACTATCTCCCTATTGAAGACTATGCTTCTGTTATTTATACTAACCATCCTAACTAATTCAGTTAGGATTTACAGCTGGCACAACTCAACAAATAAATGAACTAACAACATAAAAATTAAGCTTGGTTTCTTCTCTCATACACCTTCCTAATAGGAAGCCTTGCTTGACTAGCAATCCTATCAGTATGATCAAACGTAACTCTACTGTCATTGTTAATATTTAAGATAGTATAGTTAATTTAGAATATAGTTAGATAGTGCAGAAGATTTTAGTTGATAGTTGGATAGTAGCAAATAGTGTGAAATTTAGAATAAATAATATTTTGTTCTAATTATAGTCGTGTAAATTATAATCTAAATGTTTCCTTCTAAATTCTTCATGACATTTCTAATACAAATGTAGTAATTATTTATTACATGAACTATTCGAGTATTCTAGAAAAGTCTAAACATTTATATCATAAATTAATAATTAATATTATTTTATATGTTACTAATATATTCTAAAAACATCTAGAAATGTGCATGACTAGAAGGAAAAGTCCCAGTAGAAGAAAAAATATCATTGACAAATCCATAATAATATGAGGAAATTCAGCCCCGGAAAGTGTTGCCTACAATATTTTCTACACTTAGTAGATAGTTATGACATATTTCAGCTAGCTCTAACGTATGCTATGGTTACCGGTCCATTTTTCTGTTGAGGATAAGTGGTTTAGAAAAATTGAAGTTCAAATTCTAATCAAAATATTTAGTCAAATTTTATTAACCTATCGGTTGAATTTTATATTGTTAAAGATATATTTTGCTAAAGTCGAAGGGTTAAAAAAAACATAGTGGCTTTGAACACCTTGAAAATATATACACCAAGTATAAATATTATTGTCAGTCAACAAAAAGAAAAAGCATGGATATTATTGTATTCTATTAATTCAACTCCCAAAGAATATGTTTCTTATAGAGAATTGTTACCCAAGAGCATTTAGATGAGATTGTTCTAGTGTCTTTCAATTTAACAAGAAGTCCCGAATTTAAATCTAATTTTAGGAATACAACAACATAAAATTCTTAAAGAAAAATTTTGTCCTCTATTACAGTCGTATCACCACATAGATTATTCTAATTCATTTTCTGTT
This sequence comes from Cicer arietinum, assembly GCF_000331145.2. NCBI lineage: Eukaryota > Viridiplantae > Streptophyta > Magnoliopsida > Fabales > Fabaceae > Cicer > Cicer arietinum. Next base: position 36,830,373 of record NC_021161.2, read on the forward strand.
TTTAATATTTTTTATATGTATTTTTTGTCTATTGTTTAAGGACAATGATTCTTAGAATTCAGTGTAATCAGTGTACTTAAACCCATGCGCATGATTCAAATCCTAAGAAATACAAGAAAAGAGTTGTTAACAACACTTGTTATTAGTCATGGCCAAACAACAAGTGACAGAAGGCTTACTGAGAGAACCAATGAGAGTCTGTAGGCATTTCAATTCCATCATTACTTGGCTGAAAGTTCATCCTTACAGATGATTTGTTTATTTTTCGGAAGAAACCATCCCTATTGCGTGTGGAATCTCCTGCTCTACGCACCATAAAAATTAAGTCTCAGAAACTGTTCCATGTGCACTTATCTAGGGCCACAGTTTTAAAATCTATTATCAGCTTTCAGTTTATGTCCATGGGTACCTAGGTTCCAGTTCAAACAACCTTTACGTCTTCCTGTTTTGGCCTTTTGGGTCTTATTTTTCAGTTGCATTTTTTGGTGGCTTGACGTTTCGTGTTTTGCTCAATGTTGTTGTGTTTTGGAGTGATTTTTGCATTTATCAGTGTTCATGAGTATCTTTGATTATTTTGCACATCTTTCTTGTTTGTGCTTCGAGCATTTTTTGCTTAAAGTAAAACAATTATTGATCAGGTTTATTTCATTGCTTAAAAGAGTTTAGAAGGACAATCTCAAGGAGTAAGAATTTAGTTTCAAATGATACTGATAAGGCTTTAGGAATGTTTTAGATGTACTTTACCTCTTCAAGTAACAACCCTGTAAAGACTATCATTACAAAATTCAAAAAACTGAAAGCATCTTTCAAATATTGGCTAATAATAATTCAAAACAAAATCTTTGTGTTATACATCCATTGCCTACCTTTGATAGTGAACTAGCATTTAAGGTTCCGATCCAAACATTTCATTATTAGCATGATTTTACAGGCAAATAATGGGTGAAGAATTATCAGGTTTAACAGTCAAAGAATTAAGAAGTTTAGAGAACCAATTGGAAATCAGCCTTCGTGGTGTTCGTATGAAAAAGGTTTGCATTTTCTATAAAAAAAAAAATACAATTCTCAAGTTTGAATCTAAAGATAGTAGTTAACATTCAATTGACCTATGCAGGACCAACTTTTAACAAATGAAATACAAGAACTAAATCGAAAGGTAAGTCCTGAAATGGAGAAATTGAGAACTTATTCATTATTTAAAACATATTTTTATATTCTGCAGGGAGACATCATACAACAAGAAAATGAGGAACTGTATAAGAAGGTAAACCTAATTTGTCAAGAAAATATGGAATTGAAAAAGGTATTGGTTTGGATGGCAATAGAAACTAAAAATAATCTTAAACTAAATTATCCACTTTAAAAATGAGTCAACCTTGTTAGGTGTTATATTCTATACTTTAAAAGAAATTTTCATGAACTTAGGTCTATGGAACAAAACATGAGAATGGAATAAACAGAAATTCTGTTTTCACGGTAAGTTTAGACATAGAAGACAATTTGCATGTGCCTGTGAATCTCCAGCTCAGCCAACCACAACAATAACATTACCAGAAACCTTCAGGTACAAAACTGAGGCATGATTTTGATCATTTAGCTACTCGACCATTAATCTGTGATAAAAAAATATTGACATCAGATTATTTTGATTTGCTGCAGCAGACTACAACTGCTTTGATGCATTTGCAGGAAATCAGTGTTCCTCACCAGCTATCAAGAAAAATGGACCCGGATTTTAATTTAGTATATAAATATGGAATATAGTACACAAACCATTTCCCTCAATAGATTTTCATTTGAAGTTATGAACAAAAAAAAGAAACAAACAACCCTAGCATGTATGTGATGAACAATGAAGCAACTTGTGTGGAGGTGAGACTCAACTAAGAAATTCTACAAATTTAATAGATGTGTAATCCATTTTACTTGTTGTGTTAAAAATTATATCTGCAAAAGAAATAAGTGAGCATTATTATGCCAAATTAGTATTTGTAATTGTAAGCAAACTACCAATAAACAAGCATATATGTGACTTCTATGATGAACACAATGCCTCCATTGCAACAACATGAAACTATTAATGTAAATGGCTAATAAACCATTCACCAAACAACTAGAGACTTTAAGAATGGATTCTTGACCTAAGAGCCTTCATTCCCTGAGTACAATAAAAAACAATCCTTTACTTCTCCGTTCTTCTAAATAAAAGTTGATTTTCAGCACAAGGTTTGTGGGTCCATGCATTCTACATGCTTTTATTTAAGAAAAGGGCTCTTGCATAATTAATGCAAACTGTTCTACATCACCTGATTGGTATAATAGATTTTGTTTGAACTCCTAAAAACCTTCCATGCACAGGCGAAATATTATTTATCTTCCTACATCATGTGCAATATCAACATGTGTATTGTGTTTATAAAAAATTCAATACATGAAATAAACTCAGCCACTCAAATAAGTCGTGTTATTTTACATGGGATAAATGAAAATTAACCATCCTAAAGATTAGAGATGCAAAATGTGGGCATATTATTTCAAATGCACATGTCAAAGAAGTTACAAAAATTCATGTAATGTTGAAGCACTTAAATAAATGAGAAACCATTAAAACTCTCTTAAACCTAGTGTTGGACCAATATCATCCTTACAAAACTAGCTTGAAAGGTGCCAAATGTCTCCTTGTTATAAACATATTTTAGGTCATATCACGTTAAATGTGTAACGCTTAACACACACCTCTCACGTTCAAGACTTGACATGTGGAGTTTGACCCTAACAGGTCAATGATTGACTATGATACTATCTTAGAGATGCAAAATGTGTGCATATTATTTCAAATGCACATGTCAAAGAAGTTACAAAAATTCATGTAATGTTGAAAGCACTTAAATAAATGAGAAACCATTAAAACTCTCTTAAACCTAGTGTTGGACCAATTTCATCCTTACAAAACTAGCTTGAAAGGTGCCAAATGTCTCCTTGTTATAAACATATTTTAGTTCATATCACGTTAAATGTGTAACGCTTAACACACACCTCTCACGTTCAAGACTTGACATGTGGAGTTTGACCCTAACGGGTCAATGATTGACTATGATACTATCTTAGAGATGCAAAATATGTGCATATTATTTCAAATACACATGTCAAAGAAGTTACAAAAATTCATGTAATGTTGAAAGCACTTAAATAAATGAGAAACCATTAAAACTCTCTTAAACCTAGTGTTGGACCAATATCACTACGCCAAAAATGACATTTAACAGCACCCACTTTACAGCGCTTGCTAAACACAAGTGCTGTTGTAAATATATTTTAAAAATAACGGAGCCTTTTACAACGCTTTTTTGACAAGCGCTGTTGTAGGGTCATATGATGTTTGCGCATAATGTTATAAGGCTTTTACAGCGCTTTTCAAAAAAGCGCTGTAACATGAAGCGCTTTCGCGTATTATTTTACAGCGCTTTTTACACAAGCGCTGTAAAATACATGCGCTTTAAAATAATTGAACCACCTATTACAGCGCTTTTTTGAAAAGCGCTGTAAAATACATGCGCTTTCATTGAATTTAACTACATATTACAGCGCTTTTAGTACAAGCGATGTAAAATACATCTTTCAAATAATTATATACGTTGGGAACCCTCATATCCTCTACATCTTTCATCACCTCTACTCTGGGAACCCTTATATCCTCTACGTACTGTGCGGCCATCTACGTTGTCTCAGGTATTTTTAAATTTTTTTTTATCAAATTAAAATTTCATACCACATGATCATCTGTTCTATTTTAAAATTGTTATATATATATATAAATATATATATATATATATATATAATATGTTTTGAAAGCTTATTATTTTTGTTACTGCATTTATATAGGTGGTATAATATGGATAGGAAATGGATTTCAGCCAATCGATTGTCAAAAGAGTATGAAATTGGAGTGAAGGAGTTTGTTGAGTTTGCAGTGAAGAATGCAAAAGATCCAAATAGAGTAGTTTGTCCTTGTTTAAAATGTTGTTTTGGAAAACGTGTTAGAGAAGATGAATTAGAAGGACATCTAGTATGTAATGGAATTGATCAAAGCTACACATGTTGGATAAGACATGGTGAGAAAAAAAAAAGGAAACATTAATTTTGAGAATAGTTCTACATATGCTTCAACTGATTTCGATACAGATACATATGAGCCGGACCGAGTTGATGAGATTGCAAAAGCAGTTGAAGAAGATCTTCGAGATTGTCCTAAAATGTTTGAAAGTTTGTTGAGTGATGCAGAGAAAGAATTATATAATGGTTGTACTAAATTCACAAGACTGTCAGCGATATTAAAGTTGTACAACTTAAAAGCGAATAATGGATGGTCTGATAAAAGCTTTACAGAATTATTAACACTCATAAAAGATATGTTTCCAGATGATAATTATTAAAGATATGTTTCCAGATGATATACGAGGCTAAACGGATTTTGTGTTCTATTGGAATGAGTTACGAAAGCATTCATGCGTGTCCTACCGATTGCATTTTATTTCGAAACGAATACGAACTACTTAAGGCGTGTCCGAAATGCAATGTCTCTCGATATAAGAAGAAAGAATCTACTCCAGCAAAAGTCGTGTGGTATTTTCCTATAATACCAAGATTTAGGCGCATGTATCGCAGTGAAGAAGATTCAAAACACTTGACATGGCATGCAGATGAAAGAATTAGAGATGGAATGTTTCGACACCCTGCAGATTCCCCACAATGGGCAAAAATTGATCACGAGTATCCTGAATTCGGGATAGAGTCAAGAAATCTAAGACTTGCACTTTCTACTGATGGAATGAATCCACATGGTCTTCAAAGCATCTCACATAGCACGTGGCCTGTGATTTTGGTAATATATAACCTACCTCCATGGTTATGTATGAAGCTTAAGTTTATGATGTTGTCTCTGTTAATTTCTGGACCCAAACAACCGAGGAATGATATCGACGTATACTTGACTCCTCTAATCGAAGATTTAAAAAGTATGTGGGAGACATGTGTGGAAGTTTATGATGGGTATAAGAAAGAATGTTTCAATTTGAGGGCTATGTTGTTCGGCACAATTAATGATTTTCCAGCATATGGTAATTTATCAGGATATAACATTAAAGGTCAATGTGCATGTCCTATATGTGAAGAGAGTACAAATTGGATGCGGTTGAAACATTGTAAGAAGAATGTGTTTCTTGGACATCGTAGATTTTTACCTTATAGTCATCAGTATCGTGGGTGGAGAAATGCATTCAATGGAAAATCAGAGGAAGGTAAAGCTCCTTTAGCACCGACTGGATATCAAATACTTGAAAAAGTACAAGGTTTGACCAATAAATTTGGCAAACCTTTTGCGACAGTGATTATTCGTAAATAATTTAAAAATGACAAGAAACTAACCGGAGAAGATGAAAAATCCTGTAAAAAGAAAATATATGCTTGATTATTTAATCCGATAGTAGTAGTCGACAAAATCACCACCGAGAGACAATGATCGGTGTATGGAGCTATGATTATGATTGGCTTGTTGGAGAAATTGGAAAGGAATGTTTGGTGCGGCAGGCGTAATCACGAAAGGAAGGTTTCTTGCGGCAGTAATAACTTTGATTTTAGCTATCTATATATATGTGAATATTTTCCAACTATAGATTAACTAGGGTAACAGTGCCCCGGAGTCTCATAAAAAGGTACCGCTAAAGAGTGGTGTTTTTAGTTTCTTTTTACTTATTTGTTTATTATTACTTTATTTATGTGATTAGAAGGAAGAATAAACAAAATTGTTTTTATTACTAATAGTTTAGATAAATTTCAAGGTAACACGAAAGATTATCAAATATCAAACACATATATTATAATAATAATAATAATAATAATAATAATAATAATAATAATAATAAATTAGGTATTACAACATCAACACTTTATATTAGTTACTAAATCATAATAAATATATATAAAATTACAATATCATAATAATTATATAAAAATAAAGAAAATCAAACAAAATATTACTATTATCTCAAAATCGTTATTTATAAAATAAATAAGTAAAAATAGAAAATAGTTGTAAATAATTGAAATATAACTATGTGGACACTTAACATTAATCAATTGAGTTGTAAAATATCAAATTAATTGCGTACACGCATATACGTGTAAAATCGTCAAAAAATCTCACTCTTTAAAATATTACACTAAAATATTATTTTGAAAAATGTATAAAATAAAATATTTGTTATTATATTACTCATTTAGTCCAATATATATAAAACCAGCACATCATCTAAAGCACCCATATAACGAAAACTAATCACGAAATTTATCAACAGATATTATAAAATATTTTTAACACCAAGTTAATTATTTAAAATAATATTTTATTAATAAAATAGTTTATCATATTGTCGATTTTAATAGGGTGGGATACAAAGACGAGCCTTTTATTTTAGCGTCGCAAGCTCATCAAGTGTTTTATGTCACTAATCCTTATGGTGATAAATGGTATGTTGTCCTACCGACCAATAAAATAAGTGATGATAACAATAATGATGAAGATGTTGGTAATGATCTTTTATTTGCAACATCACAACAACCACATGAAATTGATTCAACTGATGATGGTTTATATCTTAGAGATGATCATGATGAGGGAATTTGGATTAATCCATCGTTTCGTATTGTAAATGGACAAACAAATGTGAATCCCACCAGGAAAAGAAGAAGGGCATCTTAATGTATATGTTTAATTGTTTTATATAAGCCATGCATGTAATCTGAATTATTGTGATAAATATGAATATAATCTGAATTATTGTGATAAATATGCATGTAATTTGAATTGAGTGTTTTATACTAATATGGCAGAATAGCAACAGATTTCATATCATAAGCTTTTGGAATCAAACCATACATACCAGCATATTGGGATCCTAGTTATAACATCTCACAGTTTTCTACTAATGTCACTTATATAATGTAAATTAAGTGCCAATTCGATTGGAATAAATGTCTGAGTTACAGTCATCCAAAATTGAACCCAAATAAAACCAACACAAAAATAACATACTGAGGCCTTTTATAATGCTTTTTTTTATAAAAAGCGCTGTAAAAGACCCTTTTGAAAATAAGTAAAAAAGACATTTTACAGCGCTTATTTAAAAAAGCGCTGTAAAAAGCTTTAAAAATAATATTCATCAGACACCTAACATGACTATCTCTAACAGGATTTTCTTCAAACACCTTGTACGCATCATGGGAATCCCCAAAAACACATTGTTAACAAAAACATCAGACTCAAACCCATTTTTCGCAACATGGCAATGAACCTGAATACCAAGTTTCGATTTAAGAAGGAAATGGAATGTAAAGAGATAAAAAGGGTGTTGAGGTGGAGATTGAATTGTGAAAGAGTAAGCTTTGATGTTTGTGAAGAAGATGCATAAAAGGAGAAGAGTTTGGTGAAGAGGAAGAGATTGGAGAAGACCAGTTACTACTATGTGGGTTTTGCATGTTGAGTTTGTTTAAAAAATAACATAACAAAACACAAAAACAATAAGGCCTTTTACAGCGCTCATTTAAAAAAGCGCTGTAAAAGGCTTTAAAAAAAACATTCATATAACATAATAAAACAAGGAGGTCTATTACAGCGCTTGTCCAAATAAGCACTGTAAAATACTGTTTTAAAAATAAAATAAAGAGACCTTTTACAGCGCTTATTTGAATAAGCGCTGTAAAAGGGTTTTATATATAACATAATAAAACAATGAGGTCTTTTACAACGCTTATTGGGAAAAGTGCTGTAAAAGAGCCTTTTAAAAAATTAAATAAGGACACCTTTTAGAGCGCTTTTTAAACAAGCGCTGTAAAAGGGTTATAAAAAAGCGTCGTAAAAGAGTTACGTATATATAACAGTAACCGCTTCAGTTTCCTTTTCATTACGTAAACTTCACTATCATCTCAACTTTCATCGTTCTTCTCTTCTTTTGCAAACCCTATCATCCCGTCCATTACGAACCCTATTTCCACGATCATCTCCTTCATTTCAAACCTTATTTCCATCCAAGATCATCTCTTCTATTTCACACAATATATTTTTATTGAAATACGTAACCCTCATTACGTATTTCTTCAATACCGTATTTCTGTGAACCATATTTCTGTGAACTTTCTGCGTTCCCTCTTTTCTTCACATTTCATCTTTCTTCGAACCATTATTCAGGTATTGATGTTATTAATTTTTTGTAATCATTAAAATGCATGTTGAGCTTGTTTAAGATATACTGATACATGTTGAGCTTGTTTATAATAATGCATTATGCATGTTGAGCTTGTTGATGTTATACTAAACTGCATGTTGAACTTGTTGTAGTTAAATGGATATAAACAAAGATATAGAATGTCAAAATGAAGAAGTTGGCACCTCTAAGACTTATGAAAAAGAAGTCAAACGTGATGCAACTATCATGCAAAAAGTCATTAAAGCAAGGAGTAATGACATTAAATTTGAGGTATACTATACTCTGTTTGCTGTGTGTTTTTTTTTATCTTTTTTTAGGGTTTAGGACATGTACTTATTATATGAGTTTATTAGGTTGGCTGGAATGAGAGTGGTCAGCCAATTGACCCCAACAGCTCTATGTTTGTAAGCTATATTGGGGCTGTTGTTCGTCAAAATGTCTCAATTACAATTGACAATCCGAGAGATAAGGCGTTGAAGGATGCCAAATATATTATATGGAATGACATTCAAGTAAAATTTTTGATCCACTCTTTTGTCATTTATAATTTTTTTCGTTGAAATACTTTACTTATAATTTTTTTCATTGCAGACGACTTTTGTTCTTGATAAGGGACAAAAGTCTTATGTTTTGAGAGTTGCTGGAAAGATCCATCGTGGACTTAGATCCCATCTCTCAAATTTCTATCTAAAAGATAGAGAAGGAAACACAAGTGCTGAACCTCCAAAAATATATCAACATTATATATCAAAGGATGAATGGAGAGCATTTGTTTCCAAACGTTCTGACCCCGCGTTTGTCGTAAGTGATTAATTTATTAGCATTTGTGTTTTATTATTCATATTCGTAGCGTATTTTAAATTTTTACACAATTGCTATTTTTTTTTATATAGAATATTAGTAAGGCAAATCGCGAACGGGCAAGCAACCCAAAACACCCATACAAGAAATCACGTATGGGATATGCACGCCTTGAACAACAAATTGTAAGTAATTAAACATCACTTTTATATAATGAAGTAATTTGTATTATAAACTATAGTGTGTAACTAATTTGTATTATTTTGTTTATGATTTTAACGAATAGAGAAAAGACACCCAAGCCGATCAACCCTTGGGTCGTCATATATTGTGGAAGGAAGCGCGTGTTAATAAAGAAGGAGTGGTTGATAATGAAAATGTCAAAAAAGTTGTAGAACTTTGTGTAAGTATATTATCACTTTAATATTTTTTAATATTGTATTTTAAAAATGCTATTGAACTTATCTTTTTAATGTTACATGTATTTTAGGAAACTATTGAACAAAGTTCTGAAACTCAAGAGGGCAACAAGGATACGTGCAGGGACATTCTTGGGAAAGTGTTTAATGTCCCTGAGTATTCCGGTCGAGTGAGGGGGAAAGGATTTGGCGTAACTCCCAAAAGCTTTTTTCCTCAAGAGAAGCGCCAAAAACCTTCCAACGAGGAAGTATTAGAGAAGCTCAGAATCCTATCAGAGCAAGTGGCACTCTTGGTGAATACGAATAAAGACAAGCAACTTTCGGATCAACTCCAACCTGAAATACAAATGGAGAGTGAAACCGCGAGTTGCAACGTCGGTTTGAAAAGTATTCCCGAGGTAATTAATTACTTACTTGCTTATGTAACTACTTATGTATTAAACAAACTTATATATTAACCGTACTTATGTTTTAACTATTGATTTATGGTGTCACTACATGTGTCATATACTTGTCCTCGCCTACTCAACGGAAGGTGGGAAAAGGAAAATTGTACAATACTTCGGGAGAAGTATTGCACAATATTTCGATCCCTGCGGGCCATGTCAAAGTATCGCCTACTGTTGCTTTCGAACCAACTGCACCGTTGCCCATACCGGACAACGATGGAGATATGCAGTTATTAGGCGACGCTATTGGTAGTTACGTGGCATGGTCCACAAACCTTGTTGCCCTCGAAAAAAAGATTCTCAGAAACAAATCAGTTACATCTCCCGAAAAGGTTTGTCACATTTATTGCCTAAGGTTTGTCATTTTTTCAGATTCAATAAACTAACATTTTACCTCATTTTTGTAGGTCCAAATAAATAAACCACCCCTACAGCCAAAAAATGGCAGAAAACCTCAAAAATTGGAGGTTAATAGAGCTGCCAAATCACAAAGGCTGGAGGGTAATAAAGCTGCCAAACTTGCAGCAACAAAAAAACTGGATCGAGGAAAATCGGTTGCTGCTGCTGCTGCTCCTAATAAAAGTTAGCCACGCCTTGGTAAATACTGGACGTGTCTTGACATCCAAATAAAAAGGAACATGGGCAGCAACGACGATTCGCGCATCGTACACATGAATAAAGATATATTTGGAGATGAGTATGTTGAATGTCTCAAAAAGGAGCACATATACGAACTTCTCGAACATAAGGAGCTCAGTGTTACTGTAATCAGCTTGTACATAAGGTAAAAAATACTTTTAATTGTATTTATTGGTAATTAATTAAATGTATTGGTAATTAATCTAGTTTAAAATGTTCATTGAAGGTTTTTGTATGAGAAGGTCGTGTGCACGAGGAAATTGTCAAATAAATACTCATTCTTGTCTCCGCATAAGATGTCGATGTGGAAACTCGATCCAGACAATGTAAAGAAATACATTGTAGATATGTTTTTAGGAAATATAGAAAATGATAAATTGTTTTTCGCACTATATAATTCAGGGTACTTAATTTTATCTTTTTTAATTGATGAGAATTTAATTTATTAGTTGTGTATAAACAAAATTGCTTAACCAATTTTTTGTTGTTGTAGGGCACATTGGGTGCTATTTGCAATCAATGCGGTCTCTGAAGTTATATACTATTTGGATCTCGTGCATGGCAATTACAACAATCACTCTGAAATAAAGACTATGCTCGACACGTAAGTAATATTCATTTATTTCTTACATATATATATATATATAAATAATG
>NC_021161.2:36842005-36882768 GCF_000331145.2 Cicer arietinum
ATATGTAGTTAATTAGGTTGAAAATTAGGTTATATATATGTATCTGAATGTAGTTAATTAGGTTGTAAATTAGGTTATATATATGTATTTGAATGTAGTTAATTAGGTTGTAAATTACAGAGTTACATATATGTTAATTAAGTTACAGAGTTCTGTTTTCTGTTCTAGTGATTGTGTGAACTGCTTATGGTATTTGAATATGTTTTGTTGTTGTGTGCACTGATTGTGAACTGATTTTGGATCAAAATAATTTTGGATACAAAGATAAAAGACAACGCTTTCTAAAAAAAATGCCATAAAAAGCTAAAAAGCGCTTTTCATTTCAAATATTTAATTTACAGCGTTTAAAAAAAAACACACACACACATTTTACATCACTTTTTTTAAAAAGCGCTGTAAAATGTTGTTGTAAAGCGCTATAATGGTGTACATTTTACAGCGCTTTTTTGAGAAAGCGCTGTAAAATGTACAACAAAAGCGCTGTAAAATGCAGACCCATAATTTCATATAATGGGTGTGCATTTTACAGCGCTTTTTTGAAAAAGCGCTGTAAAATGTGCATAACAAGCGCGCGTTATATTTACATGTTTTATAGCGCTTTTTTAAAAGCGCTGTTGTATCTTTTACAGCGCTCGATTCCACAACGTTTTTTTTTTTTTTTGAAAAAGCGCTGTAAAATGCAGTTTTTCGCGTAGTGTATCATCCTTACAAAACTAGCTTGAATGGTGCCAAATGTCTCATTGTTATAAACATATTTTAGGTCATATCACGTTAAATGTGTAACGCTTAACACACACCTCTCAGATTCAAGACTTGAGATGTGGAGTTTCACCCTAACGGGGCAATGATTGATTATGATACTATCTTAGAATATAGTTTGAGTTTAAATAATTCTTTTAAAAACGACTAATAAGGGACCATTAATTTCCCCCTCTTAACTTTGGTTTTTCTATTAAAAAATTAGAATTAAATGTATTTTTGGTCACGCCATATAAAATTAGGACTTCTATAATGTGTTTGGAATCATCCATTTTCACGGTGAAACCTCACGTCCAACAAAAAGGTACAACATAAAGCTTTACTTCCACCGCATGTTAATCATTCTTTGTTGTATTAACAAACACAAGCTAAGTGTAGTCCTATTAATCTTGTATTCGAGTTTTATCCCTCAACATATTCTCTATTTCCCAAAAATAGTCCCGGTTGAAGTTATGTTGACTATGAAATTAGAGTTCCAACTTTTACACGGGACCAAAAATTTATAAAATTTAATTTATATTACATATAAGAGGTAAACAACATAACAATTAAATGTTGTTGATTTAGTTGTTTTACAAGTGATCAATGCATTTTGGCACATGTTTCTGTACTGTGATATTTTGAAAGCTCTTTATATTCTAGACTAGTTATTTTAGCATGTTTCTAAACTTTGGGTCGTATATTGGATTAAGGCATTCGAACTGACGTTGAAAAGCTAAAAATCAAAGTTACAACTTTTATGTTGGCACAAAAGTTCAATTCCAAACTTTCTTGGTATATATATATATATATATATATATATATATATATATATATATATATATATTATCAAGGGTTCAGATCTGCTCAGACAAAGAGATATAGATACTTGTTTTCTTAGTTTTTGATAAATATATAACATTTTCGATGGAAGACTAATTCCTCATATTAATCCACTGTTTCAGAATTTCATCAAGACCTTGAGGTTTATTTGATAATGTTAATTTCTCACATTATTTCTATTTCTTTTTATTCAATTATATTGTTATTTTGATTGCTTAATACGAATCTGAATAGGATTGATAAAATTAGTTTGATAAAATTTGGTTTCTAAATTAAATAAATTTTAGTTTTCCGACACGTGATTGTTAACTAAATACATTTATTACTGTGATGCTTAATCCAATCAAAGAAACATAATTAACATAGAGTTGATTACACTTGATTGATCAACTCTATAGTCAAATAGGAATAGAGCCACAATATAGAACTTGAATATGTTGATAGAATCTGTGATAGATCTGAAACTCTACCGGTCGGGGACTCTCTGATAACAATATTAGCCAGTTTTAGAGTACTACTAACCATCATAACAATTGATTATTATTTTTTTTTTTGTTTTACCGGTCGTTGTTTTTTTTTTGTTGCTCTGTAGGTCGTGTAGGCTTGTTGCTAGCTCGTGTAGGCACTTTGCTAGTAAAAAAAATCCAGTTTTCAGGCGACTATATTAGAAGTGACTTCTAAGATAGTTGCTAGTCAAAAAATCCTAAATATAAAAATCAAGGAACAAAACTCCCTTAGAAGGGATTTCTTATGGCATTTTGACCATAAAAATCCTAAATTCCTTCTTTTAGACCACTTTATTAATTTTTTGAATTTTTCATATTCTTAAAAAATTCAAAAAAAATTGCGTTTTGTTTATTTGATTTTTAGAATTTTTGGGTGGTATTTTTATTATTTTTGGATTTTATTTGATAGGAGTTTTCATTTTCCACTTCAATTTTAGCGATAGGGACATTATTGGAATTTTCATAATCGTGTTGTTGCATTGCATTGTTATATTCTCATGATGCATGACTAGGGTCAGTTTTTTGAATCTTAAGACAACTTGTTGCACCTGATGTCACTTATAATAAATTGTGTATTGAATATCATTTGAACTTAAATCTGGTTTAATACACTTGTTTTCAAAGTTAAATGGTCTTGCAGGCGAAGATTCTCGCAAACAATTGAATGAGTTCCATGTTGTGTGTTCTATCATGAAGCCTCAAGATGCTGCCAAGGACTGGTTGTACTACCTTTAACCAGGTTCTGTTACAATTTGGAATGATCTGAAGAAGATGTTCCTAGAAAAATTCTTCCATGCCAACCATAACTGCTTCGATCAGAAGAAAAAAAAATGTGGCATTAAGCAGATTGACATAGAATCCTTGCATGAGTATTGGGAGAGATTCAAGAAATTAGTGGCTAGCTGCCCTCTCCACCATATTTCTAAACAATTGCTCATCCTATATTTTTATGAAGGTTTGCTATCTATCGATAGATATCCTGGATGTTGCTAATAGAGGAGCACTTGTCAATAAGATCCTAGAAACAGCAAACGCCTTGATTGAGAACATGTCCATCAATTCTAATCATATGGAATAAGAACAATTGTGAATGAAATGAGTTCTCTTGGAAAAGCTTACTCAATATAAGATAGAGTAAGATAAATCATGAGGTGTCTTCCAATCATATGGAGACCAATGGTAACAACTATAAGCCAGGCCAAGAACCTTGAATCACTTCCCCTAGAAGAAACTAATTGGAACTTTAAGAGCACATGAAGTATTGCTGCAAGAGGACAAACCAGTCAAAAAAGCAAAGGCAATAGCTTTAAAGGCATCTCAAGAAAGTGTCATGTTATAAACAAAGGAGGAACCTGAAGAAACTGGACAAGAAGATGTTGTTGAAGAAATTGTTCTTTTCACCAGAAGTATACAAAGACTGATGAGAAGAAGAGACCAAATCAAAAAGGGATTTCAAAACAAAAATCCCAAAACAGAAGTGGACAAGAGCCAAGCCACGTGCTTTGGATGTAATAAATTAGGACATTACAAAGCAAAATGTCCTTTAAATAAAAACCCACCAAAACGATTTCCTTTCAAAAATAAATCAATGATGGCCATGTGGGACGACTCAGAAGAATCAGATACAGAAGAAGGTGAGAAAACCAAGATATGCTTGATGACAAATACAAAAGAAGATGAGGTAACAAATTATGAACCTTGCTATGCATGTGAACAAATGGGAAAAGAATTTGATAACTTGCTAAATGATTCAAACCTTCTTATTCAAAAATGAGTTCTTTAAAAGAACAAATTCATAAAGAGAAAGAAGAAAAAGAAAAAGCTTATGCTATGAATAATGTCCTTAACAATATCATTCAATAACTAAAAGAATCACAACAACAAAATTTTGAAAGTCAAAAAGGTCAAGAACGTTCTGCAACTAAAACGGAGAACATTCTCCTTAAAACTGAAAACGAACTTCTTAAAATTGACTTGTCAAATTTTATTAAAGCCACTGAAACATTTCAAAAAATTATGAGATCTCAAGTAGGAATCTTTGATAAAGCTGGTCTTGGTTTTAGTCAAACTCAAAAAACAAAAATGTATGAAAACTTTTTTGTTCCAGAAAGAAAGGAAGCAAAATGTAAAACCAAATGCTCATATTGTAAAAAATTGGATATCTAGAATTTGCTTGCTACTTTAAAAAAAGAGATGAAAATATTAAAGGCTTTTTAAAGGGAAAGATTTTTCTGCAAATAGAGTTGAACTAGTTTTGAAAAGTTTGCAAAAAGTAGAACGTTATTCAGGTTATTTTCAAAACAGAGAATGTTCTGAATCAAAAGCAGAACTTTCTCCAGAAAATTTGGAAAAAGGAGAACAATCTGGAACTTCTTCAAAATCAAGATTAAAACCCTTTAAAACCCAGATCAGAAAGCCAATTCCAAAATTAACAATTAAATGCTTCTACTGTCTCAAAATTGGTCATCAATAATCAATCTACTATCTTAAGAGGAAAGAAAATCTTAGAACTAACTCTCAAGGACCTAAAACAAAATGGGTACCTAAGGTTGATATAACAACTTATGCAGGTTGGATTTCCAAATGTCAAGAGGAAGTCTTGGTTCTTGGACAATGGCTATTCAAGACACATGACAGGAGATAAAAACTCCTTCATGTCATTCATCAAGAAAGATAGAGGATCGATTACTTTTGGAAACAACAATCAAGCTCAAATTAAAGGTAAAGGAACTATTGGTAAGACAAACTCTGCTCAAATAACTAATGTTCAATATGTTGCAGGTTTGAAACACAATCTTCTAAGCATAAGTCAGCTATGTGACAATAGTTTTGAAGTTATTTTCAAACCAAGAGTATGTGAAGTCAGAAAAACTGAAACTAGAGAAATCCTCTTTTCTGGAAATAGAAAGAAAAATTTATATGTCCTATATCTTGAAGAACTGCTTGATGAATTATGTTTTATGTCAATCGATAAAGATAAATGGATATGGCATAAAAGGGTTGGACATATAAGTATGAAAACAATTTCAAAAATTTCAAAACTAGATCTTGTTAGAGGATTACCCAAACTCAATTTTGATAAAGATAAAATATGTGAAGCTTGCGCAAAAGGAAAACAAGTCAAGAGCAGTTTTCATTTAAAAGATTTTGTAACTACAAACAGAACTCTTGAGTTACTTCACATGGATCTTTTTGGGCAAATCAAAACAACAACTCTAGGTGGAATGAAATATTGTTTCTTAATTGTTGACGATTTTTCGAGATACACTTGGGTATTATTTTTAAAACAAAAAGATGATGCATTCGATGCATTTAAAACTTTTTGCAAAAAGGTACAAAATGAAAAAGAATCCAACATCATGTAGGTAAGAAGTGATCATGGAGGAGAATTCGTAAATGCCTCTTTTAAAATCTTATTGGATGAACTTGGCATTTCTCACAATATATCATGTGCAAGAACTCTTCAACATAATGGAGTTGATGAACAAAAGAATAGAACACTACAAGAAATGACAAGAACAATATTGGAAGAATCTAATGTTGAAAGATATTTCTTGGCTGAAGCTATTAACACTTCTTGTTACATTTTAAACCGTGTATCCATAAGAAAAATTATCAACAAAACCCCATATGAAATCTGGAAAAACAGGAAACCAAACATTTCTTATTTTCACATTTTTGGATGTTATTGTTATTTTTTAAACAACAAAGATGTTCTTGGAAATTTTGATGCAAAATTTGACAAAGCAATCTTCTTAGGCTATTCAACTGATTCTAAGGGCTATAGAGTGTTTAATTTAAGGACTAATGTTGTAGAAATCAGCATGCATATATTATTTGATGAGTTTGATGATTTGGATTTGAATAAAAAAGATGAGGAAGAAGAAGTTCAATTTGGTTTGCAATAACAGAACAACTTGCAGGAGATAGAGATTGATAAACAATCTCCGTTTCATTCTCCACCAAAAAGCTAGAGAACAATTGAAGATCATCCTCAAACACAAATCATTGGAGACATAGAAGATGGGATTCGAACAAGAAAATCATTCAAGAATGATGAAAACAACATGGCAATGATATCTGAAATTGAACCAAAATCAATTAAAGAAGTCATAGTTGATCAATCTTGGATTGAAGTCATGAAGGAAGAACTGCTGCATTTCGAAAAAATGAGGTCTTGACCTTGGTACCTAATCCACAAGATCAAAAATCATTGGTACATGTTGGGTTTTCAAAAACAAATTAGATGAAGAAGGTAAGGTTGTAAGGAACAAAGCAAGATTAGTTTCTCAATGCTATAACCAACAAAAAGGTATAGACTACGACGAAACTTTTGCTCCAGTTTCAAGGCTAGAAGTTATTCGTATAATTCTTGCATATGCATCTCATAAGCTTGTTAAGTTGTTTCAAGTGGATGTTAAAGGTGCATTTTTAAATGGTTTCTTAAATGAACAAGTTTATGTAAAACAACCTCCCGGCTTTGAGAATCAATCAAAACCAAATCATGTTTTCAAAGTTTCCAAAGCTTTATATGGATTAAAACAAGCACCAAGAGCTTGGTATGAAAGATTAAGTTCCTTTCTAATTAAAAATGGATTTTTCGGAGGAAAAATTGACACTACATTATTCAAGCAAACTGAGAAAAATGATTTACTTATTGTTCAAGTATATGTTGATGATTTCATCTTTGGATCAACAAAAGAAAAAATGTGTGAAGGATTTTCAAAACTCATGCAAAGTGAATTTGAAATGAGCATGATGGGAGAGTTAAGGTATTTTCTTGGATTGCAAATCAAACAATATAAAAATGGTATTTTTATTTGTCAAGAAAAATACATTAAAAATCTGTTAACTAAGTACAAAAGAAATGAATCAAAAATTATGTCTACTCCCATAAATCTATCATTTTCATTAGACAAAGATGAAAATGGAAAATCTTTTTCAGAAAAGGAATATATAGGGATGATTGATTCTTTGCTTTATTTAACTGCCATTAGGCTTGATATCGTATTCACAATTGGATTATGTGCTAGATTTCAATCAGCACCAAAGGAATCTCATTTAACTGCAGTAAAACGAATTTTTAGATATCTTTTTGGAACTACTGATCTTGGCCTTTGGTATAGAAAAGGTTCCCATTTTGATCTTATAGCATACTGCGATGCTGATTATGCTAGAGATTAAATTGAAAGAAAGAGCACTTGTTGAGCATGTTAGTTCTTAGGTTAAGCATTGATAAGTTGGTTTTGCAAAAAACAAAATACAATAGCTTTATCAAACACTAAAGCTGAATATGTGTTAGTAGCAAACTGTTACTCACAAGTTCTTTGGATTAAACATCAACTTGAAGACTTCTCTGTAAGTTATTCAAGCATTCCAATTTACTGTGATAATACTAGTGCAATCAATTTATCTAATAATCCAATTCAACACTCTAGATCAAAACCTATTGAAATAAAACATCATTTTATTTGTGATCATGTTAACAAGAAAGAAATTGAATTAATCTTTGTTGATACTCAAAATCAGCTTGCTGGCATATTTACAAAGCCTCTAGTTGAGAACAGTTTCAATTTGATCAAATAAAAACTGAAAAATTTGAAAAATCCAGAAAATCCAAGCTAAAGTCTGTTTCTGCAGAAAACGGAGAACATTCATCAATCTCCATTTTTCAGAAATCATTCTCCATTTTCCAAGCATCATTCTCCCCTGCATCATCACTTTCTCTATAAGACCCATAGTTTTAAATTCAAATTTATGTATTTTGGTATTGAACTTTGAGGCTTTTTAGCCAAGTTATTGATATTTTGTGAGTTTAATGCCCAAAAATATCTTTTGATGCCCCGATTAAAATTATTCGTTGATAAAAAAATTAGATTAAGCTTTATTTCGCGAAGAGATAGAAGGGAAAGTTGTTCATCTTCCCGCTACGGAGCTAGTGAACAAACTTTGGAAGTGACGACGCGATCAGAGATTTTATCGGAATTGATCGCGGTAGCGTAATCGCTTGTTAAAGCTACCGTTAAGGTAAGGGCTCCTTCCAAATTTTTAGCTTGCATATAGGATGCTATATGTGTATTTGTGGAGTTGGAATTTTGTGAAATGGATGTGTGGTTTGGTATAAAAGGAATTTAATTCATTTATGTGTGGTTTTGAGGAAATTTAACTTGATGTGTTTGAGGTGTGGTTTGTGAAAATTAATTTGGCATGAGCGATGTTTGAATTTTGCGGAAATTATGGGTGATTGACGATTGAGCTTGGTGTGGCTTTTGTGGAATTTGAATTGATCGAATTTAATGTGAATTGTGGATTAAATTTGATGTGTGGTGGTGGAAAATATATGTTTGAGTATGCTCTGTGTGAATTTGACAATCATTAGTGTTAAATGAGTATTAAAAATGGGGAATCTTTTAATATCTGCATTTACTTAATGATTGTTGTGGAAAGAGTTAGAGTATGCTCGTGCATTTCATAGTACATGGTGACCGCGATGGTACCATGGTGATAGTGGTGATCGTGATGGGCCACGAGCTGATGCCATGTGATTTGTTGGTTCATCTTTTCATTCTGGGGATTATCGCGTCGTGCTGATCTATGAGAGATTGCACTCTAGAATGTGATGATCTGTGAGCAATTGCACTCTAGAAAACAGTGTAAGGCATGTGATAGGCGACACTTTAGAAAATCGTGCGGGCCTGTGATGGGTGCCACCTTGGTAATTAGTACAAGGCATGTGATATGCGGTACAATTACGATTTACGGCCCTTCGAGGAGGGTTTTGGTTTGGAAATTTCGGAATTCATGCATTTTGGCATATATGCATTGCATTAGGGTGTTTGGCACGCAAGTCATGTTTGATATACTATGATGATTGTATATGTATGCTCAGTTGTGGTTGTGATTGTGCCCTAATTTGTAAGTGTGATTGTTTGGATTTGTGTGTAAGTGTGGATTGATTGCGAAACAATTTAAAAACTGATTTCTGCATTTTTCTGATGTGTATTTGAATACAAGAAGGTTGTATTTGAATACAAATGTCCTGATTTGCCTACTAACTTCTAAAACAGCACTGTATTCGACTACAAGAATGTTGTATTCGAATAAAGTTGTGCTGATTTTGCTACTGACTTCTAAAACAGCTCTGTATTTGAATACGACAGTGCAATTTTGTTAAAAACTTCATTTTTCAACTTGTTTATGCATGTTTGACATATGAAAACCCTTTCAATGATCATGCTAAGATGAAATGTTATTTTGTGCATTTAAAATTTAAATGCTAAGTGATATTTGTTAATTTCGGTTGGTGACCTTTACAATTATTGTGGAAATTTGGGCTTTGCCCTCAGATAAGAACCAGGATCGTCCTACCGGGTAGTACCCTAGAGATGGACACGTAGTTAGACATACCTGGTTGGTGCTGTGTTAGAAGGATCTTGCAGGGCGCGTGGAGATCACTCGGGTTGTATAGTTTTTTTGAATCATGATCAGATTAGATGGTTGTATAGAGGATAGATGTTTTTCTTTGGTGTATGTATTTATTTCAATTTGGAAGACTGTACCTATACCTCATATTGTTAGCTAGACTTTTATTTTGATGGGTCCATGTACCACTTTTTGATGTGACGTGGGGGAGTTAAAATTCTTGGGGCAATGTTTTTGTACAGGTGTCTGCCGAGAATACCCCAGGGGTATGAGCTATGTCTGATAGGCCCCATAGCCCCGGTGTATTTTGATGTTTAAATACTTTGAATTTTATTTCAGAAAAACTATTCCGCTGCTTGTAAATATTGTTGACTTTTGTCGTTGTGTTACGACTTAAATATTTTATCCAAAGGTATTTCTTCCTTTATTTATGAAATTCGATTTCTGTTTGTTTTACAAAAAACAGGCTGTTACAATTGAAATTCTTTGTTTTATGAATTTATTTATAAAAAAAAAAAAATACACTCGCGCTGTTTAAAATCGGGGTGTTACATTCTCTCTTACGCAGAAAAGACAAATCTTGGCATTTAATGCATGTGTCTTCTTATCTTTGAAAGTGCACTAACACGCTGTTAAGTGACTTCCTTCCCCCAAATTTCTTCTCATTCCCTAGGTTCAAACCATCATTGTATTTTCTCTTCAAAATCAAAAATTCTGTTGTAAACTGAACCACATAAAACCCTTCATTTTCCCTCAACTCTATTTTCTCCAAATCCCTTTCTCAAAACACAACAATGGCGCACACTAAGACATCTGCATGCAAAAATGCTTGTCCCAACACACCATCATCATCTTCACGATCATCAACCTCCATCAGTCGTTCACCTTCTCCACCACAAAGACCAACTCCACCAGCAACTTCTTCTGATACAACCTTCTCAGATTATCTTTCATCATCCTCATAATCAAACCCTAACCCCATTAACCCAAATCCTGTGTCCAAAGTCCTTCCACCTCTCTACACATATCCTCTAAACCTCGCTCAAGTTCCTCAACATTTACGAAAACCTACCCTCAATCCTATAGCAGCCAAAAGGCGCTCTATTCGTGTCCAGACAGGAATTGGAACTTCAAAAGCCCAAAACACCAAACCAACGCTCTTCATTATCTCTGATTCTGAAACTGATGAATTATATGAAACACCTGCATACACGACTCCAACAAAACCCTCAAAACTTATTACCCCGTCTAAATCATCATTTTCTTATGAACCTTCTCAATCAACACCACCAAATCAAAAATAGAGATTGATCAATGAAATATTTTATTCTTTCACAAAACCATCTCAACCTTCTCCTAAAAACACCAAACCAACACCACGATCCTTGAAAATAAAATCCACCAAATTGCCTCTAAACAGAAAATGAGAAATGAACCCCCTCTCCAGAATGTTCTTTAGTTCAATAATGTTCCCCAGCCCGTGAACACTCTCCTTCACCAAACCCAGAACGATCTCGAGTTCAAAAATGTTCTCCAGTTCGTTAACTCTCTCCTTCACCAAACCCACAATGTTATCTAGTTCATGAACCTTCTCCCTCACCAAAAACAAAATGTTCTCTCACTCCAGAACGTTCCTCGTCCCCCACCTCAGAATCCTCTCCACAATGTTCTCCTCCATCCAAAAAATCCAAACTTCACAGATCTCCTCTCATTCCTTCCAAAATCTCAAAGCTCTTCAAAGAAAAATGGGTTCAACGCCCTATCAGAGTTGGAAGAGTTTTTGTCTTGGAAAACCTGATAGTGGATGGAAATTAGTCAAACAGCACACTGATGTTTTGGGCTTGACTTCATTTTTGCAAACATTTTAATGCTTTTATCCAGATGTGGTTAAGGCTTTTTATTGTCAAGCCAAAATATTTCCTAACAAATCCCTCATAGTTTCCAGAATCAAAGGGATTGAAATTAGGTTGACACTTGACATTCTAGCTTCCATTTTTTACCTTCCAACATAAGGGCCTGCCATTTTTTAAAGCAAATTGTATGATGCTCTAAACTTAAAACAGACAGAGGTGCTCTTTAATTTGTTCCAAGAAGGGTCCACTCGCTACCTCTCAACCTATCTTCAACCCCTTCCAAAGGTTTTCAACAGCATTAGCCAACATGCCATACTTCCCCACAGTGGAAGTCATGAGTATGCATCTAACAACGATGCCTTGATCATCAACCATCTTCAAAGTTGCAAATATCTCTACCTTCCATACAACATCATCCACCAGATGATAATTGCTGCCACCAAATATTACAAAAAGAACACAATCCCTTATGGGATGATCTTCACCAAAATCTTTAGGTACTTCCAAGTTCCTCTCACAAATGAGAAAAATCTCATTAAAATCTCCAAGTTTTCATAAAAAAAAAAAAACATATCTCACATGAGGAAAATCACATCAGAAAAGAAGGCTCCCGCACCTTATTTCCCACCAAAATCATTAAAGAGAAAGCGTTCAGCAAGG
Source organism: Cicer arietinum (assembly GCF_000331145.2). NCBI lineage: Eukaryota > Viridiplantae > Streptophyta > Magnoliopsida > Fabales > Fabaceae > Cicer > Cicer arietinum. The sequence goes on from NC_021161.2 coordinate 36,854,028, forward strand.
AGAAGAACTGCTCTTGCACCAGCCCCAGCCTCACCACACCAATCACCTAAAAAATCAACAGAAGCAGTAGCTGAACATGCTCAAGAACATTCTCCACCAATCCTCCTACTTTCTCCATTTTTCCTCAACCATCAACTCTATCCTCCACAAACTTCCTCTCTTACTCGCAAATACTCCACTCTCCACCACATGACTTGTGTACACTACATCCTAACCATCATATTAGCACCATGTCTCATCTCTTCATTTCCCCACAAAAAACCAGTTCCTCCATATTCAGAATCAGTCAGTTTTTAATCTTTCCAAACACTCCTGGCCCATCCATAAATCAACAATTATCTTCTGATCCATTACCACCAGTGGCTACCTCTTTTGCCACTCTTCCATCTATCTGCACTTCCCTTATTCCCTCGACCATAATTGTTGCTACCACTCCTCTTACATCCACTTATCCCCCTACTCCTCCTCCCAAGGTTGAACCTTTAAACACTGAAATCATGGTTGCCCTTCAAACCATCATGGCATGCCAGCTTCAGTAGGATCAGGAAACCCCTTTATTATGCACTTGGCTGACATAGCAACTTGCTCCTAAACTAAGGCTAAACCCTCCCCCCATTCATCTTTCTCCCACTCCTCAATTGATCCCTGACCCTGCAAAATCTTCATGATCTGAAGGATCTTCTCCATCCTTTGCTAAAAAGGAGTATTCTTCTCCTTCCTTTTTGTATGAAAAAGCGAGAGAATTAAGTTAGTTTTTATTCTAAATTTTAGAAGTCCTTTTGTAATTAGGAACTTTAGTATATGTTGCTACAAATCTGACATTTTGTATCTTTGAAATGAATTAATGGAAAACAACTTATGTTGAAATTATATGCATGTTTTTAATTTTCTGCCAAAACCATTTACTGCATCAATTGAGGGGGAGCTTTTAAGCTCTTCAAAATAAAAATTTGAATCAGAATTAAAATCTAAATTAACATGTTTGTCATCATTAAAAAAGGGAAAATTGTTAAGACAAACTCTCAATTTAAGTTTTGATGAACATAAACAAAGGTTAATTAAGAATGTTAATTATGATTCTAAATGTTATGTAAATTTAACTTGTGCTTTAGAGCGGATTAATTCAAAGATAGGACTCAAGCAAAGCAAAGAAATCAAATAAAAACTGAACAAATAAGAAAGGAGAATATTTTGGACAAAATCTGTAAAAATGGAGAATGTTCTCTAGGATCAAGATTGATCATCATAGTCCCAAGATCAATCAATCTCCAGAAGTTCAAATATTATTTTGCTTCTGGAGTTTACACTTATGTTATCAGTACTTGACAAGAATCAAGTAGGATCCATTCTAATCAAAGAAACCATTCGAATAAGAGAAAAGGTCATGAATCAAACCAGTCTAAACCATCTCCAACTTGACTGTCAAGAGAGTTAAACGATCTTGAAATGTACAAAACATCGAGATTAATCAAGAAGACATCCAAGATGATCTAGGCTGAACCTCGAGATTAATTATCAATCTCCAGAAAGTTCAAAGACTAGAACTCCATATTGATTATCAATCTTTAGAATTTTCATTAACATTATGCAGAAGTTCATCATCATTCTCCAAGCTATTTTGACAGAATCAAAGCTCCAGAATAAAGAAATAACACCAACAAATATATCTGAAGTATAAAGTATTATTAAACACAAGAGAAATCTGATCAAGAACGAAGAAAGAAGTTCAGTCCAACAAATTTCAAAAAGTGTTCAAAGGCTGGAATATATTTCTTCATATATATTGGTATTGGTCAAAACTGACAAAGCACTACCAACATCTATTTGGACCATTATCAATTGCTCTAAAACGCCTATAAAAGGAAGGCCAATGCTCATAGAAATTGCAGAAGTTCATGTACTAACAAGGCTAATTAAATCATTCACATACTTGAAAGAATCAATTCTGATTATATTTCAATACTTTGTTATTATTGTGCTGAATTCTTTGTAGAGAATCAAATCTCAAATAAGTGTTGAGAAATCTCAGATTCTATCAAAATAATCTCATCATTATTGTAAAACTCGAACTATAAGAGTTTAGTATAGTTTTGATAGATTGTAAGAAATCCTATCAAAGCTGATAGGTGGCATGATTAATCTCTTTCTAGGTGGAAAGGAATTAAGTTTGTAACAGATCAAGGTTGATCTGACCTAGGTGCTGTAAAATCAAAAAGTTCTTTGTTTTGAACACTTAATGGAAAATCTCACAGTTGTGGAACTAGACATAGCCCAAGTTGGGTGAACCATAATACATTCGTGTATGGTATTCTTTCTCTTATCTCCTTATTTATTAAGCTTGAGTAATCATTTAAGTTAAAAACATAAACTGAATTTCTGATTTTAATCTAACCAAGAACATTATCCGTTTTCTGGTAAAAACCAAGAACGTTCTCCGTTTTCTTAACCAAGATCATTCTTGAGTTAAATTCTTAAGTTTTTTCAGGAAAATTTACAATTCAAACTCCCCCTTCCTTGTAAATCGACATTGTTACTTCAACAACAACCTAGGCAGCAACATAACATTGCGCAGTAGCAGAACAACACACCTTCATTGGAGGACCTTGTGAAGCATATGACTGTCCAAAATCTCCAATTTCAAAAAAGGACATATTCCACCATTTAGAATTTGGAGACAAACATTGGGCAGACGACCACTTCCATTAATCAAATGCAGACTTAGGGGTCAAGCCAACTACCTACCCAATCAGTTGTAAATCCAAATATTCCTAATGTTAATGCAATTACCTTTAGGTTTGGCAAAGTTGTTGAAATACCAAAGGTACCTAAACCTGGAACTACTACTATGAAAAATAACAATGTTGTTGAGGATGTTCTGGTACCCGAGCTTATTGATGTTGGGCAAGATATACCACTTATTTTCCCTCAAAAGGCAATGAAGACTAAGAAAATAGATGAAGCAGATAGAGACAAGGAGATCTTGGATACATTTAGGAAATGGAAGTAAACATTCCCCTCCTTGAAGCAATTAAACAGATTCTAAGATATGCCAAATTTCTAAAAGAGATGTGCACACATAAGAGACGGTTAAAAGGTAATGAAAGGGTAAACATAGGGCGCAATGTTTCAGCCCTTATTTAGCCCATGCCATAGAAATGCAAAGATCCATGGACTCTTTCCATTCCATGTACCATAGGCCATAGTCAATTTGAAAGTGTCATGTTAGATTTAGGAGCATTCATTAATGTTATGCCTATATCTATTTTTAACTCTCTTGCTCTTAGACCTTTACAAAATACAAGTGTTACCATTCAATTGGCGAACAGAAGCTATGATCGCCCTATTGCACTAGTGGAGGATGTGCTTGTTCAAGTTAATGACTTGATATTTTTTGTAGATTTTTACATTCTAGACATGGAGGGAAAGACTAAGTCCAACATAACGCCTATCATCTTAGGCATACCACTCTTGAAAACTATTAAAACAAAAATTGATGTTCATGCTAGAACTATTTCCATGGAATTTGGTGATATCATTGTAAATATTAATATCTTTGATGCAATGAAACACCCCATGGAAAAGCATTCTATTTTTCAAATTGAATTGCTACTTGACTTGGTTGTTGAAATGTACCCCGATATGTTTGCTACTGATTTTCCTTCACTATCTGGTTTTGATTATACTTATACTTATGTTTTTGTACATATACTCAGTTGTGCTCTGTGAGTGTTGAGATCGAATTTACTCTGCAGATTTATCATTTTTCTGATATTTCTAATAATTAATTTTGCAGACTTAGCTCTGACTTCGGCCATAAGTGTTCTACCCTTTGTTGAGCATCCACCGACTCTAGAGTTTAAACCGCTTCTTGAAAATTTGAAATATGTATATTTAGAAGGGAGTGGAAAGTTACCTGTGATTATTTCAACCAAAGTTGAAGATGAATAGGAAGAGAAGTTGTTGCGGATTTTGGGAAAACACAAGAAGGTAATCAGATGGACCTTGACTGATATTCATGGTATTAGAAACTTCATGTGTATGCATATGATACTACTAGAGGATGGGGTAAAATCAGTTAGGCATACCCAAAGACGACTTAACCTCTTTTTTCTGGATGTTATAAAAAAAAGAAGTGACCAAGCTCTTACAAGCTAGCATCATATACCCCATCTCATATAGTCAGCTGATGAGCCTAATGCAAGTAGTCCCTAAGAATACTAGACTCATAGTGGTTAAAAATGAGAATAATGAACTTATCCCCACACAAGTGCAGAACAACTAGAGAGTATGCATCGATTACAAGAGACTAAACCATGCAACCAAAAATGATCATTTTCCTTTACCATTCATTGATCAATTGCTTGAAAGGTTGACTGGTAAGTCACATCATTTTTGATGGTTTTTCAAGATATTTTCATATCCATATTGCACCAGAGGACCAAGAAATGACCATGTTCACTTGCCCTTTCAGCACGTTTGCGTATAGGAGGATGCCCTTTGGCATATGTAATGCTCTTGGCACTTTCAACTGATGGCATGATCAGTATCTTTGTTGATTTCATAGAAAATTGTATTAGAAGTTTTCATGGATGATTTTACAGTATATGGTTCTTCATTTGATGCATGCTTGAATAGTTTAGATAAATTTTTGCATAGATGCATTGAAACTAAAGTTTTCATGGATAAAGTTTTCTTAGATAGTTTAGATAAAGTTTTCATGGATGATTTTACAGTATATGTCATTTTATGGTTGAGCATGGCATAGTTTTGGGACATGTAATCTCTAAAAAGGGGATGGAAGTGGATCAGGCCAAGATTGATGTGATTTCTAATTTGCCTTACCCATCTTGCGTCTGCGAGATTCGTTCTTTCTTTAGCCATGCAGGCTTTTACAAGCGTTTTATCAAGGACTTCAGCAAGATAGCTCTTCCATTGTCAAATTTTCTACAAAAAGATGTCACTTTCACCTTTGATGAAAAATGCAAGATTGCATTTGATTGCTTAAAGACAATGTTAACCTCTATTCCCATCATTCAGCCACCCAACTTCACCCTCCCCTTTGAAATTATGTGTGATGCATCTAATTATGCAATGGGAGCAGTCCTTGCACAAAGGGTCGACAAGGTTGCTTGTGTTATTTATTATGCTTCTAAGACAATAGATTATGTACAGGCTAATTATACGACCACTGAAAAATTCAACTTTTAGCTATTGTTTTTGCTCTTGATAAGTTTAGATCATATTTGCTCGGTTCCTAGGTAGTTGTTTTTACTGATCATGCAGCTTTGAAGTTCTTGCTGAAGAAACCGGAAGCAAAATCGAGATTGATCTAGTAGATGTTGTTGCTCCAAGAATTTAATTTGGAGATTAAAGATAAAAGTGGAGCTGAGAACTGGTGGCAGATCACTTGAGTAGAATAGAAATGGATGAGGATCCCACCCCCATTTAGGATGACTTCCCTAATGAGCAACTATTACACTTGCGCGAGGTAACTCATTGGTTTATTGATTTAGTTAATTGTCTAGTTGTTGGAGTACTTTCTGCAGATGCATCTAGGGAGCAAATCTACAAACTCAAAGGTGATGCCAAATACTATGTGGGGGATGATCCATATATGTGGAAATTTTGTAGTGACCAAGTGATTAGGCAATGTGTCCCCCACCATGAGGCTCAATCCATTCTACATTTTTTTCATGCCTCTCACGTAGGGGGTTACGACTCTTCATCATATGCATATTTTTTATAGTTTTTAATCTATTTTATCTTCAATCATTAGTTAATTTAAGGACTTATTTGATATATTTTGTTGATTCTAGTTCTTCCATTTAATAAAATGATTATGTTCTTATTACCCTGAATAAGTAGAGTTTCTTTTGTAGTTTTGCGTTGTTTATTTGTTTTAGTTCAATGATGAATTTTTGTGAGAAATCAACATTGCCTATGTGAAGTATTTTAGCCGTATATGGAGTTATAGATGTCCCATTAGAGTCACACCAAGGGAAAATGAAAGATAAGATTCATAGCTACAACTTTCATGAAGACACCAGAACCAAATTCAGACTCGAAAGAGGAGCACAAATGCAATAAATGTTAGACAACAGATGTTATGCGCCTGAAGCGCAAAACCCACGCCTGGGGAGCATTTCTGCCTTTCAGAATTTGTTCAAATGCGCCAGAAGCGCAAATCCCATGTCAGGGACACGTGTCGTGCTATTGAATGTATAAAAACATATTTTTCTCACTTTCAATGGATATTATTGTCTATTTGGATGTTTGGAGACTTGTGCCTTAGCAGAGAAACTCAAAGACAATTGTTTCTAACACCATTGGAGGAGTTTTTTCATGAATCATTCATGAATCTTTCTTGTAATTCTTATTTAATTTCAATCTTTTGTATCTCTGTCATGAGTAACTAAACTTTATTTGTTAAGAATGAGTGAAACAATATGAAACCCTTATTTGTATGATTTGTATTTTTATCTTATTAGCTCCTTGGGTCTCGAAAATTAATTGAGATTGTTGATATCAAGTTAGTAGTGGGGAGAACTCTCAATATTTTATATTTGCTGGGTTAAAATTTTTAAGGAAAATAGATAGAAACAAGAAAGTCATGGAAATTTTTTTTTGGAATATATTTTAAAATAAAGGGATAAATGAATTGTGGTGGTTTGTTTTAATTCAAAAGTATTTGAGTGGTGGAAATTTTATAAACTTTAAAGAAGTTAGAAAAAAGTTTTCGTGTGATTTTTATGACGGTTTAAATAAAATTTGGAGTCGTTTAAAGTTTGAAATCATAGGAGTTGTTGTCCTTGATTATTTATGGTGTTTGAAACTAGATTTGGATTTTGAATATCTTGGAAAAACTTTGATGAGTAAAATGGATTTTTAAGTTTACTTTGTTATTAAGGTGTTAAAGGTTTTATCCTTTGGGTTTTTGTGAAAACAAGGTTTCTACCTTTATAGATTGAACTAAAAAGTATTAGTCATTGATGTTAAATTTTTAATTTTTATGAAGAAATTTAACTTTTAGGAACAAAATTTCAAACTTCGTGACTTTGAGAATAGGTCATATAAAAAAATATATAAAAGGGTTCAAACTTTGTATATAAAAAATGTTTGAAAGAGAAATATTCACTTTATGAACAAAGTTTCAATCTTAAGTTTTGAAGTTAAAAGTTTTAGTTTTTATAGTAAGGATATCAACTTTATGCTAAAATTCGAGATAGAAAAAGTATTTAGGTATTTTGAAAACCATTGATTGATTATAATTTTGGGTTTTGATATATGATTTTATTATGAATGAAGATTTTAGTTGGAGACTTAAAAGAAAATTGTGAACTTGGGAAATATTTGGTGTTGATGAGGAAATGTGGGTTTTAAGTCAAAGTTTATATACAAAGCATAATTAATAAAGATTAAAATATGAAAAGGGTCAAATTTGGAAAATCATGATTTTGAATAGTAAGAATATTGGAACTTTTAGTATTTGAGTTTTTTTTTTATCAGATTTCTTGATACAAACCTTCTACTAGTTTTTCAAATATTAAAGTGTTGAAATTTATGTAGTTAATTGATTATTTAATTGAAATTTTAAACTGTGTGAGTATGTTTGTCTTTGATTGATTTTGTTAAGAAAATATTTTGTCCTATATTGTTAAACACAAAGTTTGAATTGAACTTCAATAACTTTGTAAAACAATCTCGAGATTTTCAAAGTTTTGCATAAAAGTTTTGAAATTCGTTTTCGTCAAAGAAATTAAACCAAAGTCTTTTTGAAGTTAGAGAATCTAAGAGAAAATTCAAACCCTAATTGATTTGGATAGTGTCCAAAGCTAGAGTTCTTTTGGGGGTTGGTTTAGAAATTTGTATTGATTAAATTAGTTGATTGGTTTAAGGTACAAGGAAATTGAGAGGTGTCATTGGAATCGTCAGATATGTTATGCAGATGTAGCGTAATTTGCTTGTGTAATAAAACACTGTCGAGGTAAGGGCACTTTCTAACGATAATATATATATATATATATATATATATATATATATGCTCGAATGTAGGGTGTGTATGTAACATGTTCTTTTTGCTTCTGGTGAATAAAAGTGCACACGATTGTTTATGTATTTGATGTGATTATGTAATCATAACTGATAACATATATGTTATGAACTTTATGAAAAAGAATATGTCTTGAGTATGCTCTGTGAAAAAATATTAAAAATTATTAACGTTTAATGAGTATTAAAAGGGAAGTATTTTAATAGCTGCATTTATATAATGATTGATGTGGAAGAGTCAGAGTATGCTCATGTATTTCATAGTTAATGGTGATCGTGATGGGTCAGAGTGTTAGCGGTGACCGTGATGGGTCATGGGATGGTTCCTTGAGTTGATTGGTCCACCTTATTCTTAAGAGGATTTTAGAGTCGTTTAGGTCTGTGATAGACCACAATATAGTAAATCGTGTTGATCTGTGATAGCTGACACCTTGGTAATTAGTACTAGTCTATGAGAGACGGTACATTTATGATTTACGCCCCTTGTAAGACCCATAATTTTAAAGTACCTTTTATGTATTTTTGGTATATTTTGGATTTTGGCTCGGAGGCTTTTAAGCCAAAGTTAATAATATTTTGGAGTTTTATAATCAAAAAGATATTTCGATGCCAATTAGAATTTCTCGTCGATAAATAAATTGAATTTAACTGCGGAAAATACTTTACGGTTAATTTAAGGCGTTTCGGGTGAAACGGTAATTTAATAAATATCTAGATTTTGAGATATTTGTTAAGTTATATTTATTTTTTATTCATATGTTTGCTTGGAGGGAAAAAGAAAGGAAAACTAGAAGGAAGGAAAAGGAAAAGAAAATAGTATATAAAGGAAGGAAGGAAAAAGGAAGAAAGGAAAAGCAAAGGAAAGAAATAGAAAGGAGGGAAAATTGAATTTTCCATCTTCTTCCTCTGCACTCACGTGAGCTTTAACCAAAAATCCATCCTTTCTCCATTCTTCGTTTTCGTTGCTTCCTTTCTTCAAAGCTAGTGACCCAAGGTTGGGTGTGAGTTAGATCAAGGTTTTCGTAACTCCACTCTTCCTCTTTGATTCGAAAACGAAGAAATACGGTTTTTGAGATCCAAACACAAACCCCTCCGTTTCTCCTAGATCCAAACCTCTTTTCTCGAAGAGATAGAAGGGAAAGTTGCTCACCTCCGTGCTACGGTGCTAGTGCACTACTTTGGAAGCGGCGTTGCAAGCGGAGATTTTACCGGAATTTCTCGCGGAACCGGAAACTCTCGATAAAGCTAACTTTGAGGTAAGGGCTCCTTCCAAACTTCTAGCTTGCATTAGGGACTTATCTGTAGTTGTGTGGGAAGGAAATTGTTAGGGTTAAATGTGTCGATTTGGGGAAAAACCAAACTAGTGCGTTACGGGTAAAACCCTAAGAGTTAGGTTTTGTTTATAGTGATGAATGTTTCGTGGTAAATGAATTTGAATGTCATTGTGTATGATTATGGGTAAATGAAACTTGATGTTTGTTAATTGGTGTGGTTGTTGTGAATTATGGTTTGAATGTGAAAGTATGTTTGAATTTGTTTCTGTGGAATTTGAAAACCATTAGAGTTAAACGAGTATTAAAAATGGGGAATCTTTTAATACCTCGGTTTACTTAATGTGTATTTGAGGAAAATGTTTAAGTTAACTGGGCGTTGAGAATGGGGAATCTCTTAATGTCTCGGTTACTTAACTATCGTTTTTGAAAATCGTTTCGGTAAATGAGTATTAAGAATGGGGAATCTCTCAATGACTCGTTTACTGAATGTTTTGCGAGAAAACCGTTTAAGTCAAAAGTATATTAAGAATGGGGAATCTCTTAATATGACTGTTTGCTTAACGTTTTGTTTTGAAAATCATTAAGTTAAATCGGTATTAAGAACGGGGAATCTCTTAATGACTTATTTAATTAATGTTGTTTGAAAGTCGTTTAAGTTAAATGGGTATTAAAAATGGGGAATCTTTTAATATCTGCATTTGCTTAACGATTGTTGTGAATGGAGTCTGTGTATGCTCATGCATTTCATTTGGTAAATTGTGTCGACCCGTGATAGGTGACACCTTGGTAAACTGTACGGACCCGTGATAGGTTGTACGTTTGCGATTTACATTTTAGTAAATCGTGTTGACCCGTGATAGGTGACACCATGGTAACTGTACTGACCCGTGATAGGTGGTACATTTACGATTTACATTTTTGGTGAATTGTGCTGACCCGTGATAGGTGGCACCTTGGTAAACTGTACGGACCCGTGATAGGTTGTACGTTTGCGATTTATATTTTAGTAAATCGTGTTGACCCGTGATAGGTGACACCATGGTAACTGTACTGACCCGTGATAGGTGGTACATTTACGATTCCCGCTTTTTCTTTTAGTAAATCGTGTTGACCCGTGATAGGTGACACCTCGGTAAACTGTACTGACCCGTGATAGGTGGTACGTTTATGATTTACGCATTTTAGTAAATCGTGCTGACCCGTGATAGGTGGCACCTCGGTAATTGGTACTTTGGCCTGCGATAGGCGGTACAATTATGATTTACGGCCCTTCGAGGAGGGTTTTGGTTTGGAATTCCGAGTCCATGCATTTTGGCATATACGCATTGCATTAGGGTGCCTGGCACGCGAGTCATGTTTGATTTGAGTTTATGATTGAGTGATTCGAATTTTGATTTATCGTGATAACTGAGATGAAGGTGTTAAGTGCTATGTGTTGTGTATTGTGTGTGAGTATGATGGTTATCGAACCTTTGTGTGTCGTAGTAATCGCGTAGAAATTGCTAAGTGTTAAGTGGTGAACTTGATTAGGAATGACTTAGGTTAATTCATGAATTTTTGGAAAACTGATCAGGGAAATCGATTTCCCAATCGATTGGATGGGTAAACAGGGACTTGGCCAATTCACAAAATCGATTAGCCAATCGATTTTGTAAATCAGCCTTTTTAAAATCCCTTTCGAAATCGATTGCCCAATCGATTAGGCCTTAAGTCAGGGGCTCAGGAACCAATCAATCGATTTACCAATCGATTGAATTCAGCCCAGGATTCTGTTTTCATTAAGAATCCCTCACCAAATCGATTAGGAAATCGATTGGCTCGAAACCAGGGGCTCAGGAACCAATCAATCGATTTACCAATCGATTGAATTCAGCCCAGGATTCTGTTTTCATTAAAAATCTTCACCCCAATCGATTGCCCAATCGATTGGCTCAGTGAAAATCCTCATTTTTAGTTGTATGATTAATTGCTCATGAATCTATCCATGTTTTGTTTTATCATGTGTTAATTAGGAGATCGAGAACTGCATTTTACCTTCATTTTCATTGGCAATGTAATGTATGAACTTTTCGCACATTGAAAATCCTGTTAAGGTGCATGCTTAGTTAAAAAGTTGTTTTGAGCATTCAAAAACTTAATTGCTATGTGTTAACTGTTATTTTCTGGTTGGTGACCCTTTACACTATTGTGGAAATCTGGGCTTTGCCCTCAGATGAGAGTCAGGACGGCCCTACTGGTTCGTACCCTACGGACAGGGATGGAGATGGGAATGCTTGACTGCGGTTGTGTTAGGAGGATCTCACGGGGCGCGTGGAGATTACTCAGGGTGTATAGTTTTTGGTAGGATGATCAGATTAGGATGATGTATAGGGACTAGGGGTCCTTCTTTTTGGTTTGGAGTATTTTAGTTTTGGAAAACTGTACTTATACAAATATTATCAGTTTTATATCATCTTTGAATGGGTTCCATGTACCATTTGATGTTTATGTAGAAATGTTTTGGATTTGTAATTGGAGAAACTTTTCCGCTGCTTGTAAATTATAATGACTCAATTATTTATCCAAAAGCATTTCCTGATTTATTCTTTGTTCGTTTTAATTACTTTTAGAAAAAAAAAAATATACCCTCGCTTTGAAAAACGGGGTGTTACATTGTGGTATCAGAGCATAGGTTTAGTTTTCTTTGGGAGCTGTGGAACCTTGGTTATAGATTGTAGGTCGACCTATAAGTTAGGAGTTGTTATCTGATCATGTGTCGGTTTAGGTGACTTGAGTTGTCAAGTCCAATTTAATTGTGTGTTGTTAGTCGGACGTTAGTTTAGAATTATTTGAAGTAGTGTTAAAACTCTACTTGATGATGGTTCTTATAGGAAACCATGCCGCCCAGAAGGAATGACGCTCCGAGAGCCAACGCTAGGAATGACCAAATGGCGGAGGCTATGAACAACATGGCTGCTTCTGTCGCTGCACAGACCGCTGCCAAGACTCAACGGGATCTTGAAAAGAGGGGAAGAGAGATCCGTGCTGCAGAATCAAGAGGGTTGGAAGACTTCCGTCGTTACAATCCTCCTAAGTTCAAGGGGGATGAGGGTTCAGAGAAGGCGGATCAATGGATCCAAGAAGTGGAGAAAATCTTTGATATGATTAACTGCCAGGCTGGAGTGAAGGTCAGCTATGCCACGTATATGTTGCTAGGGGATGCTGAATACTGGTGGAGGAGTGCAAGGTTGTTGATGGGAGCAGCCCACGAGGAGGTGAACTGGGAATCGTTCAAAAGAAAGTTTTTAGACAAATACTTTCCGATGAGTACCAGGACTAAGTTGGGTGACGACTTTCTGAAACTTCACCAGGGGAGCCTGACTGTGGGCGAGTATGCTGCTAAATTTGAATCACTATCGAGGCATTTCAGGTTCTTCCGTGAAGAAATTGATGAACCGTTCATGTGTCATCGTTTCCAAGACGGATTGAAGTATGAGATTCAAGATTCCGTCTTACCTTTGGGAATTCAACGTTTCCAAGCGCTGGTAGAGAAATGTAGAGAAGTGGAAGATATGAAGAACAAGAGGGCTAGCCGAGTTGGGAATTTTAATTCGGGAGGCCCTAGTCGGGCGACTTATCAGAATAGGGGAAAACAAGTGGCTAAACCTTATAATCGCCCCCAGAATAACAACGGTGGACCGAGTCGCCCAGGGAACCAGAATTTCGGAAGGCAAATGGGGCAAGTGCTTCGATGTTTCCGATGTGGGAAAGAAGGACACTATGCTAGTGCTTGTACCACTAACATCCCCATCTGTCACAATTGTCAGAAGTCGGGGCACATGGCAAGGGAGTGCACGGCTCCAAAGGTGGAACCAGTGGTGAATGTAGCTAGGGCTACCCGTCCTACTGCTAGAGGACGCATTTATTGTGTGAATGCTGAAGAGGGAAATCCATCTGGTAATCTGATTCAGCGTGATTGTGAGATTGCAGGTAACACTCTAACTGCACTCTTTGATTCGGGGGCAACCCATTCCTTCATTGCTATGGACTGTGTGAATCGCTTGAAGTTATCTGTGTCTGCTTTACCTTTTGATTTGGTTGTTTCCACGCCTGCTAAGACCTTAACCGTAAATTCAGCATGTTTACATTGTCGAATGACTATTCAGAATAGGGATTTCTTGGTTAATCTAATTTGTTTACCGCTACAATCACTCGAGGTCATCCTCGGTATGGATTGGATGTCTTATCACTATGTGATCTTGGATTGTGCTCGGAAATTGGTTCTTTTCCCCGAACCAGGAGTTGTTAAGTATTTAGCTGCTAACAAACTCCGAGTGTCGCTAAGTGAAGGGACTCATGAGTTTTTGTCTCTAGCAAATGTAGAGGCAAAGATAAATGTGGAAATAGAAGATGTGATACTTGTCAACGAGTATCGGGATGTATTTCCAACGGAAATTCCAGGATTGCCACCGGTAAGAGAAGTGGAATTCTTCATTGATTTGCACCCAGGAACGGGACCCATTTCAATGGCACCTTATCGAATGTCGCCATTGGAATTAAATGAGCTCAAAGGCCAAATTGAAGACTTGTTGGAGAAGAAATTCATCAGACCAAGTGTATCACCATGGGGTGCTCCAGTTTTGCTAGTTAAGAAGAAGGACGGAAGCTCGCGCCTATGTGTGGATTATAGACAGCTCAACAAGGCAACTATCAAGAATCGTTATCCTTTGCCACGAATCGATGATTTGATGGATCAATTGAGAGGGGCCGCGATATTTTCGAAGATTGACTTGAAGTCGGGTTACCATCAGATCCGAGTAAGGGAAGGAGACATTCAGAAAACAGCTTTCAGAACCCGCTACGGACATTATGAATACCTGGTTATGCCGTTCGGAGTTACCAATGCACCGGCAATTTTCATGGACTACATGAACAGGATCTTTAATTCGTTCCTTGATAAATTCGTGGTGGTATTCATTGATGATATATTGATTTATTCAAGGACCGAAGAAGAGCATGGAGAACATTTGCGACAAGTTCTTGAGATTTTACGCGAGAAGCGATTGTATGCCAATCTGTCGAAGTGTGAATTTTGGCTAGAGAAAGTGAATTTCTTGGGACATGTGATAACCAAGGAAGGAATCGCTGTAGATCCGGCTAAGATTGAGGCGGTTCTTGCTTGGAAACAGCCTCAGACTGTCACTGACATACGAAGTTTTGTGGGACTGGCAGGGTACTACAGGAGGTTTATCGAAGGTTTTGCTAAGATTGTGGCTCCACTGACACAACTTACCAGAAAAGATCAACCGTTCGCATGGACGGAGAAGTGTGAAGAAAACTTCCAGTTACTGAAGAGGAAATTGACGACCTCACCTGTATTGGTGTTACCGCAATCAGAAGAACCCTATGAAGTTTATTGTGATGCATCCCACCAGGGGTTAGGATGTGTTCTGATGCAACACAAGAAAGCTGTGGCTTATGCCTCGAGACAATTGAAGATTCACGAAAGGAACTATCCTACTCATGATTTGGAGCTTGCCGCGGTTGTTTTTGCATTAAAGATCTGGAGGCATTATTTATATGGGTGCACGTTCACCGTGTTCAGCGACCATAAGAGCTTGAAATATTTGTTTGATCAGAAGGAGTTGAACATGCGCCAGAGACGATGGATGGAGACTCTCAAGGATTTTGATTTCACACTGCAGTACCACCCTGGGAAGGCCAATGTAGTGGCGGATGCGTTGAGCAGAAGAAGTGTATCGGTGTCTTCACTAATTATGGCTAGACAACAAGAGTTGTGGGAAGCTTTTAGAGACTTGCACTTGAACGTAGAGTTTGCACCGGGAATTTTGAAATTCGGAATGATTAAGATCTCGAGTGGATTACTTGAAGACATTGCGAATTCTCAGGATGACGTCTTAATTCAAGAGAAGAGGAATCTAATAGTACAAGGGAAGACGACTGAGTTCAAGATTGGGGCTGATAATGTTTTGCGGTGTAATGGTAGGATTTGTGTACCAGAAATTACAGATATGCGGAAAACGATTTTAGAAGAGGCGCATAAGAGTAAGCTGAGTATTCATCCTGGGGCAACAAAGATGTATCAGGATTTGAGGCGCTTTTAGAGACCTACACTTGAACGTAGAGTTCGGACCGGGAATTTTGAAATTCGGAATGATTAAGATCTCGAGTGGATTACTTGAAGACATTGCGAATTCTCAGGATGACGTCTTAATTCAAGAGAAGAGGAATCTAATAGTACAAGGGAAGACGACTGAGTTCAAGATCGGGGCAGATAATGTTTTGCGGTGTAATGGTAGGATTTGTGTACCAGCCATTACAGATATGCGGAAAACGATTCTAGAAGAGGCGCATAAGAGTAAGCTGAGTATTCATCCTGGGGCAACAAAGATGTATCAGGATTTGAGGCAGAATTATTGGTGGCCAGGAATGAAGAAACATGTGGCGGAATATGTATCCACTTGTCTAACTTGTCAGAAAGCGAAGGTGGAACATCAGCGACCTGCTGGAATGTTGCAACCTTTAGATATACCTGAATGGAAGTGGGACAGCATTTCCATGGATTTTATAACCGGATTACCGAAGACAAGGAGGAAGAATGATTCTATATGGGTGATAGTGGACCGGCTGACTAAATCTGCTCACTTTTTACCGGTAAGGACCACCTATAAGGTAGATCAGCTAACGGAGATCTACATTGCTGAAATTGTGAGGTTACACGGGGTACCATCGAGCATTGTATCAGACCGTGATCCGAAGTTCACATCGCATTTTTGGGGAGCATTGCACGAAGCGTTGGGAACGAAGCTACGATTGAGTTCAGCTTACCATCCACAAACGGACGGACAGACTGAAAGGACGAATCAGTCCTTGGAAGATCTGTTGAGAGCATGTGTTTTAGATGATAGAGGAAGTTGGGATGATGTACTTCCGTTGATTGAGTTCACTTACAACAATAGTTTCCACGCAAGTATTGGAATGGCACCATATGAGGCTTTATATGGGCGCAAGTGTCAAACGCCCTTGTGTTGGTATAAAGACGGTGAGAATATGATTGTCGGACCAGAGATGGTGCAACAGACCACAGCTAAAGTAAGGAAGATCAAGGAGAAAATGAAGACTTCACAAGATCGCCAGAAGAGTTACGCGGACAAGCGTCGCAGACTTTTGGAATTCGAACAGGGTGACCATGTATTTCTGAGAGTCACACCTACTACTGGAGTAGGTAGAGCCTTGAAATCGAAGAAGTTGACTCCGAAATTCATTGGACCATATCAGATTTCTGCACGAATTGGGCCGGTTGCTTATCGGATTGCATTACCTCCGATACTGTCCAATATCCATGACGTGTTTCATGTGTCGCAGTTGAGGAAATATCTCGCAGATCCATCTCACGTGATCGAACCAGACACAATCCAGCTAAAGGATAACCTGTCGTTCGAAGTACCACCCGTGAGAATTGATGACAGGAAGATTAAGCGGTTGAGGACCAAGGATGTTTCGTTGGTCAAGGTGATCTGGAACCCAATTACTGGAGATGCGACTTGGGAACTGGAGAGCAAGATGAGGGAACAACACCCAGAGTTATTTATCGATGCATAGTTTCGAGGACGAAACTAATTTTAGGGGGGGAGTAATGTAAGACCCATAATTTTAAAGTACCCTTTTATGTATTTTTGGTATATTTTGGATTTTGGCTCGGAGGCTTTTAAGCCAAAGTTAATAATATTTTGGAGTTTTATAATCAAAAAGATATTTCGATGCCAATTAGAATTTCTCGTCGATAAATAAATTGAATTTAACTGCGGAAAATCCTTTACGGAGAATTTAAGGCGTTTCGGGTGAAACGGTAATTTAATAAATATCTAGATTTTGAGATATTTGTTAAGTTATATTTATTTTTTATATATGTTTGCTTGGAGGGAAAAAGAAAGGAAAACTAGAAGGAAGGAAAAGGAAAAGAAAATAGTATATAAAGGAAGGAAGGAAAAAGGAAGAAAGGAAAAGCAAAGGAAAGAAATAGAAAGGAGGGAAAATTGAATTTTCCATCTTCTTCCTCTGCACTCACGTGAGCTTTAACCAAAAATCCATCCTTTCTCCATTCTTCGTTTTCGTTGCTTCCTTTCTTCAAAGCTAGTGACCCAAGGTTGGGTGAGAGTTAGATCAAGGTTTTCGCAACTCCACTCTTCCTCTTTGATTCGAAAACGAAGAAAAACGGTTTTGAGATCCAAACACAAATCCCTCCGTTTCTTCTAGATCCGAACCTCATTTCTCGAAGAGACAGAAGGGAAAGTTGCTCACCACCATGCTACGGTGCTAGTGAACTAATTTGGAAGCGGCGTTGCGAGCGGAGATTTTACCGGAATTACTCGTGGTACCGGAAACGCGCGTTAAAGCTAACGTTGAGGTAAGGGCTCCTTCCAAACTTCTAGCTTGCATTAGGGACTTATCTGTAGTTGTGTGGGAAGGAATTTGTTAGGGTTAAATGTATCGATTTGGGGAAAAACGAAACTAGTGCGTTATGGGTAAAAACCTTAGAGTTAGGTTTTGTTTATAGTGATGAATGTTTCGTGGTAAATGAATTTGAATGTCATTGTGTATGATTATGGGTAAATGAAACTTGATGTTTGTTAATTGGTGTGGTTGTTGTGAATTATGGTTTGAATGTGAAAGTATGTTTGAATTTGTTTCTGTGGAATTTGAAAACCATTAGAGTTAAACGAGTATTAAAAATGGGGAATCTTTTAATACCTCGGTTTACTTAATGTGTATTTGAGGAAAATGTTTAAGTTAACTGGGCGTTGAGAATGGGGAATCTCTTAATGTCTCGGTTACTTAACTATCGTTTTTGAAAATCGTTTCGGTAAATGAGTATTAAGAATGGGGAATCTCTTAATATGACTGTTTGCTTAACGTTTTGTTTTGAAAATCATTAAGTTAAATCGGTATTAAGAACGGGGAATCTCTTAATGACTTATTTAATTAATGTTGTTTGAAAGTCGTTTCGGTAAATGAGTATTAAGAATGGGGAATCTCTTAATATGACTGTTTGCTTAACGTTTTGTTTTGAAAATCATTAAGTTAAATCGGTATTAAGAACGGGGAATCTCTTAATGACTTATTTAATTAATGTTGTTTGAAAGTCGTTTAAGTTAAATGGGTATTAAAAATGGGGAATCTTTTAATATCTGCATTTGCTTAACGATTGTTGTGAATGGAGTCTGTGTATGCTCATGCATTTCATTTGGTAAATTGTGTCGACCCGTGATAGGTGACACCTTGGTAAACTGTACGGACCCGTGATAGGTTGTACGTTTGCGATTTATATTTTAGTAAATCGTGTTGACCCGTGATAGGTGACACCATGGTAACTGTACTGACCCGTGATAGGTGGTACATTTACGATTTACATTTTTGGTGGATTGTGCTGACCCGTGATAGGTGGCACCTAGGTAAACAGTACTGGTCTGTGATAGGCGGTACGTTTACGATTCCCGCTTTTTCTTTTAGTAAATCGTGTTGACCCGTGATAGGTGACACCATGGTAACTGTACTGACCCGTGATAGGTGGTACATTTACGATTTACATTTTTGGTGAATTGTGCTGACCCGTGATAGGTGGCACCTTGGTAAACTGTACGGACCCGTGATAGGTTGTACGTTTGCGATTTATATTTTAGTAAATCGTGTTGACCCGTGATAGGTGACACCATGGTAACTGTACTGACCCGTGATAGGTGGTACATTTACGATTCCCGCTTTTTCTTTTAGTAAATCGTGTTGACCCGTGATAGGTGACACCTCGGTAAACTGTACTGACCCGTGATAGGTGGTACGTTTATGATTTACGCATTTTAGTAAATCGTGCTGACCCGTGATAGGTGGCACCTCGGTAATTGGTACTTTGGCCTGCGATAGGCGGTACAATTATGATTTACGGCCCTTCGAGGAGGGTTTTGGTTTGGAATTCCGAGTCCATGCATTTTGGCATATACGCATTGCATTAGGGTGCCTGGCACGCGAGTCATGTTTGATTTGAGTTTATGATTGAGTGATTCGAATTTTGATTTATCGTGATAACTGAGATGAAGGTGTTAAGTGCTATGTGTTGTGTATTGTGTGTGAGTATGATGGTTATCGAACCTTTGTGTGTCGTAGTAATCGCGTAGAAATTGCTAAGTGTTAAGTTGTGAACTTGATTAGGAATGACTTAGGTTAATTCATGAATTTTTGGAAAACTGATCAGGGAAATCGATTTCCCAATCGATTGGATGGAAGACAGGGGCTTGGCCAAATGAACAAAATCGATTAGCCAATCGATTTCGAAATCAATTTTCAAAGGAATCAGTTAAGAAATCGATTGCCCAATCGATTAGGCCTTAAGTCAGGGGCTCAGGAACCAATCAATCGATTTACCAATCGATTGAATTCAGCCCAGGATTTTGTTTCATTAAGAATCCCTCACCAAATCGATTAGGAAATCGATTGGCTCGAAACCAGGGGCTCAGGAACCAATCAATCGATTTACCAATCGATTGAATTCAGCCCAGGATTCTGTTTTCATTAAAAATCTTCACCCCAATCGATTGCCCAATCGATTGGCTCAGTGAAAATCCTCATTTTTAGTTGTATGATTAATTGCTCATGAATCTATCCATGTCTTGTTTTATTATGTGTTAATTAGGAGATCGAGAACTGCATTTTACCTTCATTTTCATTGGCAATGTACTGTATGAACTTTTCGCATATTGAAAATCCTGTTAAGGTGCATGCTTAGTTAAAAAGTTGTTTTGAGCATTCAAAAACTTAATTGCTATGTGTTATCTGTTATTTTCTGGTTGGTGACCCTTTACACTATTGTGGAAATCTGGGCTTTGCCCTCAGATGAGAGTCAGGACGGCCCTACTGGTTCGTACCCTACGGACAGGGATGGAGATGGGAATGCTTGACTGCGGTTGTGTTAGGAGGATCTCACGGGGCGCGTGGAGATTACTCAGGGTGTATAGTTTTTGGTAGGATGATCAGATTAGGATGATGTATAGGGACTAGGGGTCCTTCTTTTTGGTTTGGAGTATTTTAGTTTTGGAAAACTGTACTTATACAAATATTATCAGTTTTATATCATCTTTGAATGGGTTCCATGTACCATTTGATGTTTATGTAGAAATGTTTTGGATTTGTAATTGGAGGAACTTTTCCGCTGTCTGTAAATTATAATGACTCAATTATTTATCCAAAAGCATTTCCTGATTTATTTCTTTGTTCGTTTTTAATTACTTTTAGAAAAAAAAAAAATATACCCTCGCTTTGAAAAACGGGGTGTTACACCCCTCAAGTATGGTATGGAAATTCCAGAAAAATATGAACTAACATATAAGCATTGCATTAGGGTGTTTTATCGCACGAGTCATGTTTGTTATATGATGATATTTATATGCATGTTTGTTTATCACTTGATGTCATTTCATGTTATGCTTTTGTGCTTTGTATTATCGTACGTATGTTGTTTTTAGATCGTGACCCTCTACTATTATTTTGGATCGGGATTACGTTTCAGGTTCTTAGAGTTTTGAGTCATGCTGGAATTGCAACTACGTCGAAAACATGACATAGCGATGATTTTGGATTGGTAATCGGAAGCAGTGAGGCTTGATGCCACTCGTGGATCCTCAGTAACCAGTCCCCCTCAGTTAGATTAATGATCATCTTAGGGTTTTATTTAAGAATTTTATTTATTATCCATTCCTTATTGTCATGTTGTTATCGCAATGGAATTTATGTATTTGAATCAATTGTATGTTTTTTAGTCAATGTGAATTGTTCGGTTGTAAGGAAGTCAGTTGTGTCAAAACCATTTTACATAATGAAACAATGATTCTAGTCGTCACTTTTGGAAAAGAATTGTTCAATAAAATATTTTACTCTAATTTAAATTACAATACGATTATGAATATTTTATCTTAAAATGTTTAGTTGTTTAAAAAAAAATTACACTCTCGTTGTTAAAAATCGGGGTGTTACAATGTGGTATTAGAGCCCAATTTAGATTTCTTTGGGGCTATCATTTGTGTGTCCTAAGTTGATCAAGAGTCGGGTTTAGAGGTATCAAGTAACTGGAGTCCGTGTGTGCTTTGGGTTTTGTTGTCTTGGGTCAAGTATGATATGATTAAGTAGTTTATTGTTTCTTATACGAAACATTGTGCCTTGTAAAACTTTAGTTGGAATAATAGTTAAAACATAAAACATTAATTGAATTTGGTAGACGAATGTCTTTGAATTCCTTAGACGCATCGGTCTAGGAAAGACAGGGTTGAAGCCAACCATGACGACATGGGATTTTTTAAGTGGTTCGAAGGATACATAGGCTACGCTGTTGGTGGTAACTACAAGATCATGGGTATGGATGGATTAATGTTCGACTGATAGGGGATTTCAAGGAATGATCTAAGTGGAGAATTTTCTTTAAGAAAAGTATTAGATGTTCTCCTGGTAGATTTCAAGACAAGATTGGATGAAGTTTGATAATTGTCAAAGAGTTTTGAACACCATGGAATTGTTGAGAAGATGGGGCATTCATTTGGAATAGCATTTGATGTTTAGGTGTCAACGAAATAGCCTTGTATTGAAGTTAAGGGGCCCTGCACATTAGGGTTGAATACTACCTTGGTTAGACAAAGGACGCTTTGAGGCATGTTCGATACCTTGATGGGTATAGAGCATTCGAGTTAAACTTGATTCGCGACTTAGATTGTTAAGTATGAAACTCATGACGATTATAGGAGTGAGACTATATATTTCATTGGAAAGTGATAAACCTCTATTTGTTTTAAGAGATAATAAGTATGGATAGTGATTTTGGATGAAACTATACACGTGTAAGTGTGAATTTTGAGTGATGTTCGGGTAAACATAAGGAGTAAAGCCTTGATGTATTGAATCACATGTTATTATTAAGTGGAATTTGAAGTACATAGTACAAGAATACTTAGAGATTGTAGCAATGTAAGCTTTGAGTTTCAATTAAAGGATGGTAAACACTAGGAGAGTGTGAATATTTTGATAGGACGGAGGGATTAATCGAGATTTGATTTAGGACCTTGAGATGGTTAATCTTTAAGTCAATGATTTAAAATCCACTAGGCTAGGTAGAGGACCAAGTGACGCCTTAAACTTGTATAATTGAGGTAGTTCAGGTAGGCAACTGATAAATATTTCATGTTATGGATGGAAGTGTTTGATGATTTACTAAAAATGTTGTGCTACGGTTTGAAGAGTTTTCGTTAGTTAGATTACTAAGATGGTTATAGTCAATGATGAATAAGACCTTGTATTGTATCTTAAGATGAAATTGATGAATTTAGACGCTGTGAAGAGTATTCGAAGATTTCGAGGATCAAAGTTTAACTTTATTCAATGATAGAAAGTGTAAAGGAAGAAATGTAACAAATGATTTATAGTTTAGTTATTGGTCTTGGGAAGTCAAGCGTTAAGATTTGAAATGAGTGTTTCAGTGACTAGATGGATGAGAAAGGTATGTGGCTCTTGAAGATATTTTACTGCAATATTATTAAGATGAGGTTTAAAGTTAATTATTCTTTAGGAGGTGCTTACTGGGGACGTTTGAGGAGTAGTTTTTTAGGGCGTTCGATATTCGGGACTCTTTTATTTGGTACCTCGGTGAAGTTTGAGAATGAATAAGAAATCCAACGAGTGAACTAAATTTTGGAAAATGTGCCAAGTACACTTGTTGGAGTAGCATGTGAAGATGTAGCTTATGCCAATTAATAAAGGCACTACTTGAATACATGTCATAGGCGTACATTATCGTGTTCATCAATCAAAAGAGTTAAATGTTTGTTTGGTAGGGAACAATTGAGCTTGGAATCAAAAAATTTGGTGGGATCTAGTAAGGCTTGATTTTTGAAATCGCTATAACGAAGAAAGACGAATTATGATAACAGATGAGCTAAGTAAATAATGGACTCCATAGGTTGACCACGTAGACGATTGAATGAAGATAGAGATGAAGAGTGTTTTGAGATATATTTTAGATGTAGAATATTTCGTAGGAAGCCTGAAAATTAGGAGGGATTAATATTTTGTTTGAATTGTTAAAGGAATTCTAAATTATCAGGATGACAAGCTTATTTGAACGAAGACGAGTTGAATAGTAAGAGGAAAGACAAAAGAAAATCAAGTTATGTTGGATGACATTTTGGGATATGACGCACAATGGAGTCTGCTAAATGTGGCAGTCAAATAAGAGAGCAATTTTGGAGAAAGGCATACAAGAGTAAGCTAAGTAATGATTTCGAAATAATGAAGATGTATCAAGGTTTGAGTTAGAAATTTAAGGCTTGTATAAATGGAAAACTGATGGAGTGAATACAATGTGTTCGACCTGTCATAATGAAAAGATAATCATCAAGCTGCAAACAAAGGACGCGCAAAATTGAGAAGTATTAGAATGAATGTTTGCAGTAGATGTAGGAAAATGATTTTCGGGTTTGTACAAAATGGCGAAGTATGTAGGAAATTGAACAGGGAAGTGCGAATTTGAGGTGTTACGCATAAGATAAATGTAGGTCTTAATCAGTTAATGAAATTCAAGTTGAAGACGTGACTCTTGAAATGAAGCACTAAATTGCAAGGAAGTTTGTATGTCGTAGATGGTTTTAGTTCTGGCCTGTTGTCGAAAATATTTAAGGAAAAGTAGATCACCAACTGAATGATGGGAAAATATTTGAGTAGATTGTTAGACCGTTTGTCCCTTAGGATAAACTTAAGTGCATGTCGCAGGGAGCGCTATTACAGCTAGGATAAGATGGTCTAAGCCATCATCATGGTTGTTGTCTACTTATTGAAAAATTGAGGAACTGATCATCCCTAATCTCTTGTTGATAGTAGACAAAATCATGTTGAATGCAACGAGTGAGTCTTACCGACTATGGTAGTGTGTAGAGTTATTAAGCACCCTATGAAAACGGATAGACGAAACATTATTCTTGTAGACCCAGTGAAGCAAGTTGTATCATGTATGTTGAGTTTGAGTACAAACCTATTGTGGGTTGTTACTTTTACTTTAAGCTTCGAGCACGAAACTTCTTTTTGGAGGGTTGCAATGTAAGACCCGTAATTTATTTATAACAAGAATTAGAGCTTATTGTCCAATTATGCCTTATGTTGTTTATTATTTTGTGTGTTTATCATTTTCATTGTCTGTTGTTTGTAAAATTATTGTAAGTGTTTGACTTTCAAATTAATCCATGAAAAAAATCGCAGATGTTTCCTTGATGATAAATGACTATGTGAATGTCTTGGCATTGTTGAAATTTCAAAAATATTTTTCTAACGGTTTGAGGCCTACCACTTGAATTATGTTAGATGCTACAACATGGGGTTCTTTGAACTACAAGACCACAACAGAAGCACACAAAATTATCGAGATCATGGCGTCAAATGAACAAATGATGTTGTATAACAGAGGTGGTGGGTCAACAAGTGGTATACTGGAGTTGAATGTTAAGGATGTTGGGTTGGCTCAAGGCAGGTTGCTCTCAAAATAGATAGAAGATGTTATCGTCGTTGAGATAAAGAAGGGGATGGCAGCTCTAAATATACAACCCCAAGTGGCCCCTATCAAATTATTGAAACATACTGGATGTGAATTTTGTGGGGGAGCACATGAAAATGGAGCTTGTGAAGCATCAGATGAAGATGATATAGAAGAACTAGAAGAGGTGAATTTTATGGGTAATAACGGGACAATCATCCAAATTTTCATCCAACCCTACTCTAGTACGTACAACCCTGGTTGGGGAAATCATCCAAATTTTTCTTGGAGAGATCAACAGGGTGGATCTCAAGGTCAGCAAGGAGCTCAAACAAATCAAGCTCCACCTCGAAAAGCTGCTTGGGAGAGTGCTATTGAGAAGTTAGTAACACGCACAAGTTCTTTCATTGAAGAGTCAAGAGTCATCCAGAAAAATCATTCTGCATCAATAAAGAATCTAAAGACCTAATTGGGTCAACTTGCTCAACAAATGGCACAAAGAGCGCCTGGAAATTTGCCTAGTGACACAATTTCGAATCCGCGAAATAATGTCAATGCAGTAACAACGAGGAGTGGCAAGGTAAGTGAATAAGTATCACCTAAAGCCAAATAAAGTGGAAGTACTTCAACTTTAGCCCACTCGGAGGAAATGGTCAACCCGACATCAGTTGAAGAACACATTGCTCTTGAAAAGGAGGAAGAACCTATGGTACAGAAAAAGGAGACATTGCCAAAACCAGAAATTCGACTTTCGTTTCCTCAAAGATTAAAAAAGGAAGAAACTGAAAAACAATTCGCTAAATTTCTTGATTTTTTTAAAAAATTGCAAATTAACATTCCTTTTGCAGAAGCACTAGAGCAGATGCCGACACACGCCAAGTTCATGAAAGAGATTCTATCAAAGAAAAGAAAAATTGGCGGGCAAACAGTGATGCTTACCGAAGAGTGTAGTGTTATCCTACAGAGGAAGTTGCCACCAAAGCTCAAGGATCTTGGAAGCTTCTATATCCCTTGTGCCCTTGGAAATAGAACTTTTGGGAAGGCCCTGTGTGATATCGGAGCTAGTGTAAGTCTTGTGCCCCTTTCCATATACAAAAAACTAGGCATTGCAAGAGTCAAAGACACATAACTGATGTTACAATTTGTCGATCGATCGACGAAACACCCATATGGAGTGGTAGAAGATGTGCTAGTCAAAGTGGATAAGTTCATTTTTTCAGTAGATTTCGTGGTACTAGACATGGAGGAGGACAATGACATTCCTTTCATTTTGAGGAGACCGTTCTTAGCAACAGGGCGAGATATGATTGATGTAGCGGATGGCACCTTAACCTTAAAGGTAAATGAAGAAACTGTCACTTTTAATATTCTAAAAGCCATGGGACATTCAAATGAAAGAGAAGGGTGCAATCGAATCGAGATCTTAGATGCGATAGTCGATGAAGAAATTGAGCATCAAGCACCCATTTTTCCATTAGAAATAGTGTTATGTCTACCCCAAGATGTTGTTAAAGAAAGTGAAGATCCAAAGCTGAAAGAGGTTTTAGCCATGTTAGAAGCATCACCATGTTACTCCCCTCGTTTCCCCACTAGATGGGAGGAGTTGAAAGGAAATGAAGAACAGTCCTTAGCAAAAAATAAAGGGACACCACATATTGAACTCAAGCAGTTGCTTCCTCATTTGAAATATGTATTCCTGGGTGAA
The DNA here is from genome assembly GCF_000331145.2 of Cicer arietinum. Lineage (NCBI taxonomy): Eukaryota > Viridiplantae > Streptophyta > Magnoliopsida > Fabales > Fabaceae > Cicer > Cicer arietinum. The sequence continues at coordinate 36,880,609 of NC_021161.2, forward strand.
AAAGATAAGAATCCAGCCATCATTAGTGCAAGCTTGAGTGATTTACAAGAAGAGAAGTTGTTGAGAATTCTGTGGAAGCATAAGGGTGCCATCCGTTGGTCCATTGAGGACTTGCAGAGAATAAGTCCCCCCTTTTGTAAGTACAAAATGTTGAGACAAAATCCATATTTAAATTTTTGATGAAAATAAACAAAGGTTAATTAAGAAAGTTAATTATGATTCTAAAATGTTATGTTAATTTAACATGTGCTTTTGAGTGAATTTAATTAAGAACAGAATCAAGCAAAGCAAAGAAAAACAGCAACAAGAACATTAAAACAGAGAAAGATCTCCAGCTTCAAAAATGTTCATCACAACATGTTGATCAAACTTTTTCTACCTCTTTAACAAAGAGTTTGCCCTAGAAATTTATTCATATAGAATCAGCACATGGCAAGGAACAAATATGATTCATCCAAACTCAAAATGGTTATCTGATCTCTAAGATGAAAGGTCTCAAAGTCAGACAAAGATCAAGACAGTTTGTAACTCTAAAAATCAAACTGTCAAGAAAGTTTGATCAACCTTGATATATGATAAGACATTGCAAAAGACATCCAGAATGATTAAAATAGGAACTCCAGATTGATTATTAAATCTCAAGAAAGTTCAATTTGACAGACCCAGATTGATAATCAATCTCCGTTTTCTGCATAACTTGAGCAGCTGAGCATTCTCTTATGCAATGGCTTATAATTCTTCTCCAAACTCCTCTGGCTACATTCAAGACAGAAGATCAAGACTGTACCATCCAAGATCAAGGGAGAAACGTCAAAAGCTTTTTAACTAGAAGACAAAACTGCTTTAATGCTAAACCAGAAAAGTCAAAAAGAGGGAAAAGCAGTTGTTCAAAGCTGGATTATTTTTAATCTGATATATTGCCTTCAGTCAAACTTCAGAGCACTATCAACAGCTCTTTTGACCTTCATTAAATGCCTCTAATGCCTATAAATAGAAGGCCAATATCCAGGATCAAACAAGAAATTCAAGTGCAGAAAATATCCTTAAATCAATCACACACAAACTTGAAGTTCTGATTTTTCGCAAAATAGAGGCTGATCCATATTCTGATATTAGATTGCGAAATTATCATTAGATCCTTTGTAAAGAATAAATTCTCAAACAAGAGTTGAGAAATCTTAGATTATATCAAAAACAATCCAATTGTAAAAACTCAAACTATAAGAGTTTCTTTATAGTTTGTTTAAAGTACATTGAATCCTATCAAAGTTAGATAGGTACTGTTATGGCTTTCTGGGTGGAAAGTAATAAACAGATCAAGGTTAATCTAGACTAGGTGTTGTAAGATCAAGAAGGTTCTTTGTTTTAAACACTTAGTAGAAAATCTCACGGTTGTGAGGACTGGACGTAATCCGGGTTGGGTGAACCATGATATATCATTGTGTGGTATCTCTTCCATTATCTATTTACTTTCAGTTTGATTGATTATCAAGTTAAAAACATAAATTGAATTACTGATTTTAACTAACTAAGAACGTTCTCCGTTTTCTGGTTAAAACCAAGAACATTCTCCGTTTTCTAGTTAAAACCAAGAACGTTCTCCGTTTTCTCTTTTCACAACCAAGATCAATCTTGAGTTATTTTCTTAATTTTTTAACAAGAATTTTTTAAAGGTGCATTTACAATTCAAACCCCCCTTTCTTGTAAATCGACATTGTTACTTCAATTGGCATCAGAGCTCGGTCTCTAGAAAGTTCAAAAACACCTAACAAGTGCTAGAGACAAGATCTAGAAGAATGTCGAAAGCAAAATACATTGTTGAAGGAGGATCCTCAAACAGACCACTATTCTTTGATGGATCAGATTACTACTTTTGGAAAAACAAAATGCAGCTATTTCTAAAGTCTCAAGATACAGGAATGTGGCGCATCATTACAGATGGAGACTTCACACCAATGGTTGATCAAGATGACTCAAGCTTTGCCTTAAAAAGGGAAACAGACTGGACAACAGATGATAAAGCTAAGGTACTTTTAAATTCTAAAGCACAGTTATTCTTATCATGTGCTTTAAGCAGGGAAGAAAGTGAAAGAGTAGATTAATGCACAACTGCAAAAGAAGTTTGGGATACACTACAAACTCATCATGAAGGAACAAGCC
>NC_021161.2:36882828-36886453 GCF_000331145.2 Cicer arietinum
TAGAGAAAAGATCTAGAAGAATGTCGAAAGCAAAATACATTGTTGAAGGAGGATCCTCAAACAGACCACTATTCTTTGATGGATCAGATTACTACTTTTGGAAAAACAAAATGCAGCTATTTCTAAAGTCTCAAGATACAGGAATGTGGCGCATCATTACAGATGGAGACTTCACACCAATGGTTGATCAAGATGACTCAAGCTTTGCCTTAAAAAGGGAAACAGACTGGACAACAGATGATAAAGCTAAGGTACTTTTAAATTCTAAAGCACAGTTATTCTTATCATGTGCTTTAAGCAGGGAAGAAAGTGAAAGAGTAGATTAATGCACAACTGCAAAAGAAGTTTGGGATACACTACAAACTCATCATGAAGGAACAAGCCATGTCAAAGAAACAAGAATAGACATTGGTATAAGGAAATTCGAACTGTTCGAAATGCAAGAAGGAGAAACTATTGATGAAATGTACTCAAGATTTACTACAATAGTAAACGAAATGGTTCTCTTGGCAAAGCTTGCACAGTGCAAGAAAGATCATGAGGTTCCTTCCAGTTATTTGGAGACCAATGGTAACAACTATAAGTCAAGCCAAGAACCTTGAATCACTGCCTCTGGAAGAATTAATTGGAACATTAAGAGCACATGAAGTACTACTACAAGAAGACAAACCAATCAAGAAACGAAAGGCAATAGCACTAAAAGCTTCTCAAAAAATCACATCACAATTAGAAGAAGAACCAGAAGAAAATGAAGAGGAAGATGCTGATGAAATTGAAATCTCAAATAGGAATTTTTGATAAAGCTGGCCTTGGTTTCAATGAAACCCAGAAAACCAAGCTATATGAAAATTTCTTTGTCCGAGAAAGAAAGGAAGAAAAATGCAAGGCTAGATGTTCTTGTTGTAAAAAACTTGGACATCTGGAATTTGCTTGCTATTTTAGAAAAAGAGATGAAAAGATTGAAAGGAAAAGGATACTTGAAAAAGGAAATCATCCTGTCAAAGCAGTTTTGAAAAAACTGCAAAAAGGAGAACAATCTCCAGAACAGTTCCCCAACGGAGAAAGTTCCAAGATACAAGCAGTTCATTCTGGAAACTCGTTTAAACCAAAATTTAAATCTTCTGAAACCTATATGGTTAAATCTATTTCAAAACCAACAACTAAAAACACAGCTGGTTTCAAAAATAAAGGAATGACGTATCATTTCAAAGAAAAAGGGAATGTTGAAACTAACTCTCCAGGAACCAAAACAATGTGGGTACCTATGGCTAAAATAACATCTCATGCAGGTTGGTTTTCCAAATATAAAGAGAAAGCCTTGGTTCTTCGACAGTGGCTGCTCAAGGCACATGACAGGAGATAAAAACTGCTTCATAACATTCATCAAGAAGGATGGTGGTTCGGTCACTTTTGGCAATAATAATCAAGCTTAGATTAAAGGTAATGGAACCATTGGCAAGACAAACTCTGCTCAAATAAATGATGTTCAATATGTGGAAGGTTTAAAACACAACCTATTAAGCATAAGTCAACTATGTGACAATGGATAAGAAGTCATTTTCAAGCCAAAGGTATGTCAAATCAGAAAAACTCAAACTGGAGAAATTTTATTTTCTGGAAAACGAAAGAAAAACTTATATGTTTTATATCTCGAAGAACTACCTGATGAATCATGCTTTATATCAATCAATAAAGATAAATGGATATGGCATAAAAGGGTTGGGCATATCAGTATGAAAACCATTTCAAAAATTTCCAAACTTGATCTTGTTAGAGGTTTACCAAAACTTAACTTTGAAAAAGATAAAATATGTGAAGCTTGTGCCAAAGGTAAACAAGTTAAAAGTAGTTTTCACGCAAAATATTTTGTAACAACAAATAGAACTCTTGAACTACTTCACATAGATCTCTTTAGGCCTGTCAAAACAACAAGTCTAGGAGGAATGAAATATGGTTTTGTTATTGTTGATGATTTCTCAAGATTTACATGGGTTCTGTTTTTAAAACAAAAAGATGATGCTTTTGAAGCATTCAAAACATTTTGTAAAATGGTTCAAAATGAAAAAGAGTCCAACATCATTTCTGTAAGAAGTGATCATGGAGGAGAATTCATAAATGCTTCATTTAAAACCTTTAAATCTGGAAAAACAGAAAACCAAACATTTCTTACTTTCATATTTTTGGTTGTTACTGTTACATACTAAACAACAAAGATCCTATTGGAAAATTTGATGCAAAATCCGATAAAGCGATCTTTCTTGGATACTCAACCGAATCTAAAGGTTATAGAGTGTTCAATTTAAGAACTAATGTTGTTGAAATTAGTATGCATATATTGTTTGATGAGTTTGATGATCTAGATATAAGTAAAAAGGATGAGGAAGAAGAAACTCAAAATGAAACACAGCAGGAAACAAGTCTGCAGAAAACAGAGATTGATAAACAATCTCCGTTTCATTCTCCACCAAAAAGCTGGAAAACCATTGGAGATCATCCTCAAACTCAGATCATTGGAGACACAGCTGATGGAATCCGAACCAGAAGATCATTCAAAAATGATGACGACAGCATGGCAATGATATCTCAGATTGAACCAAAGTCAATCAAAGATGCTATTACTGATCAATCTTGGATTAACGCCATGAAGGAAGAACTTCTACAGTTTGAGAAAAATGAAGTTTGGACTCTAGTACCAGATCCTTTAGATCAAACTGTTATTGGCACTCGATGGGTATTCAGAAACAAGCTTGATGAAGAAGGTAAGGTCGTGAGAAACAAAGCAAGATTAGTAGCTCAAGGCTACAATCAACAAGAAGGTATAGACTATGATGAAACTTTTGCTCCAGTTGCAAGGTTAGAAGCTATTCGAATACTTCTTGCATATGCATCTCATAAACTCATTAAACTGTTTCAAATGGATGTTAAAAGTGCTTTCTTAAATGCGTTCTTAAATGAACAAGTGTATGTAAAACAGCCCCCAGGTTTTGAAAGTCAAGCAAAACCAAATCATGTTTTCAAACTTACCAAAGCACTATATGGCTTAAAACAAGCACCAAGGGCTTGGTATGAAAGGCTAAGTTGGTCTTGCAGAAAACAGAACACCATAGTATTGTCCACAACAGAGGCCGAATATGTTTCAACAGCAAACTGCTGGTCACAGGTTTTGTGGATTAAAAATCAACTTCACGATTACTCTGTAAGCTATTCCAGTATTCCAATTTATTGTGATAATACAAGTGCTATAAATTTGTCTAAGAATCTCATTCAGCATTCTAGAACAAAACATATTAAAATAAAACATCATTTCATTCGTGATCATGTCAATAAGAAAGATATTGAATTAATCTTTGTTGATACTCAAAATCAACTTGCTGACATTTTTACAAAGCCTCTTGTCGAGGATAGTTTCAATTTGATCAAAGAAAAATTGAAAATTATAAAAAAATCCAGAAAATTCTGGATAAATTATGCTTCTGCAGAAAACGGAGAACGTTTATCAGTCTCCTTTTCGCGACTCATCATTCTCCGTTCTGAAAAAACCAACAGTTTTCTTTAATCTAACTTTTTCCCTCTCAAAATCAAAAAGGCAAATCTTGGCATTTAATACACATGCCTTTTTGTCTGA
>NC_021161.2:36886477-36888256 GCF_000331145.2 Cicer arietinum
AAAAAACCAACAGTTTTCTTTTCCCTCTCAAAATCAAAAAGACAAATCTTGACATTTAATACACATGCCTTTTTGTCTAAAGGTAGAGTGTTGACACATACACTCTTCAATCCCCCAAAATGCTTTTCCTTTTTCCCTAGGTACAAACAGTTTCTATTGGGCAGCAAAGTCATCATTATTCTCCTTTTTCTTTTCCTATCCCCAAGTCAGACAATATGTTACTGTCTCTCTCATCCCTTCATCTCCTTTTTGTTTCCAAAAGCTCCATTGCCTTTCTCTCTAAAAACCAGTGTTCCTATTCATCTTCTTCACTCTCAATCTTCCATCCACAGAACAACTATGGCGCGAACCAAACAATCAGCACGCAAAAATGCCTCTCCCTGCACACCATACTCTTCATCTTCTTCATACGAATATGTGGAGCGCTCACCTTCTCCACCACCTCGACCAACACCACCACACACCTCTTTTGCCTCTCGTCCTTCTAACACCAGTCAAGAAATCCTTAATCTCAATCCTCTGTCTACTCTTCTTCCACCACTGTATACTCGCCCCACACCAAACATTGCTCAAGTGCCTCCACATTTACGCACATTGCTCCATGAGAGTTCAATATGGAATTGGAACTTCAAAACCTTTGAACCCTAAACCTCATTACTTCATCATCTCAGATTCTGAGACTGATGATTCCTCTGATTCTTGCCCTCCATCAGCAACAACGCCACAAAATAATCCAACATCAACATCTGAAAAGGCACCAACCCACATTAAATCTACCACACCTTCCAAATCTGCTTTCTCCTCTGAACCCTCACAATCAACTCCCCCACACCAAAAATGGAGATTGAACAATGAAATTGTCTCTCCTCTTACTAAACAAAATGAACCCTCCTCTCAATCCAAACCACAAACAAAACCCATGAAAACAAAATCTGCCATGACAATTGCGCAGTTCCTTGCTCGAAAGAAACTTCCAAACCCTCATAAGAGAAAAACCCTCGCTCCTAAACAAAACCTCAAACATTGTCAACCCGCATCTCCAGAACGTTCTCCAATTCTGGAATGTTCTCCTATTCAAACTCCTTTTTTTCCTCCTTCACAAGAACATTCTCCAAATCAAGAACGTTCCCCTGCTCACTCAGTCCCTCCTCTAGAACCCTTTCCCCACACACAACCTTCCTCATCAACACACGCCAATCAATTTCCCACTCCAGAACGTTCCTCTACTTCCACCTTGTTTGAATCTGAACCATCCCCACCACCTAAAAAATCAAAACAAAATACTCCACCTCTGATTCCTTCCAGCAAAACCAAACTCTTCAAAAGCAAATGGGCTCAACGCCCAGTTGGGATTGGACGAGTTTTCATTTTTGAAAACCTCATCATTGATGGCAATGTTGTCCAACATCACACAGATGCTCTTGGATAGACCTCGTTCCTACAAACATCTGAAAGCTACTATCCAGTTGCCCACAGAAGGCCCACATGTGTTTGGTGACAACTGGTACTCAACCTTGAATCTTCGCAAAACTGAAGTCCTCTCTGACTTGTTTGAAGAAGATTCCACTCACTACTTGTCAACATATCTCAAGCCCCTTCCTAAAGTGTTTAATAACATGTGCCAACATACTCTAATTCCTCACTGTGGAAGTCATGAGTATGTCTCTGACAATGACACACTGCTCATCCATCATCTCCTCAACTGCAAGCGACTGAATTTACCTCATGTGATTCTCCAGCACATGATTTGTGCAGCCACCAAAGACTACAAGAAGAATA
>NC_021161.2:36888414-36893686 GCF_000331145.2 Cicer arietinum
CAGCAGGAAGAAGACCTACTACACACCTTATTCCATTCTCATCAAATCCTTTTAACCCTGAGGAAAATCCAGCAAACAACACAACCCCAAAACCTTCTTCACCAAATCCAGAACGTTCTACACCCCCTCCAGAATGTTCTCCAGAAAAAATCCCAACTCCCTCAAACCTCTTTCCTCAAACATCCACCTTTTTATCCTCAACTCTTCCATCCTTTTCTCAAACAATTCACTCCCCTTCTCACGACTTTGGTAATTTCCTATCCAATCCACATTTTTCTACCATGTCTCCACTATTTGTATCCCCTCAAAAAACCAGCTCTTCCATTTTTGGCATCAGTCAGTTTTTAAACTTTTCAGCAACTGTTGGTCCATCTAACACATCCATTGATCCCTTACCCTCCATCTCCTCTTCCTTTGCCACTTTTCCATCTGTCTCTACAAATCCTATTCCTTCCAACATTGTTGTTGCTACCACTTCTCAACCCTCTACTCACCTTCACTCTTCTCCTCGCTTAGTTGAACCCTCAAATACATACATCATGGCTGCTCTTCATATCATAATGGCACATCAGGTTCAGCACGATCAAGAAATTGCTCTGTTGAGAACTTGGTTGACAGAACAACTTGCTCCCAAGCTAGAAATTGCACCTCCACCTCCTCATCTGGTTCCTCCTCCCTCCCAAGTTCCTCATCCAAGAAAATCCTCCTCTTCAGAAGGATCTTCTCCCTCCTTAGCTTCTTAGTTGTTTTTCTGCTACCTTTTTGTATGACAAAGGGGGAGAATTAAGTTAGTTTTTAATCTAAATTAGAAAGACTGATTATGTAATTCTGCTCATAGCTTTGTATCTTTGTTCTAAATTAAATGAAAAAAACTAGTTTATTGCATATAGTGTTTTAAATTCTGCAAATTTAAAAATTGCACAAATTAAGGGGGAGCTTTTTAAGCTCCTTTAAATACTTGATATTAGAATCAGAATTAAAATCTAAATTAACATGTTTGTCATTATCAAAAAGGGGGAGATCGTTGAGACAAACTTCATATTTAAAGTTTTGATGAAAATATACAAAGGTTAGTTAAGAAAGTTAATTATGATTCTAAAATGTATGTTACTTTAATATGTGCTTTTGAGTGAATTTAATTAAGAACAGAATCAAGCAAAGCAAAGAAAAACATAAACAAGAACATTAAAACAGAGAAAGATCTCCAGCTTCAAAAATGTTCATCACAACATGTTGATCAAACTTTTTCTACCTCTTTAACAAATAGTCTGCCCTGGAAATTTATTCATATAGAATCAGCACATGGCAAGGAACAAATAGGATTCATCCAAACTCAAAAAGGTTATCTGATCTCTAAGATGAAAGGACTCAAAGTCAGACAAAGATCAAGACAGTTTGTAACTCTAAAAATCAAACTGTCAAGAAAGTTTGATCAACCTTGATATATGATAAGACATTGCAAAAGACATCTAGAATGATTAAAATAGGAACTCCAGATTGATTATTAAATCTCAAGAAAGTTCAATTTGACAGACCCAGATTGATAATCAATCTCCGTTTTCTGCATAACTTGAGCAACTGGGCATTCTCTTATGCAATGGCTTATAATTCTTCTCCAAACACCTCTGGCTACATTCAAGACTCAAGATCAAGACTTTACCATCCAAGATCAAGGGAGAAACGTCAAAAGCTTTTTAACTAGGAGACAAAACTGCTTTAATGCTAAACCAGAAAAGTCAAAAAGAGGGAAAAACAGTTTTTCAAAGCTTCATTATTTTTAATCTGATATATTGCCTTCAGTCAAACTTCAGAGCACTATCAACAGATCTTTTGACCTTCATTAAAGGCCTCTAATGCCTATAAATAGAAGGCCAATATTCAGGATCAAACAAGAAATTCAAGTGTTGAAAATATCCTTAAATCAATCACACTCATACTTGAAGTTCTGATTTTTCGCAAATCAGAGGTTGATCTATATTCTGATATTAGATTGCAAAATTATCATTAGATCCTTTGTAAAGAATCAATTCTCAAACAAGAGTTGAGAAATCTCAGATTCTGTCAAAAACAATCCAATTGTAAAAACTCAAAATATAAGAGTTTCTTTATAGTTTGTTTAGAGTGCATTGAATCCTATCAAAGTTAGATAGATACTGTTATTGCTTTCTGGGTGGAAAGTAATAAACAGATCAAGGTTGATCTAGACTAGGTGTTGTAAGATCAAGAAGGTTCTTTGTTTTAAACACTTAGTGGAAAATCTCACGGTTGTGAGGACTGAACGTAACTCGGGTTGGGTGAACCAGGATATATCATTGTGTGGTATCTCTTCCCTTATCTATTTACTTTCAATTTGATTGATTATCAAGTTAAAAACTTAAATTGAATTACTGATTTTAACTAACTAAGAACGTTCTCTGTTTTCTGGTTAAAACCAAGAACGTTCTCCGTTTTCTGTTTTCACAACCAAGATCAATCTTGAGTTATTTTCTTAAGTTTTTAATAGGAATTTTTAAAAGGTGCATTTACAATTCAAACCCCCCCTTTCTTGTAAATCGACATCGTTACTTCACCAAGTCCTAATGGAGGACAATCACAAACTGGTTGTACAACCCCAAAGAAGATTGAATCCGGTAATGAAAAATTGATTAGAAAAGAACTGGCAAAGCTCCTAGAAGTCAATCTCATTTACCCCATTTCAGATAGCTCTTGGGTGAGTCCATCCAAGTGGTACCAAAAAAGGGTGGAACAACTGTCATCACAAACAAAAAGATCGATATAATTCCTACATGAACAGTTACAGGGTGGATAGTTTGTATTGATTATAGAAGATTGACCAGTGGTACGAGGATGGATCATTTCCTGATCTCTTTCATTGACCAGATGCTTGAGCGCCTAGCTGGACATGAGTATTACTACTTCTTAGATGGCTACTTGGGATACAATCAGATAGTTGTGGCACCCGAGGATCAAGAGAAAACTGCATTTACATGTTCGTATGGGGTTTTGCTTATCGGCGGATGCCATTTGGGTTGTGTAATTCACTTGCCACTTTTCAAAGTTGCATGATGTCCATATTCTCTTATAAGATTGAGAAACAGATCGAAGTATTTACGAACGACTTTTTTGTCTTAGGTTCATCTTTTGATAATTGTTTAATTAATCTATCTCTTGTATTAGAAAGGTGTGAAAAATCTAACTTGGTCCTAAATTGGGAAAAATGTCATTTTATGGTAAGAGAGGGAATTGTGTTAGGCCACCAAATCTCCCACAAGGGGGTCGAAGTTGACGAGACCAAAGTTGAAGTTATTGAAAAACTTCCCCCTTCTATCAACGAAAAAGGCAACATAAGCTTTTTAGGCCATGATGGATTTTATTGGAGATTTATAAAAGATTTTTCTAAAGTTGCAAAACCGTTTACAAACCTACTTGTGAAACACACACCTTTCAATTTCAATGAGGATTGTTTAAATGTTTTTAACAATTTGAAAAATAAGTTGATAACAGCTCCCATTATCATTGCACCTAACTGATCACTATCTTTTGAAATCATGCGCGATGCAAGTGATAGTGCTATTGGGGTAGTCCTAGGACAAATAAAAGATAAGTTGTTGCATGTAAGAGCCTGCGGGTTCTGAATGACCTCCACTATGCTAGTCATGTTTTGAATCACGCACAATACAATTATGCCACAACTGAAAAAGAATTATTACTTGTAGTTTATGCTTTTGATAAATTTCGATCTTATTTATTAGGATAGAAAGTTATTGTTTACACTGATCATGCTGCCTTAAGGTATTTGTTAACTAAGCAGGAATATAAGCCAAGGCTACTCAGATGGATTCAATTACTACAAGAGTTCGATGTTGAGATCCAAGATAAGAAGGGATCAGATAACACTATAGCTGACCACCTATCTCGATTGGAGAAAGTGAGGGAGAATGATGACACTAGACCGATTCAAGACCAATTCGCTGGTGAGCACATCTTCACAATTGCCAAGGCACCTTGGTTCACTGACTTTGCTAATTTTAAGGTATGTGAGGCAATTCCATCCGATTTCACCTACCAACAACAAAAGAAGTTTATCCATGATGCCAAATTCTATGTATGGGATGAACCCTTTATGTACAAAAGAGGAGTGGATGAGTTGTTGCGAAGGTGTGTGCCAGAGGAGGAGCAAGAAAAGGTATTGTGGCACTGTCATGACTCTAATTATGGGGGTCATTTTAGTGGGGATCGAACTGCAGCAAAAGTTCTCCAATCGAGACTATCTTGGCCTTCATTGTTTAAAGGTTCATTCAACTATGTGAAGAAGTGTGATCGATGTCAGCGCACTGGTAACATTTCAAAATGAGATGAGATGCCTCAAAATCTTGTATTAGAAGTAGAAGTGTTCGATGTGTGGGGTATTGACTTCATGGGTCCATTCCCATCCTCGTATACAAAAGTTTATATTTTGGTGGCGGTGGATTATGTCTCAAAGTGGGTTGAAGCAGTTGCTACACCAATCTTTTAGTGGGTCCTGTAAGACCCATAATTTTTAAGTACCCTTTATGTATTTTTGGTGTATTTTGGATTTTGGCTCGGAGAGTTTTAAGCCAAAGTTAATAATATTTTGGAGTTTTATAATCAAAAATATATTTTGATGCCAATTAAAATTTCTCTTCGATAAATAAATTGAAATTAACTGCGGTGAATCCTTTGCGGAGAATTTAATGCGTTACGGGTGAAATGGTAATTTAACAAATATCTAGATTTGAGATATTTGTTAAGTTACATTTGTTATATATATATATACATGTGTGTTTGTTTGGGGGGAAAAAGAAAAGAAAACTAGAAGGAAGGAAAAGGAAAAGAAAAGAGTATATAAAGGAAAGAAGGAAAAGGAAGAAAGGAAAAACAAAGGAAAGAAAAAGAAAGGAAGGAAAATTCGAATTTTCCATCTTCTTCCTCTGATCAACCGTGACCCATTTTTCCTCCTTCTCCCGTTTTCATTTTCGTCGCTTTCTTTTCTTCAAAACTAGTAACCCAAGGTTGGGTGAGAGTTAGAACAAGGATTTCGCAACTCCACTCTTCCTCTTTGATTCGAAAACGAAGAAAAACGGTATTTGAGATCCAAACACAAACCCCTCCGTTTCTTCAAGATCCAAGCTTCATTTCGCGAAGAGTTAGAAGGGAAAGTTGCTCACTACCACGCCACGATGCTAGGGGACCAATTTGGAGGCGACGTTGCGAGCAAAGATTTTACCGGCTTTACTCGCGGTACCGGAAA
>NC_021161.2:36893844-36906445 GCF_000331145.2 Cicer arietinum
GATGGTTATCGAGATCCCAATTGCCGTGGTAATCGCGTAGGAATTGTTAAGTGTTAGGTTGTGATCTTGATTAGGAATGACTTGGGTTAATTCATGAATTTTTGGAAAAATGATCAGGGAAATCGATTTCCCAATCGATTGGATGGTAAACAGGGACTTGGCCAAATGGACAAAATCGATTAGCCAATCGATTTTGTAATCAGTTTTCGAAAATCATTTACGAAATCGATTGCCCAATCGATTGGGCCTTAAGTCAGGGACTCATCCATATTCGACCAAATCGATTTGGAAATCGATTGGCTTAAAACCTGGGGGCTCAGTACTCACTCAATCGATTGCCAAATCGATTGATTCAGCCCAGGATTCTGTTTTCATTAAAAACCTTCACCCCAATCGATTTCCCAATCGATTGGCTCAGTGAAAATCCTCAGTTTGAGTTAGATGATTGATTACTCATTAACTTATCCATGTCTTGATTTGTTATGTGTTAATTAGGAGATTGAGAACTTCATTTTACTTTCATTTTTAATTGGCAAAATATTGTATGAACTTTTCGCATATTGAAAATCCTGTTAAGGTGCATGCTTAGTTGAAAAGTTATTTTGAGCATTTAAAAACTTAATTGCTATGTGTTAACTGTTATTTTTTTTGGTTGGTGACCCTTTACAATTATTTTGGAAATCTGGGCTTTGCCCTCAGATGAGAGTCAGGACGGTCCTACCGGTTCGTACCCTACGGACGGGAATGGAGATGGGAACGCTTGACTGCAGTTACGTTAGGAGGATCTCACGGGGCGCGTGGAGATCACTCAGGGTGTATAGCTTTTTGGTAGGATGATCAGATTAGGATGATGTATAGGGACTAGGTGTCCTTCTTTTTGGATTGTAGTATTTTTAGTTTGGAAAACTGTACTTTACTAATATTGTCAGTTTGACATCTTATTTGAATGGTTTCCATGTACCATTTGTTGTTGTGTAAATGTTTTGGATTTATAATTGGAGAAACTTTTCCGCTGTTTGTAAATTATAATGACTCAATTATTTATCCAAAGGCATTTCTTGATTTAATTTTTTGTTTGTTGTTAATTACTTTTTTAAAAAAAAAATATACCCTCGCTTTGAAAAACGGGGTGTTACAGGTCCATTCCCATCCTCGAGCTTTGATTAGTGATGAGGGCACTCACTTTCTAAACCAGAAAATGGAATATCTTCTAAGGAAGTATAATATGCATCATAGGGTGGAAACCCCATATCACTCACAAACTATTTGGCAAGTTAAATATCCAACATGTAGCTTAAGCGAATCCTTGAAAAGACAGTAATGCTTCAAGAAAAGATTGGCCAATGAAACTTGATGAGGCACTTTGGGCCTACCGAACATCTTTCATGACCCCCTTTGGTATGTTGTCGTATCAAATTGTGTATGGTAAAGCTTGTCACTTACCTCTTGAACTAGAGCATCGAGCATTTTGAGCGACAAAGTACTTGAATTTTGACTAAGTCGAGCAGGAGAATCTAGAGCCCTTCAGCTTCACGAGTTGGAGGAGTTCTGGAATTTTGCATATGAAGATTAAAGTTGTTTTCAAGAAAACTAAAGTCAAGATGTTTGGGTCCTATCAAAATAATCAAGGTGTTTCCATATGGTGCGGTGGAGTTAAAGGATACACGTTCAAATCGAAGTTTCAAGGTGAATGGACAAAGGCTCAAACCTTACTTAGGGGGAGAGTCAAATTTTTTGATGGAGTCCATCAATTTGATCACCACTTGAAGTGTGGAATGTCAAGCGCATTTTGCGTTGATGCCACTGCCAATCTGCACCTCAAGCGCATTTTGCGTTGATGCCACTGCCAATCCGCGCCTCAAGCGCATTTTCCTACACCTAAATGCGCTTGAAGCGCAGGGCACACGCTTGAAGCTCACTTCCTGTCTAGTTGGGTTAAAAAACCTTTGCCCCTGAATTTTCCCCAAACACTTCTCTCCCACAATAGTCAACTGGTACATATATCTCTATTACTTCTCCTAGTCTAGTTTTCAGCTCAACCAAGGTAAGTCTTCCTCCCCTATCAAGCTTTCCTCCACTCTCAAGTAAGTTTTCTAAAAGTTTTACTTTCAACTCCTTCTTGTCTTGCTTGATGAATGTGGGTTGTTTGAATTCGAATTTGTGTTAGTAGTAAAGATTGTTCATTGATGCATGTGGGTTGTTTGAATTCGAATTTATGTTAGTAGAAGAGAGTGTTCATCGATGCATGTGGGTTGTCTGAATTCGAATATGTGTTAGTGGTAGAGATTGCTCACTTATGATTATGGATTGTTCACTTATTTCATGCTTTGCACTCCAACTGTTTGAGAAAATGACACAACCACTTTTGAATTTTAATTTATCAACGGTCAATCTATGTGCATTGTTATTATTCAGAATTTTGTTGAATAAATTTAGGGCAACTGATGTGGTTGTTTTGTCAAGGGGAGGCATACTCAAACTAATTTTCTCTAACCTTGAATATTTTGAATTATGGATGTGCTTAATTGTTTTGCAGGACCTAATGGCAACCCAACATAAAGCAAAATGCACTAAGGTCACAAATACATCTTCCTCCCTATCACACAATACGTTCTTATTCAAGACCATGACAACACAAGAGTTTCACACCAAACTCCCCACAATCAAGAAGTTTGTGAGTGAGAAAAACTTTGAGCTGGAAGAAAATGAATGTATTGACACCCAGGTGATGATTGCAGCCAGAGGATGGGAGAAGCTGACCACATTTTTCACCTAAGCAAAGCCCCTTGAATTACCCAACTAAGAGAAGTGTTTCTTTCCTTTTTCTTTGTTTTTATTTATTTATTTTTTCTTTCTTTCTTTCTTTTCTTTTTTCGCTT
Organism: Cicer arietinum; assembly: GCF_000331145.2. Lineage (NCBI taxonomy): Eukaryota > Viridiplantae > Streptophyta > Magnoliopsida > Fabales > Fabaceae > Cicer > Cicer arietinum. The sequence continues at coordinate 36,896,724 of NC_021161.2, forward strand.
TATTTCAGTAGTCGAATTGTATGTTTCTTTTCCTTTCACTAAATGTGTACTATGATGAAGAAGTTGTAATAACTTGCATTTGATCTTAAGTTTTATGTTTGGGATTTTGAAATTTAAATTCCATTTCTTTACTCATATTTTTGCTCAATTCGATGAGTTTCACTAATGCATGCATTGTTGATTACTCATTGGTTGTCGAAGTCTGACTTGCCATTGTTTTTAAATAAATAAAAAAACTAAATAAATTTTGTAGTGGCATGTTTAACATCATTTAGATAGTTCATACTTTCTCTTATTATCCTAGTTGTGAGCTTTTGGGCCTAAACATTTTAATTCTTTGATTTGTGATTATCCAGACATGTGTTATCCCTTAAGAACATGCACTAATTCTAACTTGCATCACTTGTAATTTATGCATACACTGAAGCAATTTTATTTGGTCGTTTGAGTCTTTCTAACTACCTTATGCAAATGTTATCATTTGCTAGCTCCTTTGAGCCTTGCCCTTTTCTTTCAATTACTAGCCACATTACAAACCAAAGACCTGACTTTAATTACATCACCTTACTTGGAGTTATGTAGGAAATTTTTTGTCTTGTCTTGGTAAAATTCTAAGTTTGGGGTGGTGGTTCTCAAAAAAAAAAAAATCAATTAGTTTGTGTACTTTGATAAATAACATCTTCTTGGTTCTTTTGTCAATGTTTGAGAATCTCCGCAAGAAAAACGTGAAGAAAAATAAAAAGTTGTAGAATAATTTGAAAATATATGCCTAACTCCAAGTAGTAAAGCCTACTATCTCAATATGTCATACCTTTACCTAAGCTCCATTACAACCCGAAAGTCCTCCAAACGTGTATGTGTTTGTTGCATTGTGATTGCTAACTAGAATTTTTTCAAGTCTATGGTAGCGTGATGCATGTTCTAGGATTTTAGTGATAAATTCATAACCCTTGCTATACACTTAAGATAAATTTTGGTGGGATTGTGTGAAGAGAGAGTTGAACTTGATGAATGAATGCTAAAGTATACAAATTGTGTTCTTTTTTTTATAAACGACCATTGAGCATGATGAATGTTTTGTAGTAGCTGGAACTTTGAGAATTGAGTTTGATTTGATTTGAGAAATTGAGTTTAAATTTAATTTTAACTATACCAAATCTGAAATTAATTGTTGCTTGGGGACAAGCAATAGATTAAGTTTGGGGTTGTGATGACTCTTCATCATATCTATATTTTTCATTGTTTTTAGACTAAATTATCTTCTATTCATGAGTTAATTTAAGGATTTATTTGATATATTTTGTTAATTTTTGTTCTTTGATTTAATGAAATGTTTATGTTCTTATTTCTTTGATTAAGTAGAGATTTTTTGTAGTTTTACGTTGTTACTTTGTTTTATTGCAGTATTGAATTTCGGTGAGAAATCAATATGACTTATGTGGAGTATTTCAGTCATATCTGGAGTTGTAGATGTCCACTTGGAGTCAAATGAAGTGCAAATAAAATCTAAGATCCATAGCTACAATTTTCATGAAGACACTGAAACCAAATTCAGACTCAAAATAGGAGAACAATTCACTAAACGCTAGACAAAAGTTGTTGTGCGCCTGAAGCGCATTTCAGCGTTGAAGACCTGTCGTTTTTCTCCTGAAGCGCGCACACGCAGCATAACACATTAAAACTCGTTTTTCTCACTATTTTGGGATCTTTTGGACCATTAGAAAGTTGAGAGACTTGTACCCTAGCAGAGAATCTCAAAGACGACCGTTTCTAACACCATTGGAGCAGTTATACCAAGAATCATTCATGAATCTTTCTTGTAATTCTTCTCTAATCTCTATCTTTTTTATCATTGTCATGAGTAACTAAACCCTATTTGTTAGAGATGAGTGTATCAAGATGAAACCCGTATTTTTTTTATTTGATTTCTAGTTATATGAATGAGTTTATTGAATTATTTATCTCATCTATGTGCTTAATGCAGTTTATTGCTTGATCAACTTTAAAATGTTCTATGATTCATATTTTGAAAAGGGAGTGGACTTTACGAATGCTTGAGATGAGAAATTCATGATATTGTAGTCTAGGGATAGATGTATGTCATGAAACCTATTAAATTAGTTGCAAAGACAATATTTTAACAAGAGAATTCATGTATGGTAAGACTTAATTCTAATCTTAAATCCACCAAGGAATTAGGGGTTACTTTGGAATTAAAGGTTTTGTCACTAAGACATTAGGGCAAGAATAATAAAGAGAATTTGGTAATAATTCAATAAAGGAATTCAGTAACTAAGATCAAATTAGACACCAATGTTGGATTCGAAGTGAAACTCATCCCTGACATTTTTTTTATTATAAAGGATCAATTTTATTATTGTTGTTAATTTTAAATATTATTTCAATCAATTTGGAAACTTTTTGTTCAATTTTAGTAATTAAATATAATTCAATAGAAAAACGCAATCCTTGAGTTTGACACTCGGTATAACCGTTTTAATTATTACTTACAAAAATTCAGTACACTTGCTAAAACGCTATTAACTAGAATCATTTATATAAGAAGGATTAGATGAGAAGTGATGGGTTGGTAAAAAAATTTGAAAATATTTTCAGAGGCCCAGTTAAAATTATTCGTAGCAGAATAATTTAATCGAATTATAGAGCATTATTATCAACAAATAATTTAAGACGTCGCACTATTAAATTTAGCTGTCAATTGGACTACGACCAAGAGTAGATATTTTTACTAAAGTAGATCTAGAAGTGGGTGATTTGATGTGATTATGATTAAGTGTCATCAAGGATATTGTGAGATTTTAGGATTAAATTTATGTGATTAATTTTTGTGGTTATAAATTTTTGAAGATTAATTTGAAAATTGAGATAGTAGATTAATTAAGGGAAGGAAAAAAAAACATTTTCCCCTACCTATAAAAGATCTTCATGGCCATCATCATCATCTTACTATCTCTTTCTTTAATTCTTCAAAAACATCTTGTCTCATTTCTCTCCAAACCCAACTATTCTACTTTATTTTTGAGCAACTTAGATGCCTCCAATCAAAAAGCCTCCAACTACAAAGTTGTTTCACTACTTGAGAGGATTGCAAAGAGCTAAGGATCACTAGTTGAGGTAGCCATTTCTCCCCTATTTTCTCTCAAACACGTAAGCATGTATATATAGGGGGAAATTTTAATTTTTTTTTTTTTTATGTTTTGAGCTTTAATCTTATTTGTTTATCACTACTATTATTGTTATTAATATTTTGGAAGTTAAAGGAAACATTTTCAACTCTTTTTCTTTCAAAAATAAAAAACCATAAGTAAGGGAATAAAATGAAAGTATGTTTTTTTCTTTGGTGCTTTGTTAATATTAAAGTTAGAGGAGTTAGTAACTTGAATAACAACAAGTGAAATCAAACCCCCAAATTTTTAGTAAGACTAAATATGGTGTGTCTTAATGTAAAAATTTAATTTTTGTATGTGTTTGAGTAACGTAATGAGTTATTTTCAAATAAATAAGTTTGAACTGACAATAGAAATTTTATTAGAGGATTTAAGTTAGTAAAGTTATGAAGATTTTTGCAAGTGTGTTTGGTTATGTTTTTTTCAATTAAAATGACAATTAGATGTTAAGGTGTTTAGGGACCAAAATGACGTATTTTAACAAAAAAAACTCAAAGTTGTGAGATGAGGATTTTAAAGTAAGTGAGTGATTGACAAAAAAGAAATTGATTAGTTTTCTTGAGTAATGTAACCTTGAAGTAAATTTTAAAATTTTATATATTTATGTAACTAGCTCATTGAGTCTCGAAAATGAATCGAGATTATTGACACCGAGTTGGCAGTGGGGAAAACTCTGAATATTTTATGTGTGTTAGGTTGAAATTTTTATGGAAAATAGATAGAAACAAAAAAAAAGTCATGGCAAATTCTTTTTGGAATAAGTTTTGAAATAAAGGGGTAAATAAATAGTTGTAGGTTATTTTAATTCAAAAGTATTTGAGTGGTAGATACTTTATAAACTTTAAAGAACTTAGGAAAAAGTTCTCTTTGTGATTTTTATGATGGTATAAATTAAAATTTAGAGTCGTTTAAAGTTTGAAATCGTAGGAGTTGTTGTCCTTGGTTATTTATGGTGTTTTAAACTAGATTTGGATTAGGAATATTTTTGAAAATTTTTGATGAGTAAAATGGATTTTAGCCGAGTGGTATAAATATATATAAAGAGAGTTCAAAATTTTGTTTAAAAATTGTTTTAAGTTTACTTTGTTATTAAGGTGTTAAAGGTTTTATCCTTTGGGTTTTACTGAAAACAAGGTTTCTACCTTTATAGATTGAACTAAAAAGTATTAGGCATTGATATTAAATTTAACTTTGAGAAACAAAATTTCAAATTTCATGATTTTGAGAATAGTTCATATAAAAAACTATATATAAACTATATATGATGGTTCAAACTTTGTTTATCAAAAATGTTTGAAAGCTAAATATTCACTTTAGGAACAAAGTTTAAATCTTAAATTTTGAAGTTAAAAGTTTTAATTTTTATAGTAAGGATATCAACTTTATTCAAAAATTCGAGATTGAAAAATTATTTACGTATTTAAAAAAATAATTATTGATTATAATTTTGAGTTTTGATATATCATTTTATTATGAATGAAGATTTTAGTTGGAGGCTTAAATGAAAATTGTGAACTTGGGAAATATTTGGTGTTGATGAGAAAATGTGGTTTTTAAGTGAAAGTTTATATATAAAGCATAATTAATAAAGATTAAAATTTGAAAAATGTCAATTTGGAAAATCATGATTTTGAATAGTTAGCATATTGGAACTCTTTGTATTTGAGTTTCTTTTATAAGATTTCTTAATACAAACCTACTACTAGTTTTTCAAATATTAAAGTGTTGAAATTTATGTAGTTGATTGATGATTTAATTGAAATTTCAAAATGCGTGAGTATGTTTGTCTTTGATTGATTTTGTTAAGAAAATATTTTGTCCTAAATTGTTAAACACAAATATTTGAATTGAACTTCAATAAGTTTGAAAAACAATTTCGAGATTTTTAAAGTGTAGCATAAATATTTTGAAATTAGTTTTTCGTCAAAGTACTTAAACCAAAGTATTTTTTAAGTTAGAGAACCTAAGAGAAAAGTCAAACCCTAATTGATTTGGATAGTGACCAAACCTAGAATTCATTTGGGGATTGATTTTGAAACTTGTATTGATTAAATTAATTGATTGGTTTAAGGTACAAGGAAATTGAGAGGTGTATTTGGAATCGTCAGATAGGTTATGCAGGCGTAGCGTAAGTTGCTTGTGTAATAAAGCACTGTCGAGGTAAGGACACTTTCTAACGATATTATATATGCTTGAATGCAGAGTGTGTATGTATACATGTTCTTTGTGGTTGTGGTGAATAAAGGTGCACACGTTTGTTTATGTAGTTGATGTGATTATCTATTCATAACTGATAACATATGTGTTATGAATTTTATTAACGAGAATATGTCTTGAGTATGCTACGTGAAAAGTATTAAAAGTTATTAGTGTTTAATGAGTATTTAAAGGGTTTTAAATTAAATAAATTGTAGTTTTTCGACATTTGATTGTTAACTATAATATATTGATTATTGTGATGCTTAATCCAGTCAAAGAAACATAATTCACATAGAGTTGATTACGCTTGTTTGATCAATTCAATTGTCAAATAGAGTAAAATCAAAATTTAGAAATTGAATTTGTTGATAGAATATGTGATAGGTTTGAAACTCTCAAATCAGTGGATTAATCATTCCAACGTGATTGTAATATGTATTTTTAATCCTTCCTACACTACTTTTTATTACTCGTATTTGACATGTGTGCGACAGCGGATCAACAAGCATATGGGAAGTACCTAGGTGAATGCATCTATGAATTGAACTTCATAAAGGATATAAGAATTAAGTAGTTACAAGGCCAATATCCAATTTCTCCTTTCGCGAAGTGTTGGTCTCTTTATGTGTTTGCTTCTAGAATTTTGTATTGGATTATGGATCCTATGCAAGAATAAAGGCGCGCCTAAGAGGGGGGGAGGTTAATTAGGTGTTTAGAATTTTTTTTATTTTCATATATTTAGTGATCGGTTTTTCTGATTAGGATAGTGTATGGCAAAATGTAAATGGCATAAAAATAACGAACACAACAATATTATCATGGTTCCCCTTATGACCAAGAGTACATTCAGTCTTCTTGCACACTACAAGAGATTTTTCCACTATTATTAGAATATGTACAAATCTCACCCTAGGATCTCTGCTACAAACTTCTAATACTCTTCCTAAGATAGCACACCACTATCTTAGATTAGAATACTTAAAGAAAGTACACCACTTTCTTTAAATACAATACACTAATCTTCAATGATTTTTCAACAAATGTTGTTGACTAAGAATAAGACTATGACAGTTGTACAATGATATCAATCCAATATTATTTCAAGTATACTAGAGAACCTTTTTCAATGATGTGAAAATGTATTGCAAGTACTTGAAATATGAAAAATAACTTTGTGAATATTTCAGAAAATTGTTCAAAGTTGTTCAAAGTTTTGTTGTAGGATTGATGCGTTTAAAACTGAAGCTATGGGGTATTTATACTCCATAGGCATCACTTCAGATTAGTGGCCATTATTTCTAGAGGCTTGATGAACATACGAAATAATCCAGAACCATTTCAGAATTGAAAAATTACATTGTTTTGCAGTTGTATTCGGCTACAACTTGTGTGTAGTCAAATACACCTCTGTAACGTTCAGTTTTTATTCAAAATTTCAACATCGTGTTCGAATACAAAACCTTGTATTCGAATATAACTGAGTGAATTTTACCACTAACTTGTTGTTGTATTCGGCTACACCAGGTTGTAGTTGAATACAAATGTGTAGTCTTAGCTACTGACTTTACAAAATTATGATATTTCAAGTTTAGTCTCAATTTTTTTTAGCCACTTGTACTCTCTATTTTATATTTGCAAGGACCAAAAATATCAATTTTTACAAAAATATTTTTACAATAGGAACTAAAAGTGAATAAAAATTTATTTTATAAACCAATGCTTAATTATAATTTTAATTGATATATTTTTACCAATTTGTGATATTTATCCCCTATATTAAAATCTATCAATTTTGGTAATTCCCTTGAATTTTTTAACTAAAAAATTATTATGTTACATGTTTAAAATGACGTAACATGATACATAATGTTGAAGGGTTAATTTTCGTGAAATTGAAATAAAATCATGTAAAAATTATATTTCAACTTCTAAAATTCACTATTTTTTTTTAAAAAAAAATATGAAAGAGATTAAAACTATTAGATTTTAAAATAAAAAGATTAATTATATAAATAAATGATTTATCCTTTTATTTCAATGAATCCCCATAATTTTCATATTTGAGAACTAATTTAAATTCTAGGGAATAAATGATTTTTTTATTAAAGTGACATTATTTTAGACTTTCATATACTTAAAGGGTGATTTAACACGATATATTTAACACTGAAAAAAAAAACACTTTGAATATTCATTTCAGCCAAGTAGTGGAGGGATTTGCCGCACAACCTGACTCCTAAGCAAACCCACTCATCTCCACCATCTCTCTCTCTCTCTCTCTCTTTCTGAATTGCTGCATTTCCCTTTTCATACTCATAAATTCAGGTACATTACTTTGTGAATTCTGAATTTTTTTTAACCTTCACTTTCTGAATGTTTGCCTTTTGTATTCAGTTGTGTTCTCGTTGTTGCTTGGTAATTGACAATTAAAAAATGATTCAGTATGTTTTATTTATCCAGTTGCTTCAGCATGATACTGATTATTGATTTACTTATATATTTTCTCTTCAGTTGTGTAGATGTTACTGCAATTTCTTCCTTCTTTAACCTTTTGTTGTTCTTTTCGTCCATGTCGGTTTTAGGGTTTGTGCTATTGTAATGTCTTCTTTTTTTGTTGCATTTATAATAACATTTTTCAAGTGTATGCATAGGGGATAGGATAGGACATAGAAAATGTCTTTGATTTGGTCCTTTTGTCGCTTTGCTTTTGTTGGAAGCAATGTTTTAAAAACTGAATTGGACCACATGGTTTAACTGATTGAACCATGAACTGGCACTGTATATGATTTGGTTCTTTGTACGATTGGACTGTGGTTTTGTTCCTGTTCGAGTGGTTTAAAGCAATTGAGTCATGATCCGGAGATCTTGCTGGTTCGATGTCCGGTTCAGATTTTAATACATTAGTTGGAAGTATACCGTAGATTGTTTTTATACACTCTGGTTGGTTCTTGTGTTTACTTATCGATAACAAGTGTTTAATGCATTTTTTTTTTATCTCAGATGATGATTATTGATTTTCATGACTTTGTAGTTTGCACTTCATTGCATCTATAAGACCTGATTTCTTTAGCGATGAAATTATTATTAGCAGATAATAGTTGTTGCCATGGATGAAACTTTGCCTCAAGTAGCCAATCATTTGGACCTAGATTATGTTATTGACTTTTATCTGTGTTCGGAAAAACATGTCGTCTTCTTTGCTTTTATGTATGCTGAGTGCAAAATACTCGAGCGATTTATAAAAATCTCTCTTGAAAATCGAAGTTTATTCTCAAGTTGGTGGTATTAGAGCAGCCTCGGTCTTGGAATTTTGATTCTGCTCATACTTCCTGCCATCATGGGTTCTGCTTCCAACACCAATGATATTCAGCATCCATATGATTAGGCCAAACAATGGATACAATCTGATCATGATATGACTTCTTTATATGAAGGAATAAGGACAAAGTTGGACAATCTGTTTTTTATGACAGTTTTTCATGCAATGCACCTAGATTTTGAAAAAAAGAAATCATTCTTGTAATAATTAGATAAAACATATCAACTGAAAACATAAAATGAACCAAAGACACCCTATTTCGGAACAAATTATGTGTCCAGCATCACTAAGTTGTACTTCACTTATGTCCTTACCCTCTAACTATGGAGAAAACTAATAGATAATCTGTAGCCGTGGAAACAAAAGAAATTAGTTGTTACATTAAGAACTGCAAATCTTTTGTTACCTCATTTTATAGCATAATTAACTTTTTGAATATATTAACTTCTAAACTCATGTAATTTGTGGCTTTGGTCTTTCAGGCCTTGTGAAATGGTGAAAGCAATGAATTGGATAGGATGAGATTTTTTGTAGCAAGGGTTGCAAGTTCGTGAAAGCAATTGAATTGGTGGCACCTCACAAGCATTTTTGTTCATAGTAACATCTTCATCCAGAAAGCTATTAGACGGGTTATGTATAAAATTTGGTGAAAGTATACAATATGGCCTTGAAAATTCGCTTATTTGTTCTGTCTGATGATATTAGTGTTATTGACTATGGTAAACCTAAGGGATCTTGGTCTAGAAAATGTTTCAGCAATCGTGTCTTTTCTGTTTCGAAGTTCAAAACTTATAGTTTCAAATGTGGTCTACAACATTCTGTAAGATTCCCCAGAGGTGAGTTGAATAAGGTGAAATCCTTGCCAAATTTGGTCAATAATAATACATCATTGAATTTTGAGGAGTTTGACATTCATCATCTCCGCATGATGGTTAGAAATGGGGAATTGGAGGAAGGTTTTGAGTTTCTCAAGCACATGATTAACAAAGGCAATATCCCTGATGTCACTGAATGCA
>NC_021161.2:36906625-36925103 GCF_000331145.2 Cicer arietinum
GTTCAGCAAGGTTGGCAAAACTAAAAAGGCAGCGAGAGTCATGGAAATTTTGGAGAAGTCGGGAGCTGTCATTGATGTAAAAACTTACAATGTTTTGATTGATGGTTACTGCAAATCAGGGGAGATAAAGGAAGCCTTGCTTGTTTTGGATCACATGCGTGTTGCTCCGAATGTCGTTACTTACGATATAATTTTGCGTGGTTTGTGTGATAAAGGGAAATTGAAGGAAGCAACTGAAGTCCTTGACAGACAGCTGCAAAGCGAGTGTTATCCAAATGTAATTACATACACTATGTTGATTGATGCAACTTGCAAAAAAAGTGGAGTTAATAAGGCAATGAGGCTGTTTGATGAGATGAGGAGCAAAGGATGCAAACCCAATGTGGTTACATATAATGTTCTTATAGATGGGATATGCAATGAAGGTAGATCGGATGAAGCAATTAGATTATTAAAGTACTTGCCATCCTATGGCTGTCAGCCCGATGTATTTTCTTATAATATTATTCTAGGTAGCTTATGTAGCATAGGAAGATGGATGGATGCTCAGAAATTATTGGCTAGCATGTTTCGCAGAGGGTGTGCCCCCTGTGTTGTTACTTTTAATATCTTGATTAATTTCTTGTCTCGGAAAGGGTTAGTAGGTAAAGCTCGTGATGTCTTGGAGATGATGACAAGGCATGGTTGTACTCCTAATTCAAGAAGTTACAATTCACTGCTTCAAGGGTTTTGTGATGCAAAAAAAATTGATAGGGCAATTGAATACTTGAAAATAATGGAATCTAGGGGTTGTTCTCCAAATATAGTGACCTATAATATCTTGCTAAGTTCATTATGCAAAGATGGGAAGGTGGATGGTGCAGTTGAGATATTGAACCAACTAAGTGCAAGTGGCAAAGGGTGTTCCTCTGTTCGAGTTACTTATAATATAGTTATTAATGGGCTTTTGAAGGCGGGAAAAACAGCACATGCGGTGCAACTCTTGGAAGAGATGTGCAGAAAAGGTCCCAAGCCTGATATAGTTACTTATAGTACAATCGTTGATGGGCTTTTGAAGGATGGAAAGATCAAGCATGCTGTGGAACTCTTAAAACAGATGTGCAGTGAAGGTCTTAAACCTAATATAATTACTTACACTTCACTAATCGGGGGACTCAGTCGCGAAGGAAAGGTTCACGAAGCAATTGAGTTCTTCCATGACTTGGAAGGATTAGGTGTTAAGCCAAATGCATTCACTTACAACTCGATCATGACGGGACTCTGTAAAGCTCAGCAAACCTGTGGTGCCATTGATTTTCTGGCTTATATGATAGCAAAAGGGTGTAAACCTACCGAGGCTACATACAATATTCTTATACAAGGCATTGCTTATGAAGGATTAACCGAGGAGGCTTTGGAGTTATCAAATGAGTTGTACTCTAGAGGAGTTGTGAAGAAAAGTTTGGTTGAAAAGGTTTCCGGCAAGATGTAGGTAAAACATCAACGTTAGAAGTCTTATCCTACTAGGTGAGTTTGGCTACTCAGCTACATAGTTTGGTTGATCCTATTGGGCTCTTTAAAACCAAAATTTTCAATAATACAATTTCGTGTTCTTTTTATAAAGCTTTCAAGATGTATGATAAAATGTATTTTTTAATAGCCAACTTCACCTTGTAGAATAAGATGCTATTGTTGTATTAAAGGGCTTTTTGTTATTTATGCATATAGATTTTGTTGTCCCCCAATTTTAGTGGCCACAAACCACTTGGTCGTGATTATGGATTTTAATTGAGGGAGATAAAATGGCGAAATTTAAGTCAATTTTTTAAGTATGTTACTTGGTTTTTATCCCAAATCTATTTAGTTATAAATTAAATTTTATATTTCTCGAGCTTTAATATTGGTCTGTTTTTGTTCTCCAACTCTATTTGACTTGCAGTGAGATAGGTTTTAAATCTAATCATGTAAGAAATTTTTGAGATCAATATTGTTATGGAGCAGTTATAGTATAATAGAATTTGAACAAATTATTATTATTCTACAAGATGTTATTTATTATAAAATGTTATTTAATAATAGAAAGAGAATTTTCAAATTCTTTTGGAAAAAAATTTTTGAAAAAAATAGATGTAAAAAATTTAGAAAACAATTTTTAATTATTTTTTGAAAAAAAAAATTGGGAAAAGAATTTTGAAATTTTTTGACAAAATTTTTGATTATTTTAAAGAAAAATAAATCTAATTTTTTTTTCAAAAAAGTTTCTAAGAAATAAATGATTTTATAAAAAAATTAAAAAAAACCAAAGTTTCGATTTTTCTAGATTTGAATAGGTTTGGATTCACGGTGATTTTAATATAATCACAATATCTCACTAGTTTAGACATAAATTAGATTTTAGAGTTTAAAAAATAGTGTCACCTTGGTTAGGACGGTTTTAGCTTCAATCTCATAATTAATGAACTTCATCGAATACAAATTGAACTCGAAGAAACAGATACATAAATTCAATAGAAGGCTTATTGAACTCGAAGAAACAGATACATAAATTCAATAGAAGGCTTTTTGTCATTAAATAAAAGCTAAATAGTACTTGTGCGATCTATCAACTTAATTTTAGTTAACGTTTTAATTTTTTTTTTTATTTGATCATTTATTTTAATTTTAAGTGACATTTTAATCTTTTATGTTTTAAAATGTCAACAGTATTATCTTTTTTTTCACAAAAATTCAAAAAATTCATCAAAATCTTCAAACAAAACCCATAAAATTAATTATCATCTTCAATATAATACAAATTTCATCAAATTTATTATTTAAATCTTTAAATAAATTCATATTTTTATTCTTTATTTGATAAATTTAATGTTGTTGGAGATGAAAATATAAGTTTATTTGAATATTTGAGTTATGCATTTGGTGAAATTCGCATTATATTGAAAATAATAATTAATTTTATGGGTTTTGTTTGAAAATTTTGATGATTTTTTTAAATTTTTATAAAAAAAAAAAATAACATTGTTGACATTTTAAAGCATACAAAGATCAAATTGTCACTTAATATTAAAATAAATGACTAAATCAAAAAAGAAAAAAAAAATATAAATGACTAAAACGTTAACTAAAATTAAGTTAAGAGATCGCGAATACTATTTAGCCATAAATAAAACTTAGGAGCAGTTGATTAAAAACTTTTTTTTACTGTTTTCTTATTAGAATTAAGACATGCTACAGACATGAAACATTTATTAATAATTGCCAAATACAAATATAAACCAACCATTTCTTAATTTGTCCACATGTCTCATTCTGCGAAGAAAATAAGAGGAACACTTTCAAAAAACAGAACTTACATTTAGTCTGTCTTTGCTAGAATGTTACCATGACCAAAACTTTAAACATGAAATACATTGTGACGGTGGCTTTGAATTTTTCTAGTAAGTTGAATCAGGTGATTGTTCATCTGGTCTTTTTTTTGTTCATTTTTCCAATTTTTATATCGGATCTTAGTTTTCGATAATATAAAATTGAATAAAATATTCTACTGAATCTTAATTTTTCAATAATATATATTTAGAAGTTCAGTCCATTTTTCCAATTTTTATATCGGATGAACAACTTTCGTTCAATAATTGTAGTGACAGAAAATCGTGTGTTTTCTAGTTCATGTTTCATAGGGATGCCCTCTTCTAGTCTAGGAGTTATAACCCATCACGGATTCGCGTTGTGTTCTATGTTCTTATAACATGTCTTTGTACCAACTTTCAAGCAAGTTAAAACATACTACAAAGAATCAACCATAGTACTTTTCCGATTTTGTAATCAGTACTATAAGGCCTATAATGCTAATAATACTATTAAAAAGTACAACTAAATTTTTTCTTGGATGTATTTCCTAGATGGATTAATTAAATTTTACTGAAATCATAATCGTTAACTCTTCCTTTGATTTTCTTTTAACGTTAGTAATTACTAATTAGTAATATTAAATATTAGTATTTTTCCTGCTTCGTAATAAATTATTTCTAAGTTTATTTTTTTTTTTTGGTTTTCAAGAGAATAATACTTTGATAATTTAGAGTTCGATTGAAAAATAAATAAAGTTTATTTAATAATTATTTTAGTTAAGATTTAAAATTAAATTTAAAATTATTTTAAATTAAATTTCATTAACTACTTAATTTCAATCCTTTGATAAGTATATATTTTACTCTAATATAAAATATCTAATTCTCTTACTTAAAAAGGTTACATAACCAAATTAGTAATGTTAAGATATTGAAACATTTTATCCGATAATTTTACCTATGATTTTTAGCAACTGTAATTGCAATTGCAATATTACAAATTTTAAAGTTATTATATCGATATCACAATTGTAATTGCAGCTGCAATATTATAAATTTTAAAGTCATTATATCGAGATCAGAAGTGCAAATTTGACCGTATTTTACCACACTATAAACGTTTGCAACATAACCTTAACAATGATCACAGCCGTAATTTAAAATTATGATTTTACCCATACTATTACAAATAATTTAAAAATTCAGATTAGCTCCTGATTTTTTTAAAAAATTAATTGTCTACCCTACAATATTTCAATTGTATTTCAAAAAATTTAATTTTAATTTTTTAAAACACATCTATATTCCAAGAACTCAAAGCAAGTTTGACAGTTTTTTTTTTTATTTTCTTAATATTTCGGAAAACTTTTATAAAAAGTTTGCAGGTTATACAATTTTTTTTGGTTTGGTTTTTAAAGAAAAAAAAGTAAAAATGTGTGTTTTGAAAAATTTTAAGTTTGAGTTTTTTAAAATACAAATACTTTACATTGAACTTTCTAAAATAAAAATGTATTTTGTTGAACTTTCTAAAACACAAAAATATTTTAAAAATTTAAATTGAATATATAAGTAGTTTTTTTCTAAAAATAAATTTAGTTTTGGAAAACTTTTCAAAAATTTGTTAGTTGTTTATTTTTCTTTATAAAAAGGGGTAGTTTAATAAAAATTTCTGGTAGAGATATAATTGTTGGGATATATTGAACAAAATTATTTAACAGATGGAATCTACTTATAACCCTCATATGTTTTTAAAATAAAACTACAGCTTAGTATGAAAATACCCATCTTGAAGAAAAAAAAAGTGTTGGAATAAAATATAAAAGGATTACTTATTTTTGTTGACATGTTTGTATTTTTTTATTCAAAAGTGCACATAGCATTTCATTAATAATAATATTATAAATACAATTTAGAATATCAATAACGATGTGGAGGGACTAATTATATATGTGGCTATCATTGGTAGCACATGAGTCGCCTCATATAATTATCTCATAATAAATTCAATTCTGAATTTTTTAAAATGAGAATACAAAAAAGATCAACATTCAAAAATAATAACACCTAATTCAATCTTATTTTCGTTGATGGAATGAAAGGTATCAACAACACCCATCAAATCTAATTTAAAATCCACTTATTCAAGTTGCAGATCATAGACCAACTTCAAAACACTTAATAACCCGAGTTCTTCTCCATCAATGAGTGACTAGGTAGGTGGGGTTAACTATTTTGTTTTGGCTAAAAGAAAGTTTCCACCATCATCTTCTTATCATTGGATTACATGGTGAAATTGTGACATTGGATTACATGTTTATTTTAATTTTAAGTGACATTTTAATCTTTTATGTTTTAAAATGTCAACAGTATTATCTTTTTTTTCACAAAAATTCAAAAAATTCATCAAAATCTTCAAACAAAACCCATAAAATTAATTATCATCTTCAATATAATACAAATTTCATCAAATTTATTATTTAAATCTTTAAATAAATTCATATTTTTATTCTTTATTTGATAAATTTAATGTTGTTGGAGATGAAAATATAAGTTTATTTGAATATTTGAGTTATGCATTTGGTGAAATTTGCATTATATTGAAAATAATAATTAATTTTATGGGTTTTGTTTGAAAATTTTGATGATTTTTTTAAATTTTTATAAAAAAAAAAAATAACATTGTTGACATTTTAAAGCATACAAAGATCAAATTGTCACTTAATATTAAAATAAATGACTAAATCAAAAAAGAAAAAAAAAATATAAATGACTAAAACGTTAACTAAAATTAAGTTAAGAGATCGCGAATACTATTTAGCCATAAATAAAACTTAGGAGCAGTTGATTAAAAACTTTTTTTTACTGTTTTCTTATTAGAATTAAGACATGCTACAGACATGAAACATTTATTAATAATTGCCAAATACAAATATAAACCAACCATTTCTTAATTTGTCCACATGTCTCATTCTGCGAAGAAAATAAGAGGAACACTTTCAAAAAACAGAACTTACATTTAGTCTGTCTTTGCTAGAATGTTACCATGACCAAAACTTTAAACATGAAATACATTGTGACGGTGGCTTTGAATTTTTCTAGTAAGTTGAATCAGGTGATTGTTCATCTGGTCTTTTTTTTGTTCATTTTTCCAATTTTTATATCGGATCTTAGTTTTCGATAATATAAAATTGAATAAAATATTCTACTGAATCTTAATTTTTCAATAATATATATTTAGAAGTTCAGTCCATTTTTCCAATTTTTATATCGGATGAACAACTTTCGTTCAATAATTGTAGTGACAGAAAATCGTGTGTTTTCTAGTTCATGTTTCATAGGGATGCCCTCTTCTAGTCTAGGAGTTATAACCCATCACGGATTCGCGTTGTGTTCTATGTTCTTATAACATGTCTTTGTACCAACTTTCAAGCAAGTTAAAACATACTACAAAGAATCAACCATAGTACTTTTCCGATTTTGTAATCAGTACTATAAGGCCTATAATGCTAATAATACTATTAAAAAGTACAACTAAATTTTTTCTTGGATGTATTTCCTAGATGGATTAATTAAATTTTACTGAAATCATAATCGTTAACTCTTCCTTTGATTTTCTTTTAACGTTAGTAATTACTAATTAGTAATATTAAATATTAGTATTTTTCCTGCTTCGTAATAAATTATTTCTAAGTTTATTTTTTTTTTTTGGTTTTCAAGAGAATAATACTTTGATAATTTAGAGTTCGATTGAAAAATAAATAAAGTTTATTTAATAATTATTTAAGTTAAGATTTAAAATTAAATTTAAAATTATTTTAAATTAAATTTCATTAACTACTTAATTTCAATCCTTTGATAAGTATATATTTTACTCTAATATAAAATATCTAATTCTCTTACTTAAAAAGGTTACATAACCAAATTAGTAATGTTAAGATATTGAAACATTTTATCCGATAATTTTACCTATGATTTTTAGCAACTGTAATTGCAATTGCAATATTACAAATTTTAAAGTTATTATATCGATATCACAATTGTAATTGCAGCTGCAATATTATAAATTTTAAAGTCATTATATCGAGATCAGAAGTGCAAATTTGACCGTATTTTACCACACTATAAACGTTTGCAACATAACCTTAACAATGATCACAGCCGTAATTTAAAATTATGATTTTACCCATACTATTACAAATAATTTAAAAATTCAGATTAGCTCCTGATTTTTTTAAAAAATTAATTGTCTACCCTACAATATTTCAATTGTATTTCAAAAAATTTAATTTTAATTTTTTAAAACACATCTATATTCCAAGAACTCAAAGCAAGTTTGACAGTTTTTTTTTTTATTTTCTTAATATTTCGGAAAACTTTTATAAAAAGTTTGCAGGTTATACAATTTTTTTTGGTTTGGTTTTTAAAGAAAAAAAAGTAAAAATGTGTGTTTTGAAAAATTTTAAGTTTGAGTTTTTTAAAATACAAATACTTTACATTGAACTTTCTAAAATAAAAATGTATTTTGTTGAACTTTCTAAAACACAAAAATATTTTAAAAATTTAAATTGAATATATAAGTAGTTTTTTTCTAAAAATAAATTTAGTTTTGGAAAACTTTTCAAAAATTTGTTAGTTGTTTATTTTTCTTTATAAAAAGGGGTAGTTTAATAAAAATTTCTGGTAGAGATATAATTGTTGGGATATATTGAACAAAATTATTTAACAGATGGAATCTACTTATAACCCTCATATGTTTTTAAAATAAAACTACAGCTTAGTATGAAAATACCCATCTTGAAGAAAAAAAAAGTGTTGGAATAAAATATAAAAGGATTACTTATTTTTGTTGACATGTTTGTATTTTTTTATTCAAAAGTGCACATAGCATTTCATTAATAATAATATTATAAATACAATTTAGAATATCAATAACGATGTGGAGGGACTAATTATATATGTGGCTATCATTGGTAGCACATGAGTCGCCTCATATAATTATCTCATAATAAATTCAATTCTGAATTTTTTAAAATGAGAATACAAAAAAGATCAACATTCAAAAATAATAACACCTAATTCAATCTTATTTTCGTTGATGGAATGAAAGGTATCAACAACACCCATCAAATCTAATTTAAAATCCACTTATTCAAGTTGCAGATCATAGACCAACTTCAAAACACTTAATAACCCGAGTTCTTCTCCATCAATGAGTGACTAGGTAGGTGGGGTTAACTATTTTGTTTTGGCTAAAAGAAAGTTTCCACCATCATCTTCTTATCATTGGATTACATGGTGAAATTGTGACATTGGATTACATGGTGAAATTGTGAGATAGGTAATAATACAATCCTACTTACATATTTAAGTAAAAAATAATACATTTATACCTTCTATGTTGTTTTTTCGTCAAATATCATATCTCTTGAAATACCAATTGACTAGTTGTTGGATTCAAGAGACAATATCATTATGATTCATTACTATATCCATCAAAAATAAGTTTTTCACCGTTTTCACCAAATTTTTCTCAATTTTGAGCTGGAACAAGAGAATACGCAATACAACCAAAGACTTAAGTTGACTTACAGCTAGTTTTCTTCCATGCCATTGCTAATAGCTTCTATCCAAAAATCTTCTAGAAGCTCTTTACCTTTTAACATGATCCTAGTCATCTCAATAATTGTTCTATTTTTTCTTTCCGTCACACCTTTTTGTTGTGGTATATATCTAATTGTGAGTTGCCTCTAAATCTCAATGTTCTTTGCAATAATTGAGAAACAACGTGTAGATAAATTATCCTCCTCTATCAGTTCTAAGATTCTTAAACTTGTAGCCACTTTGCTTTTCAACACTCTGGAACGACTTCATGTTAAGGGGATTAAGATTACTAGGAGTCTGCAACACTATGACAATGTGTTCTCCAGATATTTTGTAAAAAATCTCACATTTATCATCATCAAAAATCAACGTATGACCCATTTTCATGATATGTCCAACACTTAAGAGATTTTGTTAATATTAGGAGAATAATGGACATCATGAATGAATTGTTTGTTACCTTCACTAGTATGGACTGCTACAACTCCATTTTCTTCAATTTTCACATGTTTTCCATCACCAAGTTCAACATGAGAAGAGTAATTTCTATTTAGCTCTTCAAATATATTTTGGTTCCCTATTACATGATTCATATATTCACTATCCAAAAACCACATCTCACCATACTTTTTATCATTAATTATTTTAGAAAATAGTTTATTTGCATCATCTTCTGTTGAAAAGTTAATTCACTTCATTCTTTCACCATTTTCTTTCTTCTTATGCCAACAATATCTATCAGAATGGTTTTTGAATTTTGCATCTAGTACATCTATAACGACAGTCTTTAGATTCATGTCCAAGTTATTTTTGCAAAAAAAAGCAATATGAAAATATAATTTCTTGGTCTCTTTTCTCGTCTTCGGCAGCGGCACACATGCGCGTGTGGTGGTCAATTTTGTTTATGTTCTCCCTCCTTTATAAAATTGGGATACCCCTTCTATACCCTACTAATGTGTGATATTTCTCTTATGTAGGACTTCTTTATTTTTCAATTCACAACAACACTAGTTATCATAAATGTTATCATTATTTCCAACAAATTTCCATTAAAATCATCATTTCCAACAGAACTTCATCTCTACAACTTTTAATTTGATTTTTAATCTCACTTACTCTAGAGAATAAATATTTGACTTGTTCACCTTCTTTCATTGCTAAATGTTCAAATTGACTCCACAAGGATTGAAACTTTATGGAAATAACTTTTGATGAGCCTTGAAACTCTATCTTTAGAATTTCCCATGCCTCTTTGGCCTTCTTTACACCAAATTTTTTTTAGGATAAATAGCTTTACTTATGCCTTGATGGATTAATCTCAATGTTGTAGCATTTTTTTCACATTCTGCTTGTATTCTCTCTCTTTTTCTTCTGTCCAGGAAGCTTTTTTCTTAGTTAGGCGTTCTACATATTCTTTTTCTACTACGTCCCAAAGATATTGAGAGATAAAGATAGTTTCCATGCCATTTGACAATTCTAATAATCATAGTGTTCACCATCGAAAATTGAAAACTAATTTGTTGTTTAGGAGAAAATAGGGTTTGAATTTGATGTTGCCATTTTCTCTTTGTTTTTTTTAAGAACATGCTGCACAGTTGATTGCAAATCAAGATTTAACTAGAGATCTATTACATTTATTATGCCAAGCCCTAATCAAACTATCAGCACCAGCACCTGATCATGCCCCCAAGTGGTTTAACGAGACTAGACCCTTCATTTAGTCAATGTTTATTCCACAAAGGGATGCTAGATCCGCTTTCAATACTCCTCTAAACATAGTTTGTATTGTAACTAAGTTTAGCAGACAAAAAATCACTTCGAGAAAAATATTTAGCTTTGAAAAGATGAGTGAAAAAGTTGTATGGGTTAGATAACAACTTCTAGCATTGTTTATCAAGCTTAGAGAGATTGAAAACATTATGTTTTTAAAACTCATACATATGTCGCGTTTATGAACTGTGAGCTTGTCCCACTTTAGCCATTTTATTTCTCTATCATGTTCTCCATTTTTGACCCACCAAAATGAATTCATCATTTTTCAAACTCATCCCCTAAGGTATGGGATAACAGAAATATACTCATTACATATGACGAAATTTCTTGGAGAACTAATTTGATTAGGACTTCTCGACCTGCACGAGAGAGACTTTTCCTACTTAATGAGTTGATCTTCTGTCAAACTCTATCTAAAATGAATTTAAAAGTGTTTTTTTTTTACTTCTACCAATCAATGAAGGAAGTCCCATGTATTTTCGATCCCTAATACCAAGCGCACACCTAGAAGGTCAATAATCATACCTTTCAAGTCTTCATTCACATTTGTACTACAAAACATTTTAGATTTTTGTAAATTTTTAGTTTGACTCGATGCAGCTTCATAAACGGACATGTTTCTAATTCTTGAATACTATATAAACAAAATCAATATCAACAAGAGACATATTTCTGTAATCAAAATTATTTTATAATCCCATGTCAATTCAAGATGATAAATGCATAAAAGTACTTGAAGAATCCATAAAATCTTGATGAAAATAGTATTCTAAATTATAAGGTAGTGATATTTCAATTATAAATTCTTTAGGTTTGTCTTTCTATCTCATCTAATGGGAGGAAGAGTATTATGATTTTGTCTTGTTTATAATTGGAGACCATAACCATTTATTTATAGTAAGCACATACCTTTTTATGAAGAGCTATGACTATCAAAGGTTTATTATTTATATTTCTATCTATCATAAAAATAGAAACAACACTTACGGTATCTACGTAATATTTTTTTATAACAATTATATCTTTAACTATAATTCTTATATAAAATAGATCACTTTAATTTGAAAGTACTCATATAATATATGTGATCTAAAATTTCAAACATATTTTTGTCTTGAAAGTACTCATCATGCAGACAAAAATATGTATATTTTTTTAAATATGTTCTTCCAAAACATATGTGAAGTGAGAAAAGAGGTTCTCTGACCAAATTGCAGTGGAGAGTATAATGGGCCACAGATTGAGATAGTGGGGCATATGACAAGCTAAAGTCCCCACAAGACCGAAAAAGTTGCTATATAGTATGTGTCGTCGAATTAAATTTTTTAACAAATTTATTAAATTTCATTTTTTATTATTAGATCAAGTTTTACACTATCAAATCGTAAACTTAGTAAACACTAAGAATTGTAGAGGCGGGATGAACCATCCCCGTATATTACATACTGGTATGAAGAACATAATTTCATTGTACCAAAAAATAAATAAAACCAAGATAATTTCGTATACGTTTCATCGGTGTTTGTCCACTAAAATTCATGGTACAAGTTCTGTCTCCTTGAAATATTCTCTTTCAAAATAGCTTATAGTTTTTTGTCCAAATTTGATTAGATTTAAAATTAAATACTAACAATATGTTTCTATAATATATATTTTTGAATATATTCTTTTTTATTTGTTAAAATTTAGAATTTAATTTATATAAATTATTAATGTAAATATTTTTTATATAGTTATTCAATCACTCGTTAGATTGTTAATAATATTTGACTTTTGTTATAACTATTTATAAAATCACTTATATAATTGATCATGATTTGCCGTCTATGTAAAAAAATTATATTGTCAATGCATGAAAATTAAACTCTAAATTAAATTTATAAGTTCACTAAATTTATATAAAATCAACGTGATTTAAGTTGTTATTTCAACTATTAAAAGAGAATACATTCAAAAGTTTACGTTATATTTTGTTGACAAAAACAAAAATGAGTGTCTTGTGAACACTTCTATAGAACTTATAATATTAACATTAATTTATCATCACGTATACATTTTCATCTATTTGAGTAATTTTATTCGAAGATTCTTCAATATCAAAATATGAATATTTCTCATTACGAAGATTCAATCTAACTAATTAACTTTTTTCGCCAAAGTAAACCCTCATTTTGTTAACTTATGAATTTATTTGTAGTTATCATTAACTAATTAATATCCTTATTATTTACTAATTATTAACTAATATCCTCAATTATTAACCTATGATTGAATACGGAAAGTGATCTGATTCGGGTCAGCTATTTATTTTGCACTTCTTGATTCCATGCAATCTGTTGTGAGCCCACCATGTTTTACCCATTCAATGAAAATTTTACTGTATTGTTGCAGTATGAGATTCTTTTTCCATGCAACTCATCCATTCAAAACGACAAACATAGATTCTTCACTTTCATATAATCTTTTTCAACCCCAAAAACCTCTCATCTTTTGACCAAAATATTTTTCATAAATTATACTTTTTCCCCCACAATAATTCATATATTTGATAATTTCACACTTAAAAAAATACAAAACAAAAATGATATTTTTACTAAATTACCACTATCAAGATGTATTTATCATTACCATAAACAAGAATGATAAACAACTCATTTTTTTAAATAATCTTTTAAAAATAAACAACCACTTTTAAATTTTTTTTATCAGTTTGTTACAACTTTTGAAAAAAAATAAAATATGAAAATAATTTAAAATTGTTTTAAATGAGACGTTTTCAATAGTTTTTCATAAAAAATATTTTTTTATAATTGATGGTTTTAAAAAGTAATTTTCATTATAGTAAATATAAACAAAATATTTTGACATTTTAATTTTTTATAAATAATATCTAAATAAACAAAATAACTTTTATATTTAATTTTTGTATAAATAATCTCTAAATTATTAAATGTCAAAATAATTTTTTTTTATAATCCGTAACAAATATGTCATGAATTCAGAGTATTACATGTAATATTAATCAGATAATACAATTAAAAAAACATAATTAACCTTGAATATTGAAACGTTAATTTATTTTGGACTAATTTTGTTTTGCAAATAGATCTTATTGTGGGAATAATATATAGTAGTATTCTCTACCACACATACTCAAATATATTAACAAAAGAGTAGTGAATAAAAAACAAAAGCCTCCAACTGAAGTTTAATTCCATGAAGCTCTCTCAAACTAATGGAGAAAACATCATTTCCTAGAAGTTTTTCAGTTTCATGTTGGGGTTGTCTCAAATTGAAGCTTCCTTGGACAAAAAGAAAAAGCACTTACAACAAATCAATTGGTGGTTTTGGGTATGACCCTTTAAGCTATGCTCAAAACTTTGATGAGGGTTTTATGGAGGATGATGAAGAATCTTCATGTCGTAGATTCTCAGCAAGATATGCAGCACCTTCATGTTCAATTAAATCACTCAAGTAAAAATTAAGGTATGGTAATATTAGTACAATCTCATGAGAAGAGAATCTACAATTACAAGTGGATTATCATATTTGAATGTTTAAGTAAAGCAATTTTGATATTTTTATTCATGCATGTTGTAAGTGTTTTTGGAACTAAATTTGTGTTGGTTTGTTGATCACACTACTAGAAAAACTGAATAAACCCATGCTAATAGGCCAAAAGCCGAAAACTCACGTTAATAGGTGAAAAGCCGAAAATCCACGCTATAATTAAAATATTAGACCTTTAATTTTAGCCATCGTAAAGGATTTTCGTCCACGACTTTGTTAACTAGAATATTTAAATGTGTGAAATAATATAACTATAATTTTTTAATGAATCAAAATTTAAAAATATTTATGACAATGTTTTCTGTTAGTTAATTTATAGATTAAATTAACAAACGAAAGATATATTCAAAGATCATATTCAATTATAATATTAGAAGATGCATTTGATGATTAAAGTTATATTTTTAAATTTTGATGCATTCAAAAACTATAATGTTATATCCATGTATTCAAGGATTTAATGTTCTATACTCTTAATCATTAGTATTGATTTTAAAATAAGGATGGAGATTATCTCAACTCATGCTATTGTGCTATTCTTTTTCTATTTTTGTTCGTAAACGATAAAATATCACGAAATTCATTCAACAACTCTGAGGTCTTGAGTTCAAACTCATAATTTGATATTTAACTTAATAATATCAATATTTGTTAGTTGAACTATGATTTAAAGACATTATTGTACTATTCTTATTTTAATATTTAAATAAAATTTATTTTCTTGTAAAAGAAAAATGATTATCAACTCTTTATTCCGTTTTAATCACTTAATTTGTATTTTTATTTTATAAATTAAAAATTTATTAACGATACAAAGAGTATTCTAATTTTTGTGTCAAAAAACGCAAATCTAAACCTAATCATAAAAGAACTATCTACCTTCTATAAAGGATTATAACTCTCCCATCAAATCATGTGTCCAAAAGTGGGGACATATTATAATGTTACCCAATAATTCTCCCACCTTTGTACTCAATTACACAATATGTTCCTTTATGTGATCAATTAAGTTGTACTTAACACCTAGATATTGGTTACTCATTTTCAAATTACTAGAAACTTTTTGGGGCGAGCCTGCTATTATTAGCACTATTTTTAATTGAGCTATTCGAAATAAAAACCTATACTAGTGTATAATCATAGTTTATATGGGAAAAACCTTATATAAAAGTCATAGAAAGTTTATTGATTCGTTTATGTCCAATCTCTAAATAGTCCAAATTGTAGTTAAGAGTAACTTTAACATTTTTGGATTGGGAGGGTGGAGATTGGAATTATCCACCTACTTAGTCCATTTCCTCACTTAGGGTTGGCAAAAAAAACCAAAAAATTAAATTGGTTGGAGAATCAATAAGAATTGAACTAAATTTGAATTAAATCGGTTCATTAAATTAAAAATTAAACTGTATTTTAAAATCAACTTTTTAACTAAACCGATTTTTAAATATTAGAATTGAACAATAACTAAATTGAACAATAACTTACTTAGTTTTAATTCAAAACTTAAATAAAATAATAATAATCCTAAAATTTTCATAACTCAGAATGAAAGAAAAACAATAAACCGGTTCACTGATTTAAAGAACCAATTTGGTTCGATTTTGAGTAAATCAAAATCAGTTTGGTTTAGTTTTCAAGTCGTCCTAATTCATAACTGAACTTTATCCACCCCAACTCTCATTCATGCTCTTTAGATCATATTCCTCATTCTCTTCTCAATTCATGCTTAAAAGTACAAAAACACACATGCCACACTTCTCAGTACTCACTTCTCATTTCTCTTTTGTAATTGTAAGTTGCCTCTAAGTTAGTTTTGTCTTAATACTACAAGAGTGGTTTGATTTTGTGGTTGTGAAAAGTCTACACAAAGAGAGAAAAATTGTCAAATAAGCCAAATTTGTGGCGACCTCAGACAACCACAATTAAGTCAGTCACAACACTGTGAATGTCAAAGCAGCCAAAATGACTAGTTTTTGGTTTATCATTTATGAGGACTTAGACATCACAAATTTGTGAAGGTAAAGGCAATAACAAATTATTGACAGAACCGCTGCAAAGGAACCATTTTGTTTTTTTTTTTTATAAAAAAACATAGTTTGTGACCGTTTACCCCATCACAAAATATTGTCTAACCAAAAAAATCTCATTGGCAGCCGTTTTTGAAAAATATAATATAGGTAAAAAAATTATAATTAATTAATATAGGTAAAAAAAATTAATATTAATATAATTATAAAAAATGAAAATATAATTTTAATGTTAATTAAATTATTATTACTATTCAAAATAAAACATTCCAAAATTTAAAAATTATATCATGCAAACCAAAAATAAAATACTCCATAATTAAATAATAATATTTAAATTATTTAATACAAACGAAAAAATAAAAATAGAAAGAAAAAAAATCGAATACATCAATCATCATAATAATTCCTCTCATTGGCTCCACTCCCTCCATCATTATTTGGTGGAATATCATCCGAAGGCAAAAGTCTCTCAAAAATATTAAGTGGTAATCACATATTTTGAAATTGCAAGTCATCTTCAGGTATATCACCATATGTCGACGGAGCCATAACTAGTTGAGGCTGATTTAAATATGGTTTTATCAAGTCAACTGTTGGCATAGTTGGTCGGTATGGAATTTGATCCACTAGAGGTTGAGGAAGCTACTGTGAAAGAGACGACACATATTAATTATTAAAAGATTGTTGTTGTTGGAACATTGGTTGTTGTTGTTGCTGCGAGAAGGCAGAGTTTAGAGGCTGTTGTTTTTGCTACTGGAAGTTTAGAGGTTGTTGTTGCTGGGAATGTTAGGAGTATTATTGTCGTTGTTGGAACATTGATGATTGTTGTTGCAAGTTCTAAGACCATTGATATTATTGTTGATGTTGAGGCAGGAACTATTGGTGAAAAGCAGCAGGAAATTATCGAGATAAAAATTGTCGTTATTGTTGTTGAAACTTTTGTTGTTAGATCACATTTAAATTTTCAAATGTTGATTGTATCGTCCTCTGTGTTTTTTCTTCTTACTTAATCGTCCATTGTTCCTTTAATTGCTCAACATTGTCTGCAATTGATCGATTCATACTAAGATAAGAAGAAGATTAGGTTTAAATATATTATGATGGGTCGTTTACAAATGTTGATGGTAAACTATTGGTCCCCAACACACATTCTTTGAACTTGCCACTACTAATTATGTTCATAAAACTTGCAGTCTCATATTGTTTACGCTCCAATTGACTAGCTCACTGAGCAGGAGGAAGAGTTGCTTGCTGATAATCTCATTCTTTCATGATTTGTTGAAGTTTTCCTTGAATAAATAAATTAATTAAATTAAAACTAATTAGTTAATGCATAATAATTTAGAGAACTAATTAATTATTCATCAATATATTCATTTGTGTTCATGATTAACATGAAGATAGTGAACTATCTCAACTTAAGTGACTTCTCATTCAAGTTGTTTTTTCTAAAATATTAATTATCAAACATTAATTGGTGAAATTTAATAATTAATTAAATATAAATTAAAAGATATATATTACTAATAATTACTATATACTATTTGATCTCTCCAACAAACATAAAATCTCTCTTGCGAGTATTGGTACTCCTGTCAGATGCTTTATTAATCTTTATTTATTTTTTTTCTTTTATGTTTGTAAGTATTTGTGTTCTAGTTCTTTCACAAAGCACTGGGATTCCTTGTAGACATACAGTGGCCTATATCCCATAGAACTGAATATCCATTAGATTATATTGAGAAATGTTATTCAAAAGAGACATATGATTTTATATTAAAGTTTTAGCGTTGGTCCCATAAAGAGCAGGATATGTGGTTTGAAGTTGAAGTTGAGGAAATGTTTCCACCACTATACAAGAGAGGCCTTGAAAGACCTAAGAAATTGAAGAGGAGAAAACTTCATAAGGATCCTAAAAGAAGAGGTGTATCATATAAGTGTACAAAATGAGATAAAATATGACATAATGTAAGGAGTTGTAAGAACACAAAAATGAATCTGAATACATTGTTGCGTAAGATATTCAACTTAATGTTATGTGCATTTAATCTTCAAAAAAAAAAACAACCAAATGTTGTAGTCGAGCTTGCAACAACACAACCAACAGTTGTGCCTATAGATGGATCTTCTTCAATACCAGTAAAAGACCTTACCTTGATAATTAACTGTATTTAACCTTCC
>NC_021161.2:36925729-36929447 GCF_000331145.2 Cicer arietinum
GGAAAGAAAAGAAAGAAAATGACTCGACCAAGAGAATGATGGCAAGCTGAGAAGTTAGTTTGTAATAGTTCATATATTTTATGGCATTTTGGATTGTAATAGTTCAACATTTTGGTGAACAAATGCTTTGTAATGAGACAACTTTTTGTGCTACTTTTTAATTTGTTTAGGTGCAATAATATTGTGCAAATTTCATCTAATTAATGATTTGTGCAAATTTGTTAATGGTTTATGCAAATTTCTCTACAAAGAAAAATTCATTAAAAATACTTGGAATAAGACATGCCCAAGTAAAATCTTCTACTACTTTAAAAATACTTCAAGAAGAAAAAAAATAGGTACACAATTTTGTTAGCAGTCGAGGGGTTCATATGTGTCTTATAAAATACACAGTTTTGTTAGCAAATAGTATGTATGTGCCTTTAATATAACAATGAGTTAATAGATTTTTAATACATTCAGTGCATCATCTGCTGCAAGCAAACTCGCTCACATATTTGTTCTTAGTTAAGTATACTGCTTCAACTGAAAAAATAGTTACATATTAAAAGAGAACCAAAAATAGATTTTCATTGATCGAAAAAAAAATTAGATACAAATTATAACCTAGACATCATGATCCATGTATATTGCACCAATATGTTCATCTAACTAACGATAAACAATACCAACAAAACCATTAGCTTTCCCTAACACCCGTGATAAACAAAAAAATAAATAATAAATAAATAAAAAACCAAGACAACAATATCATCATAAGCAAGTTCTCATTTCTTCTTCTTAGCAACCAACTTGTCTTTCAACTTCCCAATCTTCTTAGTTTCCATTTCCTTCAATATGTCAAGATCTTTACAAGGTAGAGCTTCTTGAATCAGTTCTGGTACTGATTCAGTTAATGTCTAGGGTCAACCTTAGGGATAGGCCACCAAGGTAACATAGGGCTTCAAAAACTTTCTCTTTTACATATTGAGTAATGTTAACATAAAAAAAATAAAATCTAGATTTTTCTTTGATTTATTTATGGTCTCCTTTTTAAAAGTCGACAATTTTAATCCCTCCTTCATATTTTTTAATTAAAAAAATGATGATTTAAATCATTTTGACGAATTAATTATTTATATGTTATTAATTAAATTAAAAAAATGAAAATACTATGAAGTTGCAAGTTAAGTTTTTTGAGGGTTTTATTGTGATTTTATAAGTGTTAATCATTCTACATCTATATATCATATGCCACATTATTTAATGCATGTCACATTACCCTTTTTTAGTTAAAAAATCAGAACGAGTGATCAAAATTGTCAAATTTTAAAATAGATGGACCGATTTCGTGAGTCGATAAAAATAGAGAAAAACTTTAAAATAATGGAGAAAGAGAGATATTTTTGCATTTTGATTTTGGTCCCTCAATTCATTTTTGCATTTTGATTTTGATATTTCAATAATTAAGCCATTAATGACATAACCGTTTGCCAACTCAGCCGAAAACTAACGGTAATAAACATCGGTGATCAAACTAAATAGGTTTATATTTTATAGGAAACAAAAAAAAAAGTGAATTTTTGAAGAAGTAAGAACCAGAACATTCACAAAACTATTCTTTTAGACATTGATGTGTTACATATGACTCTCTTTTTTTAAGCAAAATGGAATAAATACATCAACAACTTTTACAACTTCTCTCTTTCTTTGGTGTGGTAAATGCGATAGCTTTTGACAAGATCTGAGCAGAAAAAGAAACCAATAACAATGTTGAACGTCATTTATACTTAATAGATCGAGGCAGTAACCATAGGAAGAGATTATGGTGGTTTGGTAGAGAAGTTGACATGAATTGATGAAGGCCTCATGAAGGGGTTCGACCTCAAATTCATTTTTAATTTGCAATTTGATTGCTCAAGAAAATAGCTCAACAAGAGTGTGTGAGGTATTTTTTGTTTTTGGAGAAAGAAAAATATTTAGGCATTTGAAATGAAAAAGTTGTATTTGGTCTTTGTAATGTAGTAATAAATGAGTGAAAGAAAATAAAAAAGATTACATTGGAAAGAGAGAAATAAAATAAAATAAAATTATTAAGAAGTAAAAGAGAAAGAAGAGGAAATGAAAACGTAATAGGTAATATTGTGTAAGGTAGAAGTTTGTACCACAGTTTTTTGTAGAATTTATTACTCGCACAACAACAACTACTCAGCTAGCATGTAGGAAATTGAATACTAATGTCTTGTGCAGTGCACCTATATTAGTCTATAACCCAATAAATTTTACACTATATATAGATTTTCGATCAGTCATGGGTATCGTTGGGAGCAATTTTTACATCTGAAACTGACCAAATAAACCTATATAAAACCTACTCCTGCATTTATTTAACCTGAAAAGGTATGTCTATTTTGCCAACGTTACTCAGATTAAGCAGGTCTCGGGCGAGTAGGTAATTTTTGTCCACCCCAAATATGTGGTATTCGCAATAGAACCTCTTATCTACATTGGGTTTTGATTTTCGTTGTAACGGTATGTTGGTTAGGTTAGAATTGTCCACATCTTAAAAGATTCTCCTAATCTTTCAATTAATGATGTGAAATGGGTAAAATATTCCTTTCTCTTGTCTTTTTCACAACTACTCGTCTTCCCTATTGATCCTTGAAGTTATTGAGATATCATCTATAATCTCCTGTTTTGGTGCACCACTTCCTCCATAGCTATGTGTCCACTTATTTTTTTTTTCCTTAGAGATTTTGAGCATTTCAAAAGGTCATTGTGCCAACAAATTACAAAATAGTCCAAGTTTTAGGCCTTCTACCAAGGCGTTGAGGGCAACGACGAAGTTCATATTCTTAATTTGAGAAATTTTGTGTTTAAGCGAACCCTAAACAAACTGAGGTATTCATAGCGTGGACCCTTTATTTATAGAGTGGCTGGACTCATAAGTGATCCATTATGTTGTTGTTATTGTCTAACTGATCGTTGCGATCATAGTGGAATTGGTGTTGGCAGCGATGCAACTCCATACCAAGATAAGTGTTATGACTTATCGACTCCATGATGTGTGGGACGTTATGAGTATGTCAATGCTTCTAGATTCTCTTCCCTTTTATCAGGTGAGCCTCTATAGATGACGTTGTGGGTAGATGCCCTTTCCATATTAGATTTGGGTTGGAAATTTTAGGTGCATACCATTACAACTTTCATATCCAATCGAAATAACAATTAGCCAAATAATTACAATATTTTTAAAACTAATTTATTAAATTAAAAAAAAAAAAAAGTTAAAAACAACTAAACACAACATTTATATTGTATATGGGTATACTTGTTGCATTTATATTGGGCTTCCTCCGTTCTTTTTTCGTATTATATTTGGGTTGAACATTTCAGGCCCATACCACATACAACTTTCATATCCTAACAATTTGCTAAATCATTATAATATTTTTTAAACAAAAACACGGGTTGTTTAACAAATTGTGCTATGATTTTTCTTAATTTTTTTAAATATATTTTTATTTTAAAATAGTTAAATGACACGTTAAAATAGTACATTTTAATCAGTTGACACTATAAAACAATCATGCATCTTATATAAACTCTAAAATCAATCTTTTTGACTTCAACTCTAAAATATTTATGTTGATTTAAAAAATCATTCAACTGTAATGCAAATAATAATAATAATAATAATAATAATAATAATAATAATAATAATAATAACAATAATAAT
>NC_021161.2:36929720-36944171 GCF_000331145.2 Cicer arietinum
TAATAATAATAATAATAATAATAATAATAATAATAATAATAATAATAATAATAATAGTAATTAGGCT
This sequence comes from Cicer arietinum, assembly GCF_000331145.2. NCBI lineage: Eukaryota > Viridiplantae > Streptophyta > Magnoliopsida > Fabales > Fabaceae > Cicer > Cicer arietinum. Next base: position 36,929,788 of record NC_021161.2, read on the forward strand.
TAAATATGAAAATTGTCCTTACATAAAAGTCAAAAAAAGGATTTCAGTCCCTCAAAAATTAAACTTTTTTTTTATTCCCTATAAATGACAAATTTGTTTTGTTTTAGTCCTTATCTTCTACAACTATTTATTTTTGGCTGAGTTGACAAATAGAATAGTTAAAAAAACAATTTCATTAACCTCTTTTATCAATGAATTAAGGTTTAAATATGTTTTTAGTCCATATAAGTATAATTGTTTTCAATTTTAGTCTTTATAAAAAAATTTATTTAAATTTCATCTTTGCAATATCAGAAAACTTTACTTTTGATCATTAACGTCAAGTGGACGTTACAAAAACTTGAACCAACAAACAAAGAAAAATGTGGATTAATGGTAGCACGTCAATTGGAATATTAATTTAAATATTAGAATAATTTATATACTTATTTTTATTTTTTATTTAAATCGTATTTATCGATCACAAATCCAGAAAGTGGGTTTCATCATCATCTTCATCAACTCAACAATCCATATTTTTCCTCACCCAACTCAATCACTTTTCCTTCATTATTCATACTTCCCTTAAACCAATTTTTTCTATCAACAACTCTACCTCCAACCTCATCTTTTTTCTCTATTATCTCAAAAAAAACATCAACCTCAAATTTACATAGATATACGAAACCCTTATTTTTACTCCTCCATTAACACATCAATCTTCACTATTAATTTACACCAAAATTAAAATCAATTTTCCCTCAACAGAGACAAGAAAGAATGAGACAATTAACTAATTAACTCAATATACACATATGAATTCCAACAACAATTTCTAAAAATTAAAATTCAAAATCCCCAATATGTAGTATTTAATGGCAACAACAACCTCATGAAACCATCTTTAAACTTACTTTTGTTTCCGATGTTTTTATCTTTTGACCACCTTGTATGTTTGTTCTTTTCCTTTTTATGTTTTCTTTTTGCTTGTTATGGGTTTTGTCCGGGTGAGATTTTCGAGGTTTTGGTTGGGTTTTATGGGTTAGATTGGTTGAGATATATGGATTGATACTTTATGGATTTAGGTTGAGATGAAGGAGATGAAGTACTCAATTTTTTTGGTTGAAAATCAAGTATTCGCATTTTTAATGGAACTCAAGTATTCATGATCATATGGTATTAGTTAGTTTTTTAGATGAAGAAGATGAACACTTTTAAGTTTGTTTTTTTTTAAATTTTTTTTAAGGGAAGACTGATATATTTTAATTCTATTGGAGGTATAGGGTTCAAGTTAAAAAAATGTTATATTTTAATTTTATTCAAGTTAGTCTAAATTAATAAGTATAATTATTTAATTAATTTTTATTTCACCTAACAAAGTTTGTCAATTGATAGTTTTCGTTACAATGAAAAACTATTTTAAAATGAAATTATATTTGCAGATATGTAAATCAAACAAACAAACTTACAAGAACCAAAATATAAGAAAAATTATAATTATAATTATAATTATAATTGCAAAGAGTAAAAACATATTTAACACAATGATTATTGACATTGATATATGGAGCTTTTATTGAAGTTGTATGTATTTTGAAGGACATGTGTTATAAGAATGACAGTTATAGATTATAGAGGAAGAGGGAGGATGAAACTTACAAAAGAATTGTGTTTGAAATAGAAGCACAAGATGTAGCTATCTATGCTTTGAACAACAAATGTGAAGCTCATATTTATATTTATATGTTGAACATAATGTTGTTGGCATGGTTGGCAATGTGGATTTTCCTACACAAGTTGCTATTGATGATAATGATGAGGTTACAAATTTTATGTTTCAAGGTAGCAACTAGAGTGATAGCCAAGATGGTGAGGTTATTGAGGATGAAGCTTATGGAATCACATTTGATGACAGGGAAGGTGAAATGGTATTAGGGATTAATGAAGTTTTTGGTGGTTATGATATCCCTACTGTTAAACCATTACAAGTAGGGTTGTGCATAGTTGTTTTTTTTTTATTTAAAAAAAGGCATGAGAATGGCTATTATGAGTACCCATTAAGGGATGGTATATGCATGCATTTCCATTTTTTTCTTCCTAAATGTGATGTATAAATAATCTATATTTATGAGGTTTTTAATAGTACTAGTATTATTGTGACCATGTGTGAGTTGATTAGAAATTATCTAATGAGTAGAGTTGCAAATCTAAAAAATCATAATAGTAAGTGGTAACAAAGTGTCATGCCAAAACCTAGGAAGAGGTTAAACAAGGAGGTAGAGCTTAGCAGTCATTGGTTCCACATGTGATTTGGAGATTTAATTTCAATTAAATCATTATAATGGCAACATGTTTATGGTTAATTTAGGTAAGAGGTCTATACATATAAACTGTGGGAATTAATTGGGATTCCTTGTAGACATGCAGTGGCCTATGTCTCATATAACTGAAAATCCATTAGATTATGTTGAGAAATGTTATTCAAGAGAGACATATGATTTTATATTATAGTTTTAGTGTTAGTCCCATAAAGAGCCGAATATGTGGTTTGAAGTTGAAGTTGAGGAAATGTTTCCACCACTATACAAGAGAGGGCCTGGAAGACTTACGAAATTGAGGAGGAGAAAGCCTGATGAGGATCCTAAAAGAAGAGGTGTATCATATAAGTGTACAAAACGAGATGAAATATGACATAATGCCAGGAGTTGGAAGAACACAAAAATGAATCCAAATGCATTGTTGCGTAAAGTATTCAACTTAATGTTATATGCATTGAATCTTCAACAAACAAAAAAGCAAACAAATGACAAATTATTTTGTAGAGAAAACCCAACAAAAAAAAAAAGCAACCAAATGTTGCATTCGAGCCTGCAACAACACAACCAACAGTTGTGCCTATAGATGGATCTTCTTCAACACCAGTATAAGACCTTACTTTGATAATTAATTGTATTTAACCTTGCATTATATTTTTATACTAAATTGTTACACATATTGTAGAGAAAGAAAAGAAAGAAAATGACTCAACCAAGAGAATGATGGCAAGTTGAGAAGTTAGTTTGTAATAGTTCAAATATTTTATGATATTTTGGTTTGTAATTATTCAACATTTTGGTGAACAAATAATTTGTAACGAGACAACTTTTTGTGCCACTTTTTAATTTGTTTAGGTGCAATGATATTGTGCAAATTTCAGCTAATTTATGATTTGTGCAAATGTGTTAATGCTTTATGCAAATTTGTCTACAAAGAAAAATTCATTAAAAATACTTGGAATAAGATATGCTCAAGTAAAAGTCTTCTACGACTTCAAAAAATCTTCAAGAAGAAAAAAATTGATACACAATTTTGTTAGCAGCCGAGGGGTTCATATGTGTCTTATAAAATACATAGTTTTGATAGCAATGAGTATGTATATGCCTTTTGTATCACACCAAGTTGATAGATTTGTAATACATTTAGTGCATCATCTGTTGCAAGCAAGTTCACTTACAGATTTGTTCTTAGTTAAGTATAATGCTTTAAGTGAAAAAATAGGTACATATTAAAAGTGAACCAAACATAGATTTTCACTGATTGAAAAAAAAAAATACAAATTACAACCTAGACATGCACCAATATGTTCATCTAACTAACGATAAACATTACAAACAAAACCATTAGTTTTTACCATAACACCCATGATACAAAAAAAAAAAAAAAAGAATGACAACAATACCATCATCATCATAAGCAAGTTCCCATTTCTTCTTCTTAGCAACCGACTTGTCTTTTAACTTCCCAATCTTCTTTTAATATCTCAATAATTACCCAAGAAAAAAAAAAAAAAAAAAAAGAATGACAACAATACCATCATCATCATAAGCAAGTTCCCATTTCTTCTTCTTAGCAACCGACTTGTCTTTTAACTTCCCAATCTTCTTTTAATATCTCAATAATTAAATCATTAATGACAACCGTTTACTAACTTAAAAAAAAACAAAAGAGAATAAACATAGATGGTCAAACTAAAAAGGTCTATATTTTACGGAGAAACAAAAAATTTAATTCTACAAGAAGTAAAATCAATTTTTTGACATCTTACAAGGACGATTTTCATATTTAACCTGAATTATTATTAGCTCCTTTCTTTCCTAATCAATGGTTCTCCAAATGAGGGAAATGACCTCGACTTCCCTTCTTTCCCTTTTGAATTTTCTCTTCCTTCACTTTCCTCTTGATCCAAACTTACGCTAAAGCACGGACGCCAAGCCAAGGCCACAACTGTTTCTCTGCACGCTTTTCAACATTCAATACCTCACTTATACCATTAAATTATATATACAAATTTTTTTTTTACTATAATATCAAAATCACGACCAACCTCGCTCACTCACCTTCCACTGCCACCAACCCATATATATATACCAACACTACCCCATCATCATCAACACACAGACCCAAAAAAGAAACAACCATTACAATGGCCATGGCTCTTCGCAAACTCTCCTTTTCCATCACCAACCCAACTTCACCTTTCACCAACACCACCACTTCTCTTTATCGCATGGTACGTATAATCTTTCAAAAACATCTCGTTATTATTATTATTATCCATTAAATTATTAAATCTTCATTTTATTTTCCATTAATGCCGTGTTTGGTTGCAGTCATCTTCACTCTCCGCTCAACAGAATCACAAATCTAATCCAGATGTAATCCACTTTACGAATTCAACAAACTCATTCGTTCATTTCTATTTTTATATACGTTTCGTAATTTTCGCATCTATTTTGATCGAGAATTTCAATCATTGCAGTGGATTAAACAGCTTAACGATCCTCTTGAGGTTATAGATCCTGAGATCGAAGATATTATCGAACTCGAAAAAGCTCGTCAATGGAAGGTAGATCGTCGTTTACTTATTTCTACCGTGCTTTTTTTTTTACTTTCTTTCGAAGAACTTAACGGAGAATAACGTTCTCATTTTTTTTTATAAATGTGTAGGGTTTAGAACTTATACCTTCAGAAAATTTTACGTCGTTGTCGGTGATGCAAGCGGTTGGATCGGTTATGACAAATAAATACAGTGAAGGTTATCCTGGTGCTAGATACTATGGTGGAAATGAGTATGTGGAATTTGTGGATCTGGTTATGGTTTGTTTTGTTTTGATTTCAGAAGTTTGTTATGGATTGATTTCATTTTTATGTGTTGATTTTGTGCATACATTTTTATAATTTGATAAGGTACATTGATATGGCTGAGACTTTGTGTCAGAAGCGTGCATTGGAAGCTTTTCGGTTGGATCCTGCAAAATGGGGAGGTACATAAGATGGAAAATATTTATTTATGGTGCAGTTTGAGTTTCTTTGAGTCTAACTAAGAATGGTCATTTATGTATGATCAAGAATTTGGGAACTTATAATTTTTATTTGACCAATTCGAAAAATGAGTCAAACTTAAAGGACCGCGGACGTAATTTTGCTATTTGTTTTTTAGTTCACAGTTTTGGCTTCCTCCATACTAATTGCAAAGCATTGCCAATATATTATTATAGCCTATAGGAGGTGAATTGGATTTGAAGTGATGTTATCTTGGTTTTATTGGCAATCAAGGATTCGAGATACCTTGATTAGTGTTTACAAGCATTTACATTAGAGTAATAGAGTAAGAATGTTTGTTTCAGCCAAGAAGAGTATATTTGACAGTTGAGTTGGAATGAGGTACAACAGGACATGTGATGGTTTGTGCATTTTGAAAGAAGAACAGAATGGAAATAGTGTCTGTTTTATTCACTTAACCTTAAACTAAATGCTATCAAATGAATTTCCTGATATACTAATCATTTCCTGTGCGTTCAAATGAACATTTTGAGTGACTTTTGTTTATTTTTGTTGTAAAACATCTGCTATAAAGTACTAAAATTTTCAGCAGAGTTCATTGATATTTTATTTATTTCCTTTTATTCTCTTTTCTTCTTTCTCTCATTATACATTGTAGAAAATTAGAAGATATGATTGCCCATTTGTAATTTATAGGATTCAGTACTTCAGTTTCTGATCAACTGAAAGTAATTATTTTACTACTAATGGCACAAGCTGCAAACTAATTAAGCTTGTTCTTTTTTTAAAATTAACTAATTAAGCTTATTAAACAGTATATGGTGAATATCTGAAATACTGAATTCAATAATTTAGAGTATTTTAAAGCTGGGTAAAAGACAGTTCTTAGTTTGTACTTTACTTGCTAAATAAATTAGTATATGTTTTTAGTTCATCATTCTGCTTTATTTTTAGGTTGAATGTTTAATCCGTCCTTAAATAATGGTTTCGGAGAATCTTAGCTCATCACAATTGGAGGGTTGTCTCAATACATCTTTAATTAAATATTTCATGTGCTTGACTTATGGACAAAGTATCTGGAATAAAAATAAATATCTAAAGTTATCTTTCTGTGTGGTACTAAATCAGCTTATATAACTGGAATAATTTTCTCCTCCTCCTTTTGATATATAATATTTTAGCATCCTTGATGCTTTGTTGGGTAATTAGCTTGTTATTCTTTTGGTGTTAACTAATGCTATTCTTTCATGGAATCATTTATTTATGTCTTTTCTTTTTTTTTGGAATCTTACATACTCTGCTTTTGACAGTCAATGTGCAGTCGTTATCTGGATCCCCTTCAAACTTCCAAGTTTACACTGCTTTGTTGAAACCTCATGAGAGAATTATGGCCCTCGATCTTCCCCATGGTGGGCATCTATCACATGGGTATCAGGTTAAGTTCTACTTTTGATTATCAGCTGTAATCAGTATATGGTTTTTTTTCTATCTCTTTATTGAGATTAAGAGAGGAATTCATTAAGAAGGAAAGAATTTTAAACTGGACTTCTCTTAAGACAACAAAAAAATTTACTAAAGAAACAAAAGGGAAAAGAAGTCAGTTCAAAAGAGAAGCCTGGTCCCTTTGCATGTCTTACATAAGTAGGAACAGCCATGTTCAGAATTTTACAAGGAAGCTAAGAAAACAAGCCTTTTCTATAAAATGAGGAAGAAAGAAACTCAAATATTTCAAACCATATTTCAGCCTAATAGACTTTTGAATTGTGATTGAAATTAATTCTATCTAAACTTCTCTTTCTTAATTTGGTAAATGGAGCAGAAACAATCTAAGAATTTCAATAGAGCCAAAACATTTATGAAAATATCTGCATCTCATAAAATCAAAAACTAGCATACTGTATATAAATTGCAAATAAGATGCCTCCTAACTCTTTAATCTCACCAAAAGATCCTTAATTTTACCTTGCAATCTTTCATTTGAATGCCATCTACTGTGTCTTTTAATTATTCTACACTTGTGTTAGTAATTGGATGTTGAAAGCCAATAGAGTTTTTTTCTTGTTCTATTTCGAAATGGCTCAATATTCACATTTGTTGCTTGATATTCTCTTTCTGTTTTTCTGTTAAATTATTGAATTATAAAACTTTTATTACGAAGTCATTTTCTGGAGCAATATTCAACTGTTAGATGCCAAATGATGTCATTTCTGAAATTCTAATGGAACATCAATTTGTATTTTAATGTAACATCAATTAGTATCTATTGAAATTAAATTATTACAACAATGTGTATTTTTTATTTATTGAAATGAAATGAAATTATTAGAACAATGTGTGTCATATTTTTCTGTATATAAACTTTTGTTTATATCTTTTTGTAATGCAGACTGACACCAAGAAGATATCAGCTGTATCTATATTCTTTGAAACGATGCCGTACAGATTGGACGAGAGCACTGGTTATATTGATTATGACCAGGTAGGCAGGTACCATTGTATTTCTGTGTTGTGGTTGTGGACATGTCTTTTTGATCAAAGAGAATCTTCTAATTCTAGTATTGTTTTTATTTCAGTTGCCATCACCTTTATCTTTGCCAATGAGCTCAGTATTTTCTCATTCAATGTTTGGCTATAGATTATGTCGGCAGAGATTATGGTGTTTAAATCATTAGCCTATAAAATATTGTAGCAACTATGAATTTGAGATGAGGATATTGATCAACCCGCTCCCATAATTAAGACATACAGTAGGGAGGAGGGAATGGCTAGAGAGGGTTGGCAAACCGGTGTGGGCATAGAGGAAAGGTTTGTCGTCAGCTTGTTGTGGATTTGTTTGGTAACCAAACAACCTTTGTTAAGTGATATGATACAAAATGACTCATGTTTCATCATATAATAGCATAAGCTGTTAGGATAGTGGGCTCACGACATGCATCAGAGCTTCTTTGTACAAGGGATCTAGTTGATCCTTGTCATCCCTGTCCCCTCTTATGAAAAATTGAATTGGATATTAGCACACAAGGTAGGTAAGCTAGTGCAACTTCCGTGCTTCAAGTCAAAAGAGCATTTGTGTGAGGGTGGGGGCGTCAGAGATGCAATATATAAACTCATTCATGTATATCTTCACTTGACAGCATAAACTTTTGGGATAATTGGGTTGTGAAGAACTGCTTATATGGAAGGTGGTTGCCGAGGGCAGAATAGGAATGTGGGAATGAATTATGTATTGAGAAGATGAGAGGGAGGGCCTGAGGGGAATCAAACAAAAAATATAATAAAGGTTTCGGGTCCTTTGGGCAGGGAGGTCGGCAAAATCTATCTGTTGACTATCTCTTTCCTTTTTTGGTGCAACCTAGAGGCATTTTCCTATATTTAAGGAGATTCCATTTTTCATCTATAGTAATATAAGTTTCTATTAGATTTCAAATTTGACTAGTTTCTTTTCATGAGTTGATTTAGATGAATTTTAATCATTATCCATATTCCCATCAGATAAAAAATGATCCAGTTTCTTCTGCACATCATTTATAATTATTTATTCTTATGCAATACATACATGCTTGTTATGGCTTGACTTATCTGATATCTGCAGATGGAGAAAAGTGCTGCCCTTTTTAGGCCAAAACTAATAGTTGCTGGTGCTAGTGCTTATGCCCGCTTATATGATTATGCACGTATTCGCAAGGTAAGCTATATCTGATTATAGAAACTTCAATAATTTATGTTTATAACAATGGAGTGGTGATATTGTATCTTTCACACATGAATTATTTTAGGTATGTGATAAGCAGAAGGCAGTTATGTTGGCTGATATGGCACACATCAGTGGATTAGTTGCTGCAGGTGTTATTCCTTCTCCTTTTGATTATGCAGATGTTGTAACAACAACAACGCATAAGTCACTTCGTGGGCCACGTGGGGCTATGATATTCTTCAGGAAGGGTTTGAAAGAGATAAACAAGAAAGGGCAAGAAGTAAGTTTCACATGCTAAATTTAGTGTTATAAGGAAAAATGAATTAAAAATTTGGTACACCACTGCAACCCCCCCAAAATAATTGAACAAGAATACATCTTTTTTAATTTCCCCGAAGTTGTTTTTGTTATTATTATTTTTTTTTGGAAATGTTTCTGTGATTACTTAAAGCTTGTCAAGTCCTGCAAGGTTTATGGTCCAGATGTCCAGTTTTGACTCTTAAGGTTGAGGGTGAAGGATGTGTGTTAAAATCCATCAACTGGGTATATGGGCAAAGTAGTTTTTGAGGTTCAGTTAGGTTCAGTCTAGTATTCTAACAATTTAGTTAGTTAACTTGAACTAAAATTTCGTTGGCTGAATTCCATCCTGACAGGTGTTTTATGACTACGAAGACAAGATAAATCAGGCTGTTTTTCCTGGACTTCAAGGTGGTCCCCACAATCACACTATTACAGGCTTAGCAGTTGCATTGAAGCAGGTTCTTTACTAGACCAATTGAAGAAACTACAGTCATTTTAGTTTTCTCAGCACATATGTACTGCAATATAAAAATAAAATGATCCTTGTGCATATTTTGTTGCCTGGCTGATGCAATTTCTGTTCTTCATTTTTCTTAATGTAGGCAATGACACCAGAATTCAAGAATTATCAAAAACAAGTTCTTAGTAACTCCTCAACATTTGCGCAGGTTAATTTAATGTGTTTTGCACGATGAACAGTAGTGCTGTATAGTGCAATTGCAAACTAAATATTACTACTGATTGTTTAGCCTGACAAATTTTACTGTTATTACTGACTCTACTATGTTAATTGAACTCCAGACTTTGTTAGAGCAAGGCTATGACCTTGTATCTGGTGGAACTGAGAACCATTTGGTGTTAGTGAACTTAAGAAACAAGGTAAATCTTATGTTTCTTTCATCTAAAATTTCTTGGCAACATTTTTATCTCCAGAAATTATTCTGGATAGTGCCATTTTGTTCATACATGTCGATAAAACGTATGAACAACCATTAATATGCTTTTATGATATACAATTTGACAGGGCATTGATGGCTCGAGGGTTGAGAAGGTGTTAGAATCAGTTCATATAGCTGCCAATAAAAATACTGTTCCAGGTGATGTGTCTGCTATGGTTCCTGGGGGCATCAGAATGGGTACAGTATCTATCAATGACCTTTTCTATATGCATATTGGTGGATCTATAATTGCACGTTGATTACGGTTATGTTTTCATGATTCAGGAACCCCTGCTCTCACATCTAGGGGTTTTGTTGAGGATGATTTTAAAAAAGTAGCTGAATACTTTGATGTGGCAGTCAAAATAGCCTTACAGATTAAGGAAAATGCTAAAGGTGGACCCAACACTCCCGCATCATAGATTTTTATTTACATCAATAACATTTGCATTTATGAAAGTGCAACCAAGTATCTTGGCTTTCACTTATGCCGGCTCACTCTTGTTATTGATTAAATTTGTTCAGGCACCAAGTTGAAGGATTTTGTGGAAGCTATGCAGTCTGATTCTCAAATTCAATCTCAAATTGCTAATCTCCGCCGTGAAGTAGAGGATTATGCTAAGCAGTTTCCCACAATTGGTTTTGAGATAGAGACAATGAAGTATAATAAGTGAAGATGGTGACATATGGAATTTCTTTTGGAGTTTTATTTCGAAGTTTTTGAAATAACAACACGATTTTGGATATGTTGCTAAACATATTCACATGCTATTTTGGAAGAATTGTGAATTTATTATGAATTGTTAAGTGAAAAAGAAAAGGGAAATTTTTTCTTTCAAAACCATTTATAGGGTTGATCATTTTCTTTCAAACTTGAGAATTTAACTATTTGGAGTTGAAAATTCCCTGTGATGATCAATGTTGTAGTGTAGCAAAACTGAAGTGGAGCATTTTTGGATTTGTTGTTTTCTTATTTGTATTTTTACCTTCGAACAAATAAACCTCCCCCTTAAATTTCGTTGTGGCTTTACATTTAAAGGTATTGAAGCATGCAGATAAAGCTTGACATAACAGTTTAGTAAATGAAAAGATGACGTGTAGAACTTCTTTAGGAGGTTCATTTGGACGGTTTGGGAATAATAACACCAATTTAGCTATGTTGCTGAACGGATTCATACATAGTCTTGGAAGATATTGTGAATTATATTACCCACACCAGTATCAACTCCAAGCCATGCAATAAAGCAAACAAGGAGAAAATTTAAAAACAATTAAATGAGATAAGGAGAATCGATAGTAATAATCAACAATCATATTTCTAAGTTTACTAAAAATCCACTCAACATAGCAAAAGACCAAATAGCTCAAATACATTTCCGAAGTTAACAACAACTTTGACTTACTACTAGAGTGCAAGTAATGAGTAACGTCATTTTTATCCTATTTTATTCCAGTACTCTTGAGCTTGTAGTAGAAAAAACAAGATCAAATAAAGGACCGACAAAGAATTATCATTTGACTCATAAAATTGAGTTAAAATATAAGGGTTACAAATCTTGGATGGTTAGCTTTTGTACTCCCCCCATTTAAACTTGTACCCCCTAATTTAATGTTTTTTGAGTGAAATATCCAAAATAACCTTAAAAAAATCAGTAAAAGTCAAAATAAGAAAAAATCAAAACAGTTGTACCCCACACTTGAAAAATTCGGAAAAGTGAGTTTTTCTGAAAAAAAGTTTTTACCGGAAATTTCAAGAGGATTGAAATTTCCGGTAGTTCAAAATGCATACCGGAAATTTCAAAAATGAAATTTCCGGGAAGGTTCATCGAAAAGTTGAAAAATCCGGCAGTTCAAAATCAATACCGGAAATTTGAAATTTTCGGATGCCTTCCCGGAAATTTCATTTTTTGAAATTTCCGGTATGTATTTTTAACTACCGGATTTTTCAAATTTCCGGTTTGTTTACCGGAAATTTCATTCCTTTTTGAAATTTCCGGTACACTGTGTAACTTTTTTTTTTTTAATATAATTTTTTTTATTGAATTTTGTTAGTGAGGACCAGAGGAGCAAAAACTGACGGTGATCATTCGCGAGTTCGGCCTCCTACACAATCAAATAGGAGAGCTGCTGTTGAAAAAAGGAGAAAGAGAAATGAGGAAAGGCAGGCGCCCCAGGATGAGCAGCCCCAACAAAATCCTTTGTTTGATGCAGAACAAGATGACTAGCCCCAGCAAGATCATGTGTTTGATGATGAACATGATCAGCAGCAGCAACAATTTGATGATGAACATGGTCAACAACACCAGCCTGAAGAACCCATGTTTCTTGGAGGTCCTTATGATCTTTCTGTCCTTAAATATTATGAGCATCATATTGCAATTAATGTGTAGAATGGACAGGTTAGTAAATAATTTATTTTATTATATATTATAATATATTTGTAGTATAGGTTATTTTATTACACATTATAATTTATTTGTAGTATAAGATTATAATATATTTGTAATTGTGTTATTTTTAATTAAACAGGATAGACGTGCCTTGAAAGGTGTTTCGAATGGCAAAAAACAAGACAAATTCATTGATATTAGATATCAGATACCTGCTCAAATAGATCATTGGATTAATATATCTGGATTACGTCCTCTGAGAAGATGTAGTTTGCATGTGATTGACGGTAATATGATATCTGGTTTTGCTGAGAGATGACACGCAGAGACTAGTTCATTTCACCTGCCATTCGGTGAAATGACTATTACTCTTGACGACGTCAGGGGTCTTTTGAGCATCCCATGTACTGGAGAGTTTTTTACACCTCCCGCAAATGTCAATGAAGATTTGGCAATTGCTGCTGCTGTTGAGTTGTTGGGAGTTGTATATGATGAAGCTATCACTGAGACTAGGACCAATAGAGGGGTCTCGTATAGTTTTGAGTGGTTGAAAGAGGTGTTTTTTAAGAAACTTCATGAACGAAGATATGACTTTGTAGCTAAGGCATATCTACTTCATTTGGTAGGGTGTACCATTCTTGCTGATAAAAGTTTTACACTTGTATCTGCAAAATATCTTTTTCTGTTTCAAGATCTTGATAGTTGTGGTAAATGGGCATGGGGACCGGTTGCACTTGTTGTGTTATATGACTATCTTAGAGATAGTACATTGCCTGCAACCAAACAGATTGGAGGATATTTATCTTTATTTCAGGTACTATTATATTTATTATACTTATCATTATTTTTTAATTATTTCATCACCTTAATAATTTTACTACATTTCAATTATTTACGGACTTGGATTTATGAACATTTTCCTGATATTTGAAAACGGGATATGGATGAACATATTTCCTCGATGCCATGGATGTTTCGTTGGACTGCAAAACAAACATCTGGGAATGTTGCATATTACAGGACAAAGTTGGATGCTTTGAGGGATACTGATATTATCTGGGCACCGAATTACGATGAGAACGCTGTGACACGATTTCGGTCTGTGTCATTATTTACAGGATACATTCGTTGGTGTTTCACGATGGTTCCGTATTTACCCAAGAGGTGCATACGACAGTTTGGGTATACTCAACACATTCCTCCTACACCACCGATGCTTGTTGCACGTGATGTCGACGTTGAATGGAGTATGTACCGGAATTCTGTACGATCACTTCGAGCTAAATTGCACCCAGCTGCATATCCACATGAGTGTGTTGAGGGATACATCCAGTGGTATTATAGGATATCTCATCCTCGGATGATCCCTTATGTTGCTGCATATGTTGGTCCTAGTTATGATGCTGATGCTGGTCCTGATCCTGGTCCTGATGCTGGTCATAGTCATGATGCTGGTCCTGATACTAGGTGTACACGGTGTCACGCAGTTGGTGATCTTATACAGCAGAGTTTAGATTTGCATATGGGTGGTCCTGAAGATCAGATGTGTCTCTTATTAGAGAGAGCTTTACACATTTCTAGATGAGGATATTATCAGTAGTATTATAGTTGTATTATTCAGAATTATTTTATTATTCGCGAGTTATTTGTTATTCAGACTTATTTTATTAGCGACTTATTCAGACTTATTTAGTTAGTTATTTATTATTCAGACTTAATTAATTAGTGACTTATTTATTATTCAGAGTTATTATTAGCGAC
>NC_021161.2:36944275-36944782 GCF_000331145.2 Cicer arietinum
ATTATCAGTAGTATTATAGTTGTATTATTCAAACTTATTTTATTATTCGCGAGTTATTTGTTATTCAGACTTATTTTATTAGCGACTTATTCAGACTTATTTAGTTAGTTATTTATTATTCAGACTTAATTAATTAGTGACTTATTTATTATTCAGAGTTATTATTAGCGGCTTATTTATTATTCAGAGTTATTATTAACGACTTATTTATCATTCAGAGTTATTTTTAGCGACTTATTTATTATTCATAGTTATTATTAGCGACTTATTTATTATTCAGAGTTATTATTCGCGACTAAATTTCAAACAACATTTAAAGTGGCAATCCTATCATTTAAAGCAACATAATTAAAAGTAGTGGCAATCATCTAAATTGAATACAACATTTAAAGTGTCAATCATATCATTTAAAACAACATACAACTCAAAAGTGTCAATCATCTGCCAAAGACATATAATCTGAATTATTTTCTAAATCTAAAGAACCCCAATGTTGTAGACGTCCTG
>NC_021161.2:36945560-36951400 GCF_000331145.2 Cicer arietinum
TCCAGCAACATTAAGTGTTTTCCATGTTTTCCAAATTATATTCATCTTCGATGTAATGTCCAACTCTGAATCATTTGTCAACTGTTCATCCTCTTGATCACTATTCACGATTAATTTCCTCCAATGTATATGAACAACATGTAATGGGATTGGAACACATTCCATCTTGTATCTTGCTAACTCACATGCACAAGGTAATCCATGAGTCTTTCTAAGTATAGAACAACACACATCTTTATCGTTACCGACATAACTGACTCTCTTGTATTCTTCAACAATATCACCTAAGGCTTTCTTGGATACCAACCAAGTCAATTTCTCAAAGAATGGATTGTTGTGTATATGCTCTTTGCGACCCTTACTTATCTCAAATGAACCTTTGATCTTAATAATTTGAAACTTCAACATGTCATTCATACCATTCCATGCCTTACAAAAATCTCCTTTACTGTGTTCCAAAAATCTCTTCAATGACCAATGAGCAGACTCAACCCTAATATTTAAACAAAAAAAATACAAAATGTGAAGTAATGATCATATATCATGCATAAATCATATATCATATATCATACAAAATGTGAAATTTTAATGACATACCTATTAGTCGTAGTATTTCCTAGATGCAATACTCGATTGGTCCATGCTTCAACAAATCTTTCCTTATGAGGATTCAACCATGTGTCTCTGACGTAGTCAAAGAAAATAATATTATCGACACATGCTTGCTCAAATACTTGCAAAAGTTCCTCGTACTCCTTCTCTTCAGAACAATAAACAATTTTCCTCCACAACTCAAGAATGGGTTCTTGCATGTCTTTCTTTAATATATACTGTTTGCATTTGGCTCCAACATTTTTGTTAATATGAAGTTGACAAAGTAAATTTGTTGAAGATGGAAATACAACTTTAATTGCATTCATTAAAGCCAGTTCTCTGTCAGTCACAATCACCTGAGGAAATGGCGTGTTTGAAAAAAACAACTCTTTTAACTTCTCCAATGCCCACCAAAAGTTGTCTTGACGTTCAGAATCCATATAAGCAAATGCAACATTAAATGTCAACCAAGTTGAAGTTACACCAACAATTTCAAACAACGGTAACCTATACTTGTTGGTTTTGTAGGTGCTATCCATGATCAATACAAGAGGGAACATGTTAAGCAAAGTTATGGAATCTGTGTGCGTCCAAAACATATCCCTCACAACGTTGGAGTCCTCATGAGTCCTACTCCAACAAGTATATTTCTCAGCTTCAAGTAACTTCAACAAATGTTGCATATCAGTTCTAGGTCCCATCAAATTCTTCCTGTATGTACTTCGTCGCTTGTAAATTTGATAGATACTAGTCACATTCTCCGTATCTCGATCTCTCAAAGATGACAAGATATGTCTCGGTGCAACGTGATACTTTGTCAACTCGTCAACATGTTTCTTATCTTCTTCTGTTAAGCGTCCCATAAATGCATTATTCTCAAAAGTAGCTACTAACTCATGGTTGTGAAGTCCACAGATTAAACTAATAATCCATCCTTCATCATTTTTCAGTGGTCTCGCTTTAAGTTTAAACGGACATCCACACTTTTTAGTTGAAGTACCTGTGTCATTTTTATTTGACTTATATTGTCCACCTCTATCACAACCAAGAATTAATTTTGACTTTCTTCCTCTCTTTCCAGTCTCTACGTCTGATCGAGTAATGATAACTGCTACTCGATTTTGTCGACCTATCTCTCTTGCCCATGATATGACAGTTTCTCGTGACTCAAAAATTTGATCAGTTCTAAATGCTTCAGATAAATCTATAAATACTGGTTGTGTGTTTTCCATCCCTATTTCAAAAAAATAATTAAATAAAATAACAAACAAATTAAAAAAATATTCAAAAAAAATAATAATAATAACTAACGGAATTTTGAAATTTCCGGATTAACTACCGGAAATTTCAAAAAACGAAATTTCCGGTGAACAAAAACTAACTACCGGATTTTTTAAAATTTTTGAAATTTCCGGTATTGAAAATACAACTACCGGAAATTTCATTGACCAAATTTCCGATAATAAATATAACTACCGGAAATTTAGTTGCAAAAAATTACTTACCGAAAATTTCAACAAGGGGGTCCGCTTTTGGAGTAATTTTTTTTACCGCTCACGTGAATGAATTTATTAAAGATAAAACTGGGTTTTTAAAAAATTGGGGGTACAAGTTTAAATGGGAAGTACAAAAGCTAACAGTTCTAATCTTGCCCTGTGATATGAAAATTACATCTATAGTTAATATCTATAAAAAATTATACTAATCTAATAATATCATTGGACTCTAAATTAGAAAATTATGTATAAAATGTGTCACAATTTACCACACTTATGTAGTTTCCGTTATTTAATAAAAAAAACTTAAATAAGTTTTTAGTCTTTATAAAATTATTTTAGATTTTTTAGTTTTTATAATTATTACATTTTTTTTCAATTTTAGTCCATACTATAAGACTAAAATTGTAAATAATTATATTTGTAAAGATTAAAAAGCACAAATTTTTTTATAAGGACTAAAAAATGCTAAATTTTTTTTATAAACACTAAATATAAAATAGAAGAACTTATTTAATCCTTTAAGAAATCACATAATGATTGTGCACAGTAGTAAAAATAGAGTTCATATGCACTAGAGTTTGGCTACTCCATAGCTTTTCTTAGTAGTGGTTCGTTGAGTTAAAACTGCATGAACTAATTTTTGTATTTTCTTTCTAGCCGACCCTTGGAAAATAACTTCACATTCTCTCTAAATTTTTCATTCACCGAAATTAGATGGTTTTTGGTCATTTTTTTACTCAAAATACTCATGTGTTTCTTTTTTCCTTATTTAAATCTAAATGGTTTTCACATAAATTAGGTTTTTTTTTCGTGAGTTCGTTGTCTCAAATCAACATTGTTTGATTTTCTATATTAGTGCAATATTTGTTTGAATTTACATCTTATTGCGGTGCTCATTTGATTTAGATTGATAGGTCAACTTTGATCAATTATTGATTCAATTAATGACTAGGTCGTCAACATTGTAGATCTTGAGGTATGGGTACTCCAGTCACTTTGATTTTGTCAAATTATTTGTAGGCACTGTGTCATATTATGCTATTAAAATGGATGTTGAATATGTTCGTAAATTCATCCTTTTTATTTTTAGCGATGTTAAATTTGTGTGTTATATCTGATGTATTTTATTGATTTGAATGAATGAATATCGTTTTGTTTTTGTAAAAAAAAAAACCGCATGATCTACAAACCATGATAAAGACGAAAGATTACATGAACTACTCAAAATTTGCATAATTTATTTAGGATACATGAGACCATGGCAACCAAGTTACTTGGAACATACATTAAAAAAATTTACATTACTTGGAACATCCTACTAGCAAATAATATATTAGAGCACTTTCACTGAAGTCTTTGGATGCACTTTGTAACACCCCGATTTTCAAAGCGAGGGTGTATTTTTTTTTTTTCAAAAGAAATTAAACTAAAACAGAGAAATAAACAAGGAAGTGCCTTTGGATAAATAATTGAGTCATTATAATTTACAAGCAGCGGAAAAGTTTCTCCAAATATAAATCCAAAGCATTTACACAATAACAAATGGTACATGGAACCCATTCAAATAAGATGTCAAATTGACAATATTAGTATAAGTACAGTTTTCCAAATCAAAATACTCCAACCCAAAAAGAAGGACGTCTAGTCCCTATACATCAACCTAATTTGATCATCCTACCAAAAACTATACACCCTGAGTGATCTCCACGCGCCCCGTGAGATCCTCTTAACGTAGCTGCAGTCAAGCATTGCCATCCGTAGGGTATGAACCAGTAGGATCGTCCTGGCTCTCATTTGAGGGAAAAGCCCAGATTTCCACAATAGTTGTAAAGGGTCACCAACCGAAATTAACAGATAACACATAACATTTAAGTTTTAAATGCACAAAATAACCTTTCAACTAAGTATGCACCTTAAAAGGATTTTCCATATGCTAAAAGTTCATATAATGCTTGCCAATTAAAAATGAAATCAAAATGAAGTTCTCAAATCATCAAGTAATACATAACTGACCAAGCATTGATAAATCAGTTGAACAATCGATTATCTAACTCAAAATAAGGACTCCTGCTGAGCCAATCGATTGCCAAATCGATTTGGTCAGTTCTGCTGAGTTTATGCATGACCAAATCGATTTCTAAGTCGATTTTGTCAGTTTTGTTGAGTCCCTGTGTTGCCAAATCGATTTCCAAATCGATTTTGGCAGTTTTGCTGAGTTCCTGCCTCTCTGCCAATCGATTTCCAAATCGATTTCTTAAAAGATTTTGAAAGATATATTTATACAATCGATTGGCAAATCGATTAGGTTAAAATAGTGAACTTCCTGCAACTCATCCAATCGATTGGGAAATCGATTTCCCTGCTTATTCTTCCAAAAATACTTAAACTAATTCAATCACACTCACACATAACTCCAAAACTTAACACTTAGCAAAACCCACACAATCACCACGACGAATTGGTTTTCGAAATAGTTTTACCATTCATCGCACTCACACACGATAATCAATACATAACACTTAACAATTTCAACACAATTACCACGACAATTCCTATTCAAACCACTCAATCATAAACTTGATTCAAACACGACTCGTGTGCCAGGAACCCTAATGCAATTCGTATATGCCAAAATGCATGGACTCAGAATTCCAAACCAAAACCCTCCTCGAAGGGCCGTAAATCATAATTGTACCGCCTATCGCAGGCCAAAGTACCAATTACCGAGGTGCCACCTATCACGGGTCAGCACGATTTACTAAAATGCGTAAATCATAAACGTACCACCTATCACGGGTCAGTACAGTTTACCGAGGTGTCACCTATCACGGGTCAACACGATTTACTAAAAGAAAAAGCGGGAATCGTAAATGTACCACCTATCACGGGTCAGTACAGTTTACCGAGGTGTCACCTATCACGGGTCAACACGATTTACTAAAAGAAAAAGCGGAAATCGTAAATGTACCACCTATCACGGGTCAGTACAGTTACCATGGTGTCACCTATCACGGGTCAACACGATTTACTAAAAGAAAAAGCGGGAATCGTAAACGTACCGCCTATCACAGACCAGTACTGTTTACCGAGGTGCCACCTATCACGGGTCAGCACAATCCACCAAAAATGTAAATCGTAAATGTACCACCTATATCACAACGACTCAAATTCAAATCACTTGATCATAAACTTAAATCAAACACGACTCGCGTGCCAAGCACCCTAATGCAATTCGTATATGCCAAAATGCATGGACTCAGAATTCCAAACTAAAACCCTCCTCGAAGGGCCGTAAATCATAATTGTACCGCCTATTGCAGGCCAAAGTACCAATTACCGAGGTGCCACCTATCACGGGTTCAGCACGATTTACTAAAAGCGTAAATCATAAACGTACCACCTATCACGGGTCAGTACAGTTTACCGAGGTGCCACCTATTACGGGTTCAACACAATTTACCAAAATGAAATGCATGAGCATACACATACTTCATCCACAACAATCGTTAAGCAAATGCAGATATTAAAAGATTCCCCATTTTTAATACTCGTTTAACTCTAATGGTTTTCACGCCAACGTTAAGTAAACATAGACATTAAGAGATTCTCCATTCTTAATACTCATTTTACTTAAACGATTTTCTCAAACACACATTAAGTAAACTGAGATATTAAAAGATTCCCCATTTTTAATACTCGTTTAACTCTAATGGTTTTCAAATTCCACACAAAACAACTCAAACATAA
>NC_021161.2:36951799-36953566 GCF_000331145.2 Cicer arietinum
TTGGGTTTCTAATCTTGAAGAAAGGAAGCGAAGAAAAACGAAAATGGAGGAAGGAGGGAGAATGGGTTCTCGCGCAGGGAGGGAGAGGAAGATGGAAAATTCTGGTTTTTTTTCCTTTCTCTTTCTATCCTTTGTTTTTCCTTTCTTCATTTTTCCTTCTTTCCTTTATATAACCTTTTCTTTTCCTTTTCCTTCCTTCTAATTTCCTTTCTTTTTCCCTCCAAACAAACATATATATATATATATTATAACTTAACAAATATCTCAAACAAATATCTAGATATTTGTTAAATTACCATTTTATCCGTAACGCATTAAATTCTCTGTAAAGGATTCACCGCACTTAATTTAATTTATTTATCGACGAGTAATTCTAATCGGCATCGAAATATATTTTTGATCATATAAACTCCAAAATAATATTAACATTGGCCAAAAAGCCTCCGAGCCAAAATCCAAAATACACAAAAATACATAATGTATACTTTAAAACTATGGGTCTTACATTACTACCTCACCTAAAATTAGTTTCGTCCTTGAAACTATACGTCGATAAATAACTCTGGATGTTGTTCTCTCATCTTGCTCTCCAGTTCCCAAGTCGCATCTCCAGTAATTGGGTTCCAAATTACCTTGACCAATGAAACATCCTTGGTCCTTAATCGTTTAATCTTCCTGTCGTCAATTCTCACAGGTGGTACTTCGAATGACAAGTTATCCTTCAGTTGGATTGTGTCTGGTTCGATCACATGAGATGGATCTGCAAGATATTTCCTCAACTGTGACACATGAAACACGTCATGAATATTGGACAGTATCGGAGGCAATGCAATCCGATAAGCAACATGCCCAATTCATGCAGAAATCTGATATGGCCTAATGAATTTCGGAGTCAACTTCTTCGATTTCAAGGCTCTACCCACTCCAGTAGTAGGTGTGACTCTCAGAAATACATAGTCACCCTGTTCGAATTCTAAAAGTCTGCGACGCTTGTCCGCGTAACTCTTTTGACGATCTTGTGAAGTCTTCATTTTCTCCTTGATCTTCTTTACCTTAGCCGTAGTCTGTTGCACCATCTCTGGTCCGACAATCATATTTTCACCGTTCTTATACCAACACAAGGGCGTTTGACAATTGCGTCCATATAAAGTCTCATATGGTCCCATTCCAATACTTGCGTGGAAACTATTGTTGTAAGTGAACTCGATCAACGAAAGCACATCATCCCAACTTCCTCTATCATCTAATACACATGCCCTCAACAGATCTTCCAGGGACTGATTCGTCCTTTCAGTCTGTCCGTCCGTTTGTGGATGGTAAGTTGAACTCAATCGTAGCTTCGTTCCCAATGCTTCGTGCAATGCTCCCCAAAAATGTGATGTGAACTTCGGATCACGGTCTGATACAATACTCGATGGTACCCCGTGTAACCTCACAATTTCAGCAATGTAGATCTCGGTTAGCTGATCTACCTTATAGGTGGTCCTTACCGGCAAAAAGTGAGCAGATTTAGTCAGTCGATCCACTATTACCCATATAGAATCATTCTTTCTCCTTGTTTTTGGTAATCCGGTTATAAAATTTATGGAAATGTTGTCCCACTTCCATTCGGGTATATCTAAAGGTTGCAACATCCCAACAGGTCGCTGATGTTCCACCTTCGCTTTCTGACAAGTTAGGCAAGTGGATACATATTCCGCTACATGTTTCTTCATTCCTGGCCACCAATAATTCTGCCTCAAATCCTGATACATCTTTGTTGCCCCA
>NC_021161.2:36954462-36956416 GCF_000331145.2 Cicer arietinum
GGTTATCACATGTCCTAAGAAATTCACTTTCTCTAGCCAAAATTCACACTTCGACAAATTGGCATACAATCGCTTCTCGCGTAAAATCTCAAGAACTTGGCGTAAATGTTCTCCATGCTCTTCTTCAGTTTTTGAATAAATCAATATATCATCAATGAACACCACAACAAATTTATCAAGGAATGAATTAAAGATTCTGTTCATGTAGTCCATGAAAATTGCTGGTGCATTGGTAACTCCAAACGGCATAACCAGATATTCATAATGTCCGTAACGGGTTCTGAAAGCAGTTTTCTGAATATCTCCTTCCCTTACTCGAATCTGATGGTAACCCGACTTCAAGTCAATCTTCGAAAATATCGCGGCCCCTCTCAATTGATCCATTAAATCATCGATGCGTGGCAAAGGATAACGATTCTTAATAGTTGCCTTATTAAGTTGTCTATAATCCACACATAAGCGCAAGCTTCCGTCCTTCTTCTTAACTAGAAAAACTGGAGCTCCCCACGGTGATACACTTGGTCTTATAAATTTCCTCTCCAACAAGTCTTCAATTTGGCTTTTGAGCTCATTTAATTCCAATGGCGACATTCGATACGGTGCCATTGAAATTGGTCCCGTTCCTGGGTGCAAATCAATGAAAAATTCCACTTCTCTTACCGGTGGCAATCCTGGAATTTCCGTTGGAAATACGTCCCGGTACTCATTGACAAGCATCACATCTTCTACGTTCACATTTAACTTTGCCTCCACATTAGCCAGGGACAAAAACTCATGAGTCCCTTCTCTTAGCGACACTCGGAGTTTATTGGCGGCTAGATATTTAACAACTCCTGGTTCGGGGAAAAGAACCAATTTACGAGCGCAATCCAAGATCACGTAATGATACGACATCCAATCCATACCGAGAATGACCTCGAGTGATTGTAGGGGTAAACAAATTAGATTAATCAAGAAGTCTCTATTTTGTATAGTTACTTGACAATGTAAACATGCGGGATTTACTGTCAAAGTCTTAGCAGGCGTAGAAACAATCAAATCAAAAGGTAGAGGCGACACAGATAACTTCAAACGATTCACACAATCCATAGCAATGAAGGAATGGGTTGCCCCTGAATCAAAAAGTGCAGTCAGAGTGTTACCTGCAATCTCACAGTCACGTTGAATTAGATTGCCAGATGGGTTTCCAGCTTCAGCACTCACGCAATAAACGCGTCCTCTAGCGATAGGACGAGTACAGTTTACCGAGGTGCCACCTATCACGGGTCAGTACAGTTTACCGAGGTGCCACCTATCACGGGTTCAGCATAATTTACCAAAATGAAATGCATGAGCATACACATACTTCATCCACAACAATCGTTAAGCAAATGCAGATATTAAAAGATTCCCCATTTTTTAAACGATTTTCACAACAAACGTTAAGCAAACAGAAATATTAAGAGATTCCCCATTCTTAATACTCTTTTAACTTAAACGGTTTTCCAAAACAACATTAAGTAAACTGAGATATTAAAAGATTCCCCATTTTTAATACTCGTTTAACTCTAATGGTTTTCACGCCAAAGTTAAGTAAACGTAGACATTAAGAGATTCCCTATTCTTAATACTCGTTTAACTTAAACGATTTTCTTAAACACACATTAAGTAAACTGAAATATTAAAAGATTCCCCATTTTTAATACTCGTTTAACTCTAATGGTTTTCAAATTCCACAAAAAACAACTCAAACATAATATCAAAACCAAATCACAATTCACACCAATTCACGTCTCGAATTTCATAAGCATCAATTATGAACACGTCAAACACAATTAACACAAATCATCACAACATACCACTCAAACACATCAAATTTCATTTACTCAAAATTCATACACAAATGAGTTAAATGTCATTTTCCACGAAACATTCATCAATAACACCAAAACCTAACTCTAAGATTTTACCCATA
>NC_021161.2:36956588-36964982 GCF_000331145.2 Cicer arietinum
CGTAGTGTGGTGGTGAGCAACTTTCCCTTCTATCCCTTTGCGAAACGAAGCTTAGATCTAGGTGAAACGGGAAGGTTTGTGTTTGGCGGTTTTGAAATCCCTAACACCGTTTTTCTTCGTTTTCAAATCAAAGAGGAAGAATGAAGTTGAGTAATCTTCTCTTTCACACTCACCAAACCTTGGGTTTCTTATCTTGAAGAAAAGAAGAAAAGAAAAACGAAAATGAAGGAGGGAGGGAGAAGGGGGTCGCGTGACAGACGAAGAAGATGAACTTTTTTGCTTTTTCTTTCCTTTCTTTTTCTTTTCTTCCTTTTTCCTTCTTTCCTTTATATACTCTTTTCTTTTCCTTTTCCTTCCTTCTAATTTCCTTTCTTTTTCCCTCCAAACAAACGTATATATATATATATATTATAACTTAACAAATATCTCAAACAAATATCTAGATATTTGTTAAATTATCATTTTACCCGTAACGCATTAAATTCTCTGTAAAGGATTCACCGCACTTAATTTAATTTATTTATCGACGAGTAATTCTAATCGGCATCGAAATATCTTTTTGATCATATAAACTCCAAAATAATATTAACTTTGGCCAAAAAGCCTTCGAGCCAAAATCCAAAATACACAAAAATACAGAATGTATACTTTAAAACTATGGGTCTTACACACTTTAAAGGTGATAAAATGGGTGGACTATGTTGAGTTAAATCAATTTAATTCGTTATTTTAAGTAGAATGCATTTAATCCGTTATTTTAAGTGGAATGAGTTGAGATTTTGGACCATATAACTCAAGTTGATCAGCCCCGCTGAAAATACAATGTGAGGGCAAGTTGGACTGGTTCATTTATTTTTTCTCTAACCATTTGCAATTTTCTGCTGCAACATTATAAATTTAGAGTATTTATGCTTGTATAATGGTTGATTGGTTGTTGGGTTACATTAAATTTTTAATTTTAATTATTTTGACATAACTAACTCGTCTAAAAATCAATATATTTCATTTATTATATTATTGACGGGCCAATCCACTAGCCCTCCAACCCGTCAAGAAGTGGAGCTAGGTGCTATTTTAAATGGGTTGATGGCGGACGAGGCAAAACAAAGAGGGTTGATCCTTTTTACCATGCTTAGATGCAGTTTGCCTGCTTGTAAGGCTAAAACTTAACTTTAACAAAAGCTCACTATTGGAGTTTGCCAACCTGTAATACGCATCCGTTCTAAAGTTACGATACATTGGAATAAAAAATTATTAAAATTGTTGGTACTAAGAACCAAAGAAATTGGTTGATTGATTTTAATTGTCATCTCCTTTTCTTCAAACAATTACACTAATGAAGGAATTATGTCTCTCAACTATGGTTCTCAATAACTCCAAAAAGTATTAAATACAACGTGTTAGTGTTTAAGCTACTGAACTAAAGAATGCATAAAGTAAAATGAAATAATGAAAAGATACATATACATAAAATGATCGTTTGATTGATTATGTGTTGAAAACAATTACAAGTATTGGTATTTATAGGCAAATGGGAGTCCTGCTACCTATAAGTTATGGCTACATATATATAGTCTTGTTCGGCTAATTATGCGAGTAATGAGTGATAACTCCTGTGGCTCTAGAAATTTGTGGCGCCTCACGATCAGTTGGTCTTTCCAATCTTCACGACATGTCTCGTAGACAATACATGTGTATGTTGTTTCCTTTAATCGTGTCTCCCTATTGATCGTTAGTGAACACAAAATGCGGAATACGAGTATAATTGTCAAATTATTGAATTCTACTAAGCTTTGACTCATTCTTATGCCTTTGTGACCTTCGTGGAGCTCTGGCTCATATTTAGTTGTCTTTTATTTATCTAACTTTACTTTGACTAAGGGAAATTCGATTGACCCACATTTCGACTGCTTGTCGCTTTCAGCTAGTAAAATTCTTATTTTTAGGTGTAAACAAATGCCCCTTATGCTGCATTATCAAAAACTTGACAACTTACAAGATAATGCAATACAAACGGTAATTATTGCGCATGAATAGTGACATCGTTGCACCGTAAAATAGATAAGTAGTTTTTATAAACCCTACTTCAGCTTACGAAAATGTGAAACTTAATGATTGTTATTGATATAACTACTCCACCAACAACCTTACGTTCCTATGCAAACTCAGTTCACATACACATATTAAATTCACGACATTTAAGTTGTTAAAAATGAAGGAAGAATGAGAAAGGGTATGAGAAAAAACGATAAATATGAATATGAAGTAGAAGATGAAGATAGAAAGAGAAATTAGGGTTTAAAAAATAATATAAATAATCAAATACATTTTTTGTATTTCGTTTTTTATGAAAAATTTGAAGAATGTAGGCAACAAAAAGGAAAGTGTGAATAGCAAAATTGTATATGTTTTAATTGTGACATTTTCTCTTTATTATTTAAATTACTGATAATTTTACAAGTTGAATTTTGCATGTATTTTCTTTTAAAAAAATTCAGAGTAAAGAATGTTACATCATAACTATCACACACTAGTAACTTATAATTAGGTTTTATGTTTGCTTTAATGATAAATCTATAAGTTTGTAATTAACAAGTTATGGTCATTTTGCAAAATTCTAGATAAAATTTATATCTCTCATTGAGCTGACACCTCATAGACACAAATATTTATGGTTCTATTCTATCTTTGTCAAAAGTTTCACAACCCCTCTAAATCTCGATCTCATATCACCTTAAATTTTGTAAGAAATTTACTAAATTTATTTATAACCAAAACTTGTAAAATTTATTTACAATCCAATCTGTCTAACATTCAAGTATTTTCATGAAAATCGATAGTTTAAAAAGAGGCCTTACTTTTTTAAACAAAAGAAAAATTGATCATATAATCATATTAGCCAAGTTTTGAAAATAAGGGGCCTTACTTTTAAAAACAAAAACTTGATGGATTTTAAGTCAAGCAAAGAATCATCATGATTTGATACATAATAACTAGGTCAAAATAAGCAAGAAGAATATAAATAAATAAAACCCTAAGGTGTTTGCCCCTGAAACATGAATATAAATCATTTCCACAATTTCCTCAATGACATATTTTTATCTGTTTCCTTTTTCATCACCTTGGCCACAGACATCTCAAAATCTTCCTGTGCCACATGTATCCTCCTCTCTCTCAAAGCAAACATTCCAGCTTCTGTGCACACAGCCTGCATAAAGGCGGCATCCGAAATCGAGTATCAGCCAGGTTAGGTTAGGACACACTTGAAATAATAATGAATTAATTTAAGCTAGCAACATATAGACTAATTACTCTACATTCTCATCAGCAAGAATGGTTACTCAAATTCATTTTTACAATATGATTTATGACCTATTTCATACAGCATTCCGGCTTAATTCTTCCATAACATCATCAATTCTACCTGAATTACAGGATCTGCAGAATGGATTCTAACTTAAACAATAACATTATTGTTTTTTAGTTGAAGCTTTTACTTCCACTTTTAACCATGTAAAGTTTCACTGAAACCTTGTCCATCAAACAAAGTGAACATGTGTGTGCTTATGCTTGGCAGGATGGGAATATTATAATACGAAAATAAAAGGCAGTCATTGTCCGAATAAGTCGAACAGAGAAATGATTTACAAAAGCAAAGGAGTTCAGCTATTCTGCCACAAATAGCTTCGACAAAGACAAATTCTAAGATGATAATAGAGTGGCATGAAAATATACCTTAAGCTCGGCACCTGATGCTCCATTCATCTTCTCAGCAATCTTCTTCAAATCAATCCCACGCATTAAATTCATTCTTCTTGAATGGATTTTCACAATATCCAGGCGAGACTGCATAAAAATAAATAATCATTTTCAGGAACTTTGTTACATATGCAAAAGGTGCATCTTCTTTCACAGTACAATCATATCAAAGGACAACATGAAGACAACGATACAAACCTCTTCATTAGGGTTTGGAAATTCAATCTTCCGATCAATCCGTCCAGGTCTTAGGAGAGCTTGGTCCAGAATATCAATCCGGTTTGTGGCCATCAAAACCTATAATTGCACGTTTCTCTTCAGAGTTTCCTCAAATCTTGAATGAATATCTTAAATGAGTCACAGATATAATATATGATATATATCCACATGTTACAAATTTATATTTACTACAGTGAACATGTTACCAGCTTTAGAATTCCCTTTAATGCATTATAGCATCATTAAAAGCAAATGTATTACCTTGATCTTATTTGAAGCTTCAAATCCATCCAACTGGTTGAGAAGTTCAAGCATAGTGCGCTGCACCTCACTATCACCATTGCCACTTCCAGATTCCATCCGAGCAGATCCAATACTGTCAATTTCGTCCATGAAGATAATTGATGGTGCATGCTCCCTGTTAAAAAAGAGTAGTTTCCATGATAATATGATTATATTGGTTGATGAAGATAACAGATAGAGGCATCGAGCATGATCTCTGTGAAAAATTAGTGTTCATCCATATTATATAATATTGGTTAAGCAAGTCTGCAGACAGAATATTTCGTTTTATTCTTTTACATTAACTGAGCACGGAAACTTGTGAATTAAAATTGTGAGGCATAGTTTCTTTTGTGGATATTGGAAAATGGACAAATTTGCACACCAAATTACAATCATACATTGGAAAAGGGACGAAATATGCACATCGAATTCCAATCACACATTTTATACAACGAACTTGAGATTTGAAATTCAAAAACTGATTTACTACGGATCTACTTTCACCCTAAGATGAGTTTACTCATGTCTATCTGAAAAACCTTCACTTCCGCAAAGTCTAGAAAATGTTTTTTTTCTCCTTCTATGTTGGCTGTGAGGTAACAGATAATGAGTTCAGGAGGTTGAGTGAAGAGTTTAACCTGGCCATAACGAAAAGTTCTCTGACCATTCTAGAACCTTCTCCGATGTATTTCTGAACTAATTCAGAACCAGACACCCTGATGAATGTACAATCAGTATGATGTGCCACTGCCCTAGCCAACAATGTTTTTCCTGTACCAGGTGGCCCATAGAGCAAGACACCCTGCGATATGGTAAAAGAGAGTAAACCAACAGAAATATTAACAGCTATGTAGGATGTAAAATTCAGCCATAAATCAGAGGCGAAATTATATTACCTTTGGTTGAGCTATTCCAAGACTTTCAAACAGCTCAGGATGTTTAATAGGTAGCTCAATGACCTGCAAATTTGATCATATATAAGACCCACAAACAAAAATTACGGATACTAAGAAAAGAAGTGTAGCAATAAATTTGTCACAAATTATTACTTTTCCATAGTTACTCTTAAATAGGGGTATTTTACGAATACTAAGAAAAGAAGTGTAGCAATAAATTTGTCACAAATTATTACTTTTCCATAATTACTCTTAAATAGGGGTATTTTTGTAAACAAATTTTTAATAAATGTAAAATTTGATAAGAATTTTGTATTAAGGGACAACGAAATCTTAAAAGTGAGTCTCGTAGTAAGGGACAGAAAGAGTAGATATATACCAGACTCAACAAATAATGAACTTTAAAGTTAAAATACTAATATCAAAAGAATGGTATGCAACTTACTTCCTTTATTTCTTTGATTTGTTGGTCTAGACCACCAATCATGTCATACGTAGAATCGGGAACTTTCTCAACTTTCATCAGATTAACCAATGGATCAACTTTGCTTGGCAGAACTAAATGAAGCACATAACTGTCATTGCGGAGTGCAACTCTAGTTGATGGAGTAAGCTTCGTAATGTCAATATTTTTATCAATATCAACAACATATTTTCCTTCCGGATGAACCTGAAGAAAGGTAAAGGAAAAATCAGTATTTTTTCTTGAATTTTAATCCAGTTTTATTAGTTTCAAGCACGGATGAATATTGTCAGCCATTAGATAAAGTAATGAGTTCAGACTAGGGGTCGGGATAGGCCAGACCGGCCCGAGCTTTGCTTAAATAGGTCAAGCATACTTAAAAAAGTTTGAAGTCTGAGTTTGGACTGTTACCCGTCAAAAGCTTTATTTTAAGTCTTGGTTTGGCCTATGGTAAAGTCGGGTCTGACCTATTAGCCTATTAAAAAACCTATTTTGGGTTAAAGCTTTTAAATAGGACATTTTGTTCCAACAAACTTGATGTATATATGAACAATAATTATAAACAAAATAAAAGAATAAAACACAAACGTCGAATTTATAGCACAATGGTTTAGAGAGAGGAGAATGTGTATGGACGTCAGGAAGTGACAACAAAAAATTAGGACTCCAATTTTTAATGAAGAGTCTTTTATTACATAAATATAAACAATCTTTTCTTAAAGAGAAGAAATAAAGAGTTATAACAAAAATATGAAAAGCCTTTCATTTTATTATTACTATATATATAAATATTATATTTTAACTACATATATATATATATGGGTCGGACTGATAGGCCTAATAGGCTTTTTAGAGAGCCTGAGTCTGGCCTATTTAAATAAATAAGTTTTTAAAAAAACTTGAGCCTAGCCTTTTTACTAAACGGATCAAGCCGAGCCGGGATTTTAATAGATCGAGTCATAGGCCCCTGTCAAGCAACCTGACCTATTCCCACCCCTAATTCAGACGTAAGACGAAAGTATAGAATCCATTTTTTAGAAATATACATTAAAACATCACATAAGCAAGGTTCAACACGATGTAAGGACAGAAAAGATTTGCACTTTGCAGGTAAGCAAGACTACAATGCATAATTCCAAACACGTGATAATTATTTAGATTAGCCAATAAAAGGGGATAAGAAGCGTAATCCACAAAAATAGAGAAACACTAAAGACAATGGAGCAGATGATAGATATTCATCCTTCAGATAGCATTCTACTTGAGATAAACAAAGAGCTTTCACAAAACCATGTTAATTAATGATTCAGAGTGGAAGCTCAAACAACGTTCGTGTTTATTTGTAGATAGGGAGACACAAATAGTTGCTACAATGAATAATGAAGAGACAAGAGAGATGTCAAATCAAGCAGATGATAATGATAGGAAAAAAGCTTTGATTCATTGGGGCTGATCAAAAGGAAACCGAAATGGAAAATGAGCTGACCTTGACTAGCACTTTGCTCTTGCCCATAACTTTGACAACTTCACCAACATATGAACCAGGCTCCTGAAGAAGCTGCAGTTCTTCTCGAAGCATCCTCACTGTAGATATTCCAATTGAATAAGGGGCAGATCCAGAAATCTATTAGGAGGAGAGGGAGAAAAAAATTTGATAATAACTGTGAAGATGTAAGACCAAAACAACTTTAATACATTATATTATTGGAGGTGCGAAAATGATAGTAAATTAGTTAAGGATTGATGAATTTAAATATATCAGTGTGTGTGTGTGTGTTTGTATAAGTAATTGCATGTAAAGTGATATAGCAATTGATAGCCTAAATGATTTTACAGCCAAAAAAAACTTCTTAAATAACTTTTCTAATAAGTATGTGAAACAGAAAACATGAAGTTGAAAAGTGGGGGAGGCCACAACCCACGCCTGCCCCCCTATATCGTGTACTGGATAAATCAATAATGTAATCTGCAGTTTGATATGATTATCATCATTCATCAGTAACCACTTGCATCAATTTTTGATTATTTGCAATTGGCTCTTTTGCTCTATTTTTGTGAAATACAATAGCATCATATATAGCAACAAAATTCCGAAACAGAGTTATCTATTGATTTGAATTATTGTAGAAGAGACAAAAAATAATCAAAAAATGGTTGATAAACATAGAAACTAAAGAATAAAAAAGAGGATTAGGGGTTAAGATTAACATACCCCTAGAATTGAGATCGTTACGCTGAGCCTCGAGACGATTGAGGTTATGGGTCTTTTGGCGGAGGAGGAGTTGTAGATCATGAATGTGCTGAGAATAGTACTGGCGGAGACCCTCGCCCGATTTGGTAGGTTTGGCAGAGCAATTCTCCTCCAGTGCACCCTGTGCTTGTTTCACTTCTACTCCCACTGTAGCCATCGATCAAATCAACTCTCGTCGTTCAAGCACTTTTCTCTGATACATAATGCATTTTTTTTCAAATACATAACATGATAAAATGATTCAAAATTAGCATAAAGAGCAACAAAGAAATCAGCAAAGAGAAGAAAAACATACATATATAGTATTCCATCTATCCTTATCAGATAGATGAACCATTGGAAACTATCTTTATCCATGGAGCAAGTTATCTGAACTATTACTGTCATGTATTGTGTATGTTTAAGAATGTGAGTGGAATCCAAAGTATATAGGATTCCAACTAGGTAGCTAAATATCTATATACCGAACATTGCTTTTCCTCCTCTCAACTTCAATTTTGTTTGGGAGTTTGGAGGGAAAG
>NC_021161.2:36965033-37046571 GCF_000331145.2 Cicer arietinum
GGAAAGAGACAGGAGGACTTTGAGGATAAAGGAAAGAGGAAGCATAATGGGAAGGGAGAGTAGTCCTTGACCTTGCATATAGTGATTTATTTTTCTTCATTTTACTAAAACGCTCTAATAGAAGCAACTCAAAAAATGTATTGGGAGAGAACTTCACAGAATTTTGAATAAATTTCCAAATCCTTTGACTCACTTTATAATACTTTTAAAGCAATGAAAATATTACTCATAAATATTCTCACCCCTTCAAAAACACTCTCCTACGATCCTACCCAAACAGGTTAAGGACCCAAACCAAACAAAACCTTAACATGCCACCGCGATTTTGACAAAAATTACACTTTGGAGCTTCAACAAAATCATGTTGTCACTGTGAATTCGTCAAACTCATCGTATTTCCGAATATATGCCTAGTCTATACACCTAATATACAGTCTTTCTCAAGTATCAATCTAACATATACCACAAAGAGACATGCATTGTTACACAACCAAACCAATATTCAAAAAGCAATACATGAAAAAACACTTTCAACTTAAATTATAACTAGAAGAACAAATGAACATCCAAAATTGTGAGTACAAAATAAAATACATGAAAATTAGAAGCCTAAAGCATCCAAAATAGAATTTTTTTTCCCCTTTGACGAAACAAACAAACTCCTTTATTCACAAAACTCACTTCAATGAAAAATCACATGTTCTCAAAGGGTATTAAATCTTTCCACTTCATGTTTTAACTTCTAACTGTGTCTATCAAAATAAGTAATTCTAAGTATATATACTTTTCCCAAATATATGATTCTTATACCTTTTAGCCCTTTCAACATAAAAGCTGAAGAAACAAAAACACCTATGTCTTTTTTATATCCAAATTTTTTATTTTTTCTTAAGATTCTAAAGCCATATTACAAAATGGTAAGTTATTCAACGCCTAATTTAAGAGTTTAATTTAGGATGAACAAATTAAAATGAAAAGAAAAGGCAAAATAAAATGATAGATCAAGAAAAATAAAACAAAGTAAAGCATTGAATTTGGAGGGACCTTATTTAGTTGAAATTGAGCACAGCAATAAACGAAGACGGTGATGAGCTTCTATTGTAGAGACGGAAATGGAAAGAGGGAAGCAATAGCACGAAAACAGAAATCGCTCTCTCGATGATGATGATGATGCGATCAAAAGCAAACTCATATGTTGTTTTATTTATTTTATTTTTATGGTGGTTTCTTGTTCAACAATTTTGGAATAAATTGGGTCGGTTAATTTCATCTAATTCCACAAATTCAATGTTTTACTCATTTTGTTACACCTTACAAAATAGATAAACGAAAAAGAAGATTAATTTTCGTATAAAATTTTACATTATCAATATATACATGAAATTATAATTAGTTAAAGTCAAAAAAAATTTAGTGACCTAATAATCATAATTATTTGAATGTAAAAAACATTACATTAATAATATATATAAATTAAATCTTAAAAAATTTCATTATTATTTTTTATAGCATGGGAATAAATAAGAAAAACTAAAGCACCTTAAGAAACAGACTCCCTTATGACTCTTATCATAAATTGAAGTTAACGACACACCAACATATGCATACGTTGAAGTTAAACATATAAATTAAAATACACTTCATTTTATACCTAATGGCTAATGTTAAGTTAGTCCTTGTAAAATATGAAATATATATCCATTTTAGTCACTAAAATTCATTTTACAGGTATCAGAATAAAATAAAAATTAGAACTAGAAGCATTTTTTTATATTAAAAGTAATATTTTTTGTTCTAATTAAAAGTCAATTAAACCTAATTAAAAGAAATATTAAGTTTTGGTGTTTTCTTTCCAATTTTACCTTTCATTTAAACTATTTTATTTATAATTTTATTATTTTTTATTTGATTAAATAATTGCATTTTTCATATACTTATACTTTTATATAAAAGGATAATAAGTTTCATTGATAAAAAAGAGGGAATTGAGTTTCTTTATTAAAAAGAGGGAATTGAAGTAGCTAAAGTTTAACTTTATTTATTGGACTCACATGTACT
The DNA here is from genome assembly GCF_000331145.2 of Cicer arietinum. NCBI lineage: Eukaryota > Viridiplantae > Streptophyta > Magnoliopsida > Fabales > Fabaceae > Cicer > Cicer arietinum. The sequence continues at coordinate 36,967,092 of NC_021161.2, forward strand.
CACTTAGTGACTGGTTCACATTGGATATCGTTTCTCATTCTTTCATAATTTTTATCCAATCAAACATATATTGCATCATATAATTTCCAAGCAAAGCAACCCAACCAATTATGCAAGCATTCTTCAACTTCTTCTATCAATATTTCCCTTATCCTTTCTTCATAGTCTTATAATATAATCATATGAATATGAATATGCATCATGCCATGGTTTCATCTTTTCCTTCTTCATTAGTTGCTGCCACTGCAACTCTTAAGCTCCACCCACAATTCAGAAAACATTCACCAACCTCTTTTCCACTAGATAAGGTACTCTCTTACCTTCTTTATATTTTGGTCCATTATGTTATTTTATTCATATAACAGTGTAAGTTTATTTTTGTTTTTATTACCAAAGTTGTGCCAAAGCATCATTATATGTAAACTACACTTAAAAAGCTCTCTCTAACATTCACAGAAAACATTATTATTAGTCCAAATAAGTTATTATTGAAAAGTAATCTAACCACACCCTAATTCCAGCCTTTAAAAGGAACTGTAAAAATTATAATTATTAATTAAATTATAAGGATATGAAAATTTTAATAATTAATCTTTTAATCAACCTTATAAAGTACACTGAATTTTTCAAAAGGAGTAAATTCTAGTTTAACTAGTATAATAACATTAATCTCTTCCACATAGTTCAATATTAACCTGCTACACCTTATGCTTTTTCAGGGTCAAACCATTTCATTACAGAAAAGCCACACATTCACACATTTGGATCCCATAAGGCACCTTAATTTTCAAGAAGCACTTTCATTAGCAAAAGAGTGTCAAGAAAAAGTGGATTCATCTTTCTACATTCCCTTATTACAACAATGCCTAGAAAGTTGCTCCTTTTCAGCTACACAAATCATTCACTGTCACATAGTGAAAACAGGTAGCCATGAAGACCCTTTTACAACAACATTTCTTTTCAATGTTTATGCTAAATGTGGTAACATGGAAGAAGCTCAAAGAGTCTTTGATCACATGAAAATAAGAAATGTTGTTACTTGGACAAATTTAATGATGAGTTATGTGCAAAACTCAATGCCAAAAAATGCTATAAATTTGTTTCAAGAAATGTTGCATTCAGAGTGTTATCCTTCAATTTACACTTTTGCTATAGTACTTAATGCTTGTACAATTTTGCACTCATTGAAGTTAGGTGAACAGTTACATGGTTACATAATTAAATACCAAGTTGATTATGACACAAGCATTGGAAATGCACTTTGTAGTTTATACTCTAAATGTGGTAGATTGGAGTTTGGTCTAAAAGCATTTAAGAGAATCAAAGAAAAGAATGTTATTTCTTGGACTTCAGCTATTTCAGCTTGCGGCGAAAATGGCGAAGCTATGAAGGGTTTGAGACTTTTTGTTGAGATGCTTTTAGATGAGGTAAAGGTGCAGCCTAATGAGTATACTTTAACTAGTGTGTTGAGCCAGTGTTGTGAAGTTAAGTGCTTAGAGCTTGGTATTCAAGCTCATTCTTTCTGTATTAAATTTGGGTTTGAATCCAATTTGCGAGTTCGGAATTCTTTATTGTATTTGTACATTAAATGTGGTTATGTTGGTGAGGCTCAAAGATTGTTTAAAGCAATGGATGATATAAATTTGGTTACATGGAATGCTATGATTGCTGGTCATGGACAGATGATGGAACTTTCAAAGGATAATCTTTCTGCATACCAAAGTGGAATCGAAGCGCTAAAACTTTTCGCTAAGTTGAATCGGTCGGGCATGAAGCCTGATTCCTTTACATTCTCGAGTGCGTTGAGTGTTTGCAGTAGAATGATGGCTTTAGAACAAGGCGAACAGATTCACGCTCGGACGATTAAAACCGGGTTTTTATCAGAGGTTATTGTAGGTTCTTCTATGATTAATATGTATAACAAATGTGGAAGTATTGAGAGAGCAAGCAAAGTTTTTGTAGAGATGTCTATTAGAACAATGATATCATGGACTTCCATGATAACTGGTTTTGCACAGCATGGTTGGTCTAAGCAAGCTTTGCATCTTTTTGAGGATATGAAACTTGTAGGAGTTAGGCCAAACCAGATAACTTTTGTTGGCATTTTATCGGCTTGTGGAAGCGCTGGTATGGTCGATGATGCATTCGATTACTTCGAGATTATGCAGAAGGAGTATAAAATTAAACCTGTGATGGACCATTATGCTTGTTTGGTTGATATGTTAGTGAGGCTCGGTCGACTCGAGGAAGCTTTCGATTTTGTAAAGAAAATTATAAAGAAAATAGATCATGAGGCTTGTGAGTTTATTTGGTCAAACTTGCTTGCTGGTTGTATAAGCCAAGGGAATCTGGAATTGGGATGTAATGCTGCTGAACATTTACTAAGTCTCAAACCGAAAGATGCAGAAACGTATGTATTGCTGTTGAATACATACGTCTCGGCGGGGCGATCTGAGGATGTTTGTAGGGTGAAGAATATAATGAAAGAAGAGAAAGTTGAAAAGTTAAAGGATTGGAGTTGGATTAGCATCAAAGACAAAGTGTATTCATTTGAAACAAATGACAATGAAGAGGAGGAAAAGACATACTCTCCTACCATTTATCATAGTGAGAAGCTGGCCATTACATTTGGGTTGGAGAATTTGCCAAATTCTTCACCAATAAGAGTTGTCAAGAATACCTTAATGTGTAAGGATTGTCATAACTTTGTTAAGTACATCTCAACACTGACTAGTAGGGAAATCATTGTTAAAGATAGTAAGAGGATACATAAATTTTTCAATGGACAATGCTCGTGTGGGAATATTGGTGGTTACCATTTACCAATCAAGAGATGACCAAAAGCAGATAGATACATTTTCACTACCCAAAAAAAAGAAGATACATTTTTTACACCTTTCTACATTTAATTCTATAACACAAATGTTAACTCTATATATTAACAAGTTTTGAATTGTTCTAGGAAGTTAAGTTTTGAATTTTGATTGTAGCTTCACAAAACAAATTTTACCATGTATTAACTAGGTAACACATGAACTGTTTTACATATGATAATTAAGATATGCACAAATGGCTTGCCTATTAAAAGTAGTGTACAAGTTCAAGTGTAAACTATGATATTGGAAGTTCACTAGCTCTGTTTTTAGAATTTGAGCTAAGCCTAACCAATCCAAAAATTAGCTTTAGAGGAGAGGATGCCTTAATATTATAAATAGGCTTAATTGCACTTTTGGTCCCCCTATTATAGGTGAAAATCGAAAGTAGTCCCCCCATTTTGTTTGTCCCCAGTTTTAGTCCCCCAAACAGAATTTGAGTCCAAATCATGATGATTTGTGATTTTTTTAATGACGTGTCAATAGAAGGGTGACGTGGCAGACGCTTATGTGGAATAAACTCATTATTATATTATTTCTAATTAAAAAATATCATTTATATTTTTAAAAACCATTATTATAATTGTGACAATATTTTTAAAAATACAATTTAGTTGTTAAAATTAAGTTAAAAGAAAAACAGCTCCAATTCAACAAAACCCTAAATCAAAATCTGAAGCAGAAGCATATGAACTAGCTTGAACCCTAAATCAAAAAACAGCCCCAATTCAACAAAACTCCCAAATCGTAGATGAACTAACGGATAGGAATGAACCAAACAGACAGGAGCAGATGAAGCCACATAGGAATGGGATAATTCAGGGAAAACAAGAAGAAATAAAGACACAAGCAAGAATACAACACCAAATGCTGGAATAAGAAACAAACAAACGGGGAAAGAACTAACGGATACAAACATTGCCAGATAATAGGAGTTTTGGATGCTTTGGAACTTCAGAATCAGCTATTGGTTGGGTGTTTCAAGGCAGAAATGGCTATTTCTAGGTTTTTCTTTTGGTACGAAAAAGTCTAGGCAGAGAGTCGGTTGCTCCATTCCAAGGTTCAGGCATGCCTCAAGCCTCAAAGTAGGCTATTCATTTCTTTGTTTCTTTACTTCATTTGTTGCCTTAAAGTATTGATCCCAAACTGGGTTGAAGTGTTACTTGCATCATGAGAGAAAGAATACAGTTGGTTTCTTGAGATGAATGATTCATGGTTCTTTATCATTCTTTTACTGTTTCGAAAATGTTGATACCGAAACAGTTAGGCGAGAAACAAGTTCCTCTGGTATGTTGTAAAAATGGAGTTGGATTTGTAAGAGGTGTTTCATTGCAAGTGGCTCAATTAATGATATGTAACAAAGAAAATGGTTGAACCGTGGAGTTTTGTTAATTGGGGCTGTATTTTGATTTAGGGTTCAAGCTAGTGTTTATATGCTTCTGCTTCAGATTTTGATTTAGGGTTTTGTTGAATTGGGATTGTTTTTCTTTTAACTTAATTTTAACAATTAAATTGTATTTTTTAAAATATTGTCACAATTATAATAACGGTTTTTAAAAATATAAATGATATTTTTTAATCAGAAATAATATAATAATGAGTTTATTCTACATAAGCGTCTGTCACGTCACCCTTTTATTGACATGTCATTAAAAAATGACAACTCATCGTGATTTGGACTCAAATTCTGTTTGGGGACTAAAACTGGGGACAAACAAAATGGAGGGACTACTTTCAATTTTCACCTATAATAGGGGGACCAAAAGTGCAATTAAGCCTTATAAATATTACTTTAGTTATAGTTAATGTAGAATCTAAGATGTGACACACACCTCGTGTCCAAGTAAATAGATATGGAACATGTGAAGTTTGTAGGGCATTCTAGATCCTCTTCATTTGAAGAGAAAATTGTCATCTTTATTTTCATCCATTAAAATCAGACGCGTGGAAGGTAAATATATGATGGTCCAAATTTATTGCATACATTATTAATTAAAAAATGAATTATCTCTTCTTCTTTCGCGGCCCTTTCCATACCGATTAAAGATCTTCTCTATCTTTTACTCTCTCTATTTCTAAAGTTTTTTTTGTATAAATACATACATTTTGGAAATTGTGACTTTTATATACGCAAAACATTAGTAATTGAGCTATCCATTTCTTTTGAAAAATGGAGAGGATTCTAACTCTCTCATACTCGAGATTTGGCATTAACGCCCTTTGTTGTAATCTTTTTTTCCAATATTGTTTTCTTTATGAATAAATAATACAACTTGTCATCCGTAAGACTAGTTTAACTTGCAAATATCGATATCGTTAGGTTGGATATCATGTCTCAAGTTCGAACTCGATACATTTTGTGCAAATTTCTTACGATTTCATCTAAACAAAAAAAAAGTATGATTTCATCTTCTTTTCTTGATAATATGATTTTTCTTTAAAATGATGAAAATCAACCACAACAAAACATAAACTAATTGTAGTTTTTATACCAATTGATTATGGGGACAATGGAATCTTCTAGACATAATTGGTTCCTAAACTATTAGCCATGCATGGTTTCATGTTGTTGAATATATTAATGAACATGAAAAATGGTTCAATTATTTTTTTTTTAATTTATTCATTTATTTATTAATCAACTAATTGAACAAATTGAACCATAACCCGAAATTGTGACCCTCAACTCATTCTAAGAGGTGAAAATATAATGAAGTAGCAAAATGACACTGTGAAACAAGGCTGACTTGTAGCTTGTAAACTGCATATGGAAGTGCAAAATAAAAAACTCTCTCTAGTAGAAATTTGAAACACAAATGTGCTTATCAAAAATTTGAAACGCTAGTGGACATCTGCCAACAACAATTTGAAAGCATGAAATAGACGAGCTGAAATGAAATGAGACGCATCTATGTTTAGAAAGGTGACGTTTAGTGTACAAAGTTGTGATGAAAACATGAAATAGATGAGATGTGATGAGATAAAATGAAATGAAATAAAATAACATGAGAGGAAACTATTTATTTTTTTAGAAAGATGACATTTAGTGTACAAAGTTGTATACCATACAAAAAAATTACTTTTATACACTATTGACATTATCCCGTAATATAAATAAAGTTTATTAATTATTATTTTAGTCTTTTATTTTATTTGTTTTTTAATTATGTTTTGTTCGGTTTTTCTCCTTTAACTATATTTATGTTAATTAAGTTGATCATTTTCATTAATTTTTATTATTTTCTTCATATCACTCACCTTTAAATCCATAAACTAAAAAATCTTATATTTTTCAATTTAAGAACTTAGAAAAATTATCAAACCTATAACCTTCAAACATAATCTTTCAAATCTTTAACTCAAACTCATCTCTATAACATTTCAAACTCGTAAAAATGAAAAATTCTTTTTTTTTGTTAATTCACAAGAGATTTTAAACAAGAAGGTTTACTTCTCTTCATCAATTTCATATTTGTTTCTTAATTACTCGATTTATATAGTTGTGTTAGAAGTTTCTTTCAATTTTACAGATTCAAGATGTTTGAATTTGAGTTTTTCAATTTTTTATTGGTGTTTGGTTTTAGATAGATTTGTGTTTTTATGTGTGTATTGCGGTTATCACACAAGGTTGTGTTTCATATCTCTTTTTATATGTGTGCATTTGGCTTCCAAATTTTTTTTATTTTAAGGTCGTCTTAGAATTTCATGCTCAACATTGATTTGATATCATCTATGCCTCTTTTAAATTTGAAAGGTTTGAGGTTGAGTTCGAAGATTATAGATTTGATGAATTTTTTTATTTTTTTATATTAAATGGGTGATAAATTTCTTATTTTGGATGACGAAGATGATAAATTTATTAATTTTTATTTTAAAAAAATTATTTAAAGAAAATTAAAGAATTGATTTGGTCATTCACACGAAAATTCTAGAGAAGAAGAATTAATTTAGAGATTTTTCATTGTTTTAAGTTTGAAATATTATGAATTTGAATTTGTAAATTATAAATTTGATAATTTATAAATTTTAAGATAATAAGTTTAATGAATTTTCTGAATTTTAGATTGAATGAGATAAAAAAAATTATGTATTTATGAGCTTCAAGATGAGTGTGACGAAGAAGATAACAAAATTTAATAATTTTTAACATAAATGATCAAATTGACTAATATAAATATAGTTAAGGACTAAAACAAGACAAAAAATAATTAAAAACTAAAAGAAAATCAGAAAATAAATTAAGAGACTAAAAAATCAATTTAGCATATAAATAATATACATTTCACCCCTAAACTTATTTGTAAGACCGAGTATTTTAACTATTATTCAGATGGCCTAAGTATTTTAATTTCCCTCTTTTTATATTTAATAAAACATAAATCAAAAGAAATTCATTAAAAACAAAACTCAAATTAATCAGTATAAATTATTAAAATACATCACTACCTAAGATGACAACAATACACTAACATGGTTAATTAATATCAATAATCCTTTAAACCTTACAAACCAACAAAAACATGAACAACAAGGGTCAAACAGAAGGCAATATACTACCCTAACAATATTAATTAATTTAAATAAGTACTTAGTTTAAACAACTATTTTTTAGATTTTAAACCAATAAATTTTAAGAAAAAATAAGAGAGGTACTTGTTTATGCTAAATGTCACCGTGTAAAAAATGTGGTTTGAGAGGCATGTAGGAAAATGTTTTTACCTTTTTGGATTAGAAGTGTAGAAAATATTACTTTTTTTTTATTTTATACGTTGGTTCAAATAATTTTTTTAAAGTCTAGTAAAGTTGTGTCTACAATTTTGAATTAGTGAGTGGATAATGATTTCCTTTAAATGAATCATCTCTCAACTTTAGTTTTTTCTGGAAAACCTTAATAATCTATATACGAATAATCTTACAAAAAACTACAATTATTTTTTTGGTAAAATAGTGAAATTCATGTGTACAAGCCCACATATGATGAAAATAGGATTTGATAAATTTTTATTAGTCCCTATAAAATTTATAAATTTTGTTTTTAGTCTCCTTTAAAAACTCTTAACAATGTTTTTTTATTAATCCTTGGAGCTTGTAGCTGATGCAAACAATAAAAAAAATTAGACATTTTTTTAAAAAAAACAATAAGAAACTATGGAGAAACTAAATATATACCAAAACCAATAAAAATATGTGAAACTAATGTTCCATAACACAATTTGCTCATAGTAATATTTTTTAAAACTAAAGGACAACTAATAATTATTGATATTTTTATTTGCCTAAAAATCAGCTTCATCACTCCACAACATTCATTTTTGCAAACACTGTCGTTGATTTAATTCATCGCACTCCTTGCACATGATTGATACCTATAGAGAGAAAAGAAACATCACACAAAGTAATTAAGAAACAAATTTACTCTGAGCCGTATAAAAATATACACAATTTAGAAAATACACATAGAAATCTTCATAAATAAGAAATAAGTGGAAGATTTTTCACCCATCTTTAAATGAAAAATCATACATATGAAGAAAAAAAAATAAGTGAACGAAAAACATCATGAATTAAAAAAGAGAAACTTTAGAAAATAGGTTGTGTTGAGACAAAATCTCTCAAATGATTTTAATGATAACAAAATTACTTAAGAGATTATGATTGTGGTTAATAACTAATTTTTTGCTTTTGAGTAAATTCATATAAGAAAACAAGTTATTAATCATTAAGGCAAAAAGGAGAAAAATTTGATACAAATCTGGAGGATTGAAATTCCTGAGGATAGCCTCGTGAAGAGGATGAAACTTCAAATCTGCACAATATTTGTCCTCTCTAGAACAAATATTTTTATTCATTAAAGAAATGCACAACAGTATCAAAGAATGAATAAATAAAGCATTTGAAATAAAGACGTTAGAAGGCCAAAGGAATAGGTACGAGAATGGCCAAATCTAGACAAGAGGATGACAGTGCTAGACTGGAGGACGGTTCTATAAAGTTGAAAGCAACCCATCTAACATGTGCAAATGCTAAAATAAGACCTATTTATCATCCTTGTATGAATGAAAACAATGAAGAAGTCAATCCACAGAAAGGCAACAACAAACAAGCCAAAAATAGAAGCTTTCACATGTTATGAAAAAAACAGATCTGAACCTCGTATAAGAGGATGTCAGTCCTATGTAAGAGGGTAGCTCTCTATTCTCAACATCACTCTTAAAAATTGAACTCAACCTAGTCCTTCAAGTTTCTAAAAAGGTTGTAGCTCACATAGTTAAAAAAACAGCCTTACATGCTTTGAAGAATGAGAAAAGAAAAGAACAACTCAAGATCAAGTTCCAAGGAGGATGATCCTCCTGAGCGAGGATGGACTCAGCCAGTCCAAGCACAGCTGGATGACAGTTCTATAAATATGATGAAAGACCTTGGATCTTTTGTAATGAATTCCAAAGGTCATAAAGTGCTTGGCACATGGAAGGATCATCATAAGACTTCTATAAAAGGCAGCAAGCTCTTCATCATCAGATACACAACAATATTGCATAACAAGATCAAGGATCTTAAAGCTATCAAGAGCAATACCCATCCTCTCTTCATACTTTCTATAATCCTACATTAGATCTTTGTAAATCCTTTGAGAAAGTATTTAGAATCAATCACTCTCATATCACTTTGTAATTTTCATGTGAGATACACTTGGAAATAGTTGAAACTTGATTGTAAGTGTAACATCCTCTAAATTTACTATTTAAAAATAATTAGAAATTATCAATATTAAAATACGTGTGATAATTATTTGTCTTGTTCGACTTACATTAGTTGATAAAGTTGTTAGTAATAATTATCTAGTAGAAGCTAACAATGTAATTGAAATATGTTTCATTTCACCCCAATTAAATCTAGTAAGTAATTACCAACTAAGTCTATATATTTTATTTGTAGATTATAGTGAGTGACTCTATGGTATGGTCGTCCATAATTGAATGCTAAATGTATTATGTGTTGTTAACTCATGTTGCACTTAAATAAATTATAAATGCCCTCGCCATGTTTATTATATCTTCAGAGACTAAGCTCCAATCTTGATTGTGGTAATTTAAATAATGATTTGTCTTTTCTTCATTACAAATTTCGAGGACGAAATTTCTCTAAGTGGGGTAGAATTGTAACATCCCAAATTTCATTATCAACTATTTTATTAATTAAATAGGATTTTAAAGAAATTAATTTGGTGTTAAAATTATTTTAGAATATATATTGATTAGTTGTCCTTATATGTGTGAATTTCTTATGGTTTGATGATCGTATATATATTTGATTTAATGAGTAATATAAATTATAAATATTATGTTTAGTTACTTAATTTATTTTAAAATAGTAATTACTTAAATTACTTTTTATAAATATTAGTTTTGAAATAGTGGTAATACCTTATTAATAAAATTGTGTCAACAAAATTAGTTCTGGTAATAGTTGGTTTTATTTAATAATAATAATAATAATAATAATAATAACAACAACAACAACAACAACAACAACAACAATAATAATAATAATAATAATAATAATAACAACAACAACAACAACAACAACAACAACAACAATAATAATAACAATAATATTGTCTACTTTCTATTCCTCATTTAGGCCCAATACTAAGAAAAAGATACTGAAATCCTAGCCGCTACTACGAACCATATTTTACAAACCCTTTTATAAATAAAACCAAAATCCTAACCACCAATACCATCACCTCCTCTTTTTCGGCATCAAAAGCTTATAACTTATTTTCCTTGTGAACGACTTGGTGGGGCTTAGAGCTTTGTGCTAGGAAGAAAAGCGGCCGAGGTAAGGGTTTTTTCCCACACAAATTATAGTTAGGTCGTTAGTTGAATGACATGAAATAAATAATCGTGATTACTTATATTTTAAAAGAAAATAAATGTAGACTAATAAAACCCCAATTTTTGTGAGATTGAATTTAATATTTGACTCTTATGTAGTGAAGTATGAAATTTTATGCGATGTATGATAAACAAAATTTAATTGATACTATATATATTAGTTGGAGTGTGAATTTTATTGTTATATGTGTTAAAGTGTTAATTTTTATGGCCTATATGATATCAAACTTTTATCTTTATGTGATAGTCCTAATTTTTATCATTATTTGTCTATGAATATGTGATATTCATGATATGGATGTATGTATGTGTTCTTAATGATGTGTGAATAAGGTGATGATTTTAAAAAAGTGATTTTTGAATGCTCATGGCATAATTCTTAGTGGGTTGTGTGGGAGTATATCTATTTCACAGTGCATCTTCATGGCATGGCATATGCATTTTCGTGGAAGTTGCCTTAGTGGCAGGTTTTGATTTTCTGTGTGGAAGTTGTCTTAGTGGCAGATGTGATTTTATGTGTGGAAGTTGCCTTAGTGGCAGGACTATATCCGGATCATGTAGTTTTAGGAGCATTCATCATGCATATGTGTTGATATAAAATTTATTAGTTTGTGCATTTTTTCTTTTAAAGTGGAAAGTTTTTACGTTTATGAGTTTTGTGTTATTCTTCTATATGTCTTGCTTTGGTTTGATGTGGATGATGGAAAAAAATTGACCCTTACAACAACATTTTAGGTACTAATGAGTTCGAGTAGATTCAAGAGTAGTTAATGAGTATTGACGTGTGGCGAACGCGGTAAACATGGATTTTTCTTTCAAGACGATTTTGTAATAATAGAATTGTTCAATATTTTTAAGTTCTTTTGATCCTTTGTCACAAACTTTTAAAATGTACTAAAATTCTACAAATACGGAAGTGGTTTACCTTCCGTTAAAAATAAATGTCTTCATATTATTTTAATTTTGAATAAATATTTTCTTAATGATATTGAATAACGTGATTGTTACTATTTATGTAAAATGAATAAATGTTAATTATTCAAAAAAACAAAAGATTCATAAACTTTTCTACGAAATAAGTATTTTTTAAAGCAACGTTTTGGATTAAAAAATTCAGGGCATTACAGTATGGTATCAGAGCAATGATTCTCGGACTTTTGGGGTAGACGCTTCGTGTATGTCGTATATATTTTAACATTGATTGTGTTAATTGTTTATTTCCGTAATTATTAGACTTTACTGATTTTTAAAGTGCTATTATGTGGCACTAATTATGCTAACTGTTTGATTTTCCATTTTTTTTTTTTTTTTTATTTTAGTAAGTACATAATTTCCTATTATGTATCTTTAATTGTGTAATCTCCTTGAAATTCGTTAAAGAATATATGCCTTAAATTCCTATGGTTGAAAATAGTTTTAATTTGATTATATGCAATAATTGCTTTAAAGTGCTATTATGTCTTACTAATTATGTTAATTGTTTGATTTTCTATTTTTATTTTTGTGTTATTTTAGTAAGTACATAATTTCCTATTATGTACCATTAGTTGTGTAATCTCCTTGAAATTTGTTATTGAACATATGCCTTAAATTCTTATGATTGAAAATTGTTTTAATTTGATTCTATGCAATAATTGCTTTAAAGTGTTATTATGTGCCACTAATTATGTTAATTATTTTATTTTCTATTTTTGTTTTTGTTTTATTTTAGTAAGTACATAATTTCCTATTATGTATCATTAATTGTGTAATCTCCTTAAACTTTGATATTGAATATATGCCTTAAATTCCTATGATTAAAAATAGTTTTAATTTGATCCTATGAAATAATTGTTTTAAGTTTAATGATGTTATGAATTTAATATGATTACGTTACGAATTTATTACTTAAGAATTGATTTTTGTATTATGAATTTAATACTTGTGATTTGTTGATATTAGGAATTTATTACTTGTGATTTGATTTTTTTTTTAATAATTCTTTATATGTTATATGATTTAATACTTGTGAATTAATAATATTATGAATTTAATATTATGACATTACAAATTTACTACTCAAGATTTGAATTTTTGTGTGTTATGAATTTAATACTCATGATTTGTTGACATTAAGAATTTATTACTCGTGATTTAATTTTTTATAAATAATTGTTTATATATTGTAAATTTAATACTTGTGATTTAATAATGCTATAGATTTAATAGTATGACATGATGAATTTATTAATCGGGATTTGAATTTCTTTTGTTTGTATATTATTAATTTAATAACCGTTATTCATTGACGTGATTAAATTACTACTTGTGATTTGAATTTTTTAAATAATTGTTTGTATGTTATGAATCTAATGATTATGATTTAATAAGCTTATGAATTTATTATTATGGTGTTGTGAATTTCCTACTCGTGATTTGAAGTTTAAATAATTTACTACTCTTAATTTAATTTGATGTTATGCATTAATTGGTTCTATATTTATGACATTATCAATTAATTGCCATGAATTGACTTTTTTTTTAAATCATAAAAAGATTAGTTTTATTTTGCTATAATGTGGAACTATTGTGTATTGATTTAGATTGATTTGATTTGAAAGTATACAATAATTAATTGGTCTCCCATTTAATGACGTTATTAATTAGACCAATTGAATTATAATAATTATGAATATTCCTTAATTATTTCATTTTTGTGTTATAATTGAAATTTTTGTAATAACAACAATGCTTTAAACATCTAACCTATATAAAATTTTAGAATCTCCATATTAGGAGGGAAGAGTAACACCGTAAAAAGTGGTATTAGTGGATTCTGGCTAAGGAAAGACTTGGTTATTAAGTGGTTCGTTGACCCACCTCTCTTTCCTGGGAACCCCTCTTGTACATGAATTACCGTGTGACCTGAACCTGTTGTCCCCATAATAGAAAGAAAAAGTAACACCGTAAAGGGTTGTATTAGCAAGATTCTGGCTAAGGAAATATTTGGTTATTAAGTGGTCCATTGATCCACCTCTTTTTCCTAGGAACCCCTCTAGTGCACGACTTACTGTGTAACTTAGTGGCAAGACTATATCTGGATCATGTAGTTTTAGGAGCATTCATCATGCATATGTGTTGATATAAAATTTATTAGTTTGTGCATTTTTTTCTTTTAAAGTGGGAAGTTTTTATGTTTTATGAGTTTTGTGTTATTCTTCTATATGTCTTGCTTTGGTTTGATGTGGATGATGGAAAAAATTTGACCCTTACAACAACATTTTAGGTACTAATGAGTTCGAGGAGATTCAAGAGTAGTTAATGAGTATTGACGTGTGGCGAACGCGGGTTAAACATGGGTTTTTCTTTCAAGACGATTTTGTAATAATGGAATTGTCCAATATTTTTAAGTTCTTTTGATCTTTTGTCACAAACTTTTAAAATATACTAGAATTCTAGAAATACGAAAGTGGTTTACCTTCCGTTAAGAATAAATGTCTTCATATTATTTTAATTTTGAATAAATATTTTCTTAATGATATTGAATAACGTCATTGTTACTATTTTTGTAAAATTAATAAATGTTAATTATTCAAAAATACAAAAGATTCATAAACTTTTCTACGAAATAAGTATTTTTTAAAGTAACGTTTTGGATTAAAAATCTGGGGCGTTACAGTAAGCTTGGTGAGGCTAAAGAATACACAAATCATAATCATCCTCAGTGAGAGGTTGATCTGGTTGAACATTAGTGAAATCTCACAAGTGTGTGAGGACTGGACATAGCCTTCATTGGGTGAACCAGTATAAAAATTGTGTGTGTCATTCTCATATTTTTCTGTCACTCTTTAGCTCAACTCAAATTTGAAGGTTTGAAAAACCATCCTCGGGTTTGCGATCCTCTATTAAAAACACTTGAAAATTATTTTTTACAGAAAAATCCATATTCAACCCCCCTTCTAGTGATATTTAGCCACATCAATTGGCATCAGAGCAAAGTTCTCTAAAAAAATACACCTAACAGTGTAAGAGAAAAAGATCCAAAAGGAAAAATGTCAAAAGCTAAGTATATTCCTGCAGGAGGATCATCCAACCGACCTCCCTATTTTGATGGGACATATTACTACCACTGGAACAGTAAGATGAGACTATTTCTCATATCACAAGACAACAACATGTGGTATGTGGTGGAAAATAGGGATCACGTCATCAGAGCCAACAACACAGATGCAACCTCCGATGAGAAACCTCAAGCACAGTGGACAGCTGATGAAAATGCAAAGGTACTCCTAAACTCTAAAGCTCATTTATTTCTAACGTGTGCTTTGAGCAGAGAAGAATATGACAGAGTTGAAGAATGAAAAAACGCTAAGGAATTCTAGGACACTCTAAGGATACATCATGAAGGATCAAGCCATGTAAAAGAAGCGAGGATAGACATGGGAGTAAGATATTTCGAACTATTTTAAATGAAGGAGGAGGAAACTATTGATGAAATGTTCTCAAGGTTAACAATCATATTAAATAACTTGAGATCTCTTGGAAAGGTATACTTCGTTTAAGAAAGAATAAAAAAAATCCTATGAAGTTTACCAAAAGAATAGGGGCCAATGGTAACTTCCATTACAGAAGCAAGAGACTTGACCAACATGAAATTAGAAGATTATTTGGAACTCTAAGAGCTCATGAACCACTGTTGCTGGCAGACAAACCAAGCAAAAAGGGAAGAATGGTTGCTCTAAAAACCAGCCAAATAAAAAGTTCATCCTCCAAAAAGAATGAAGATGTTATAAAAAAAGGAAAACACATAGTATCCTCTATCTGAGGATGAGGATGAACTCGCTCTGATTTTTAGAAGAATTCAGAGGATGATAAACAGAAGAGGACAGAATAAAGGACCTCATCAAAAAGAAAAAATTGACAAAATTCAGATAATTTGTTTTAGATGCAACAAGATGGGACACTACAAAACTGTGTGTCTTCTCAACAAAAGGAACTCAAGAAGATTTCCATACAAAAACAAATCCATGATGATTACTTGGGATGACAGTGATGAGTCATCCTCTGAGCAAGAAAAGGAAGAAGAGGCCAACCTCTGTCTCATGGCAAAATCAGAAACTGGAAAGGTAAGTATTTCTGAACTATGTCCTACTTGTGAGAAATTAGAAATTGAATTCGATAGCCTCTTAAATGATTCAAACACTTTATCTCAAAAATGTATATTTCAAAAAAACCAACTTGTTGAGATAAAGAAACAAAATGAGGAGCTTCAAAAAAAGAACGATGAGTATGTTAAAATCATTCAAGATTTGCAGCATTCTCATTTTCAAATGTCAGAGCAACAAAAAACTTTTAATGAGAGGATAGTCAAAACTCATCCTCAACCTCCTGACGATGACACGGAAAAGGAAATTTTTGAAAACAAAGGTTAGGGAACTAAAAAATGACATTTCCAACTTTGTCAAATCTACAGAAACATTTCAAAAGATAATGAGGTCTCAATTTGGAATATTTGACAAGGCTTGTATTGGTTTTAAAAGTTCTCAAAAACAAAAATTGTATGAAATTTTTTTCTTGCCTAAAAAACAAGAGGATAGGCCAAAATGCACTTTTTGCAAAATATTTGGGCATACTTTCAAAATATGTCATGCTAAGAAGAAAGCTAACAATATAAAGAAAGCATTCTCATTATGTGGTAAACATGGGCACCATGATTCTATTTGTTATCACAAAATGAAAGTCCTCACAAGAGGAAAAACTAACCAACAAGGATCCAATGCTATATGGGTACCTAAGTCACTTTTAAACTCTAACACAGGTTCATCCTCTAATCAACAAAAGAAAGCCTTGGTACTTGGACAGTGGTTGCTCAAGGCATATGACAGGGGATAAGCACTCCTTTATGTCATTGGAGATATAGGATGGAGGATCAGTCACATTTGGTAATAATGATAAAGCTCAAAAAAAGGAACATGTATTATTGGTAAGAATAATTATGCGAAAATTGAAAATGTTCAGTATGTGGATGGCTTAAAACATAACTTGCTAAGCATTAGTCAATTATGTGATAGTGGATTTGAAGTTATTTTTAAGCCTACTCTATGTGAGGTTAAACACTCATCCTCGGGTAGAGTTTTCTTATCCAGTTTTAGAAAAAAGAATTTATATGAACTTTATCTAAATGATTTACATATTGAATCTTGTTTTGTTTCCATTGATAAAGATAAAAGGATTTGGCACAAACGAGCTGGTCACACAAGCTTAAACACTATTTCTAAATTAGCAAAATTTGAATTAGTAAAAGGTCTTCCAAAAATTAATTTTGAAAAAGACAAAATATGTGAAGCTTGTGTCAAAGGAAAGCAAGTTAAAAGTAGTTTTCACTCTAAAAATATTATTTCAACAAATCATTCTCTTGAACTTATTCACGTTGACCTTTTTGGCCCTATCAAAACTCCAAGTCTTAGTGGAAAAAAATATGGTTTTGTAATTGTTGATGATTTCTCTCGTTTTACTTGGGTTCTATTTTTAAAACATAAAGATGAAGCCTTTGAGGCATTCCACCATTTTTGCAAAAAGATTCAAAATGAAAAAGGATCAAAAATTGTCTCGGTGAGAAGTGACCATGGAGGTGAATTTGAAAATGAATCTTTTAAAAATCCTTGTGAAGAAAATGGTATTTCTCACAACTTTTCTTGCCCAAGAACTCCCCAACAAAATGAGGTTGTTGAAAGGAAAAATAGAACTTTACATGAAATGGCTAGAACTATTTTAAATGAAGCCAACATTGAAAAATACTTTTGGGCCGAAGCTATCAACACTGCTTGTTATGTTTCTAATCGTGCATCCATTAGAAAAAATTTAAACAAAACTCCATATGAATTATGGAAAGGGAGAAAACCAAATATTTCGTATTTTCATATATTTGGGTGTTATTGCTACATTTTAAATAATAAAGAAAATTTGGGAAAGTTTGATTCAAAATTTGATAAAGGTATTTTTCTAGGATACTCCACAACGTCAAAAATTTATAGAATATATAATCTTAGGACTCAAACTGTGGAGGAATCCATGCATGTTATTTTTTATGAGTTTGATGACTTGTGTTTAGAAAACATGGATAAAAATGAAGAAGATGAACATTCATCCTCTCAAGTACCCAGTCCTCACGAAGAGGATTAGTGTGACTCAACCTCTCAGCAACCTCCAAGAGGATGGAAAACAGTCACACATCATCCTCAAGATCTAATCATTGGGAATACTGCAAATGGTGTGAGAACCAGAAATTCTCTAAGAGAAAACACTACCAACATGACCATGATATCACAAGTTGAACCCAAAACAATTGATCAAGCTATTGGTGACAAATCATGAGTTGAAGCTATGATGGAAGAGCTTTCACAATTTGAAAGAAACAAGGTATGGAATCTTGTACCCCATCTTCTAGACAAATCCATTATTGGGACTAAATGGATATTTAGAAATAAACTAAATGAGGATGGAGAGGTTATTAGAAATAAAGCTAGATTAGTGGCACAAGGTTACAATCAACAAGAAGGAATTGATTATGATGAAAGATTTGCACCCGTAGCAAGACTTGAAGCAATAAGAATCATCTTAGCCTATGATACTCATAAAGGTATCAAACTATTTCAAAAGGATGTCAAAAGTGCATTTTTGAGTGGGTTCTTAAATGAGGAGGTGTATGTTCGCCAACCTCCTGGGTTTGAGGATGAAAAGAAGCCTAACCATGTGTTCAAACTCTCAAAAGCTCTTTATGGTTTAAAGCAAGCTCCCTGAGCTTGGTATGAGAGGTTAAGTTCTTTTCTAAAAGAGAATGATTTCATTAGAGGACAAATTGATACCACTCTTTTCAAGAAGACTCTTGAGGAGGACTTATTGATTGTTCAAATATATGTCGATGACATAATCTTTGAATCCACAAATGAAAAGATGTGTAAAGATTTCTCCAACCTCATGCAAAGTGAGTTTGAGATGAGTATGATGGGAGAATTAAAATTCTTTCTTGGTTTGCAAATTAAACAACTAGAGGATGGCATTTTTATATCTCAAGAAAAATACATCAAAGATTTACTTAACAAATATAGCATGAGTTCAACCAATAGTATAGGAACTCCTATGCACCCATCCTCCATACTCCACAAAGATAATGAAGGAACTCCAATATCTAAAAAAAGAGTACAAAGGGATGATCGGATCCTTGTTGTATTTAACAGCCAGCAGACCGGACATAGTCTTTGCAGTCGATCTTTGTGCAAGATTTCAATCTTCTCCTAAAGAATCTCATCTTACTGCAGTAAAAAGCATTTTTAGATATCTTGTTGCACAATAAATCTGGGAATTTGGTACAAGAAATGTTTCAATCTTGACCTCATAGCTTATTGTGATGTCGACTATGTGGGAGACAAAGTTGAAAGAAAAAGCACAAGTGGAGCTTGCCAATTTCTTGGTAAATCTCTAATAAGTTGATCATGCAAAAAACAAAGTACCATTGCTCTTTCAACTACAGAGGCAGAATATGTATCAACTGCACAATGTTGCTCACAATTACTATGGATAAAAAATCAACTTGAGGATTACTCTCTAAGGTACGCAAAAATTCTCATCCTCTGTGATAATACAAGTGCAATAAATCTGTCTAAAAATCTCAATCAACATTCTAGATCTAAGCACATTGAAATTAAACATCATTTTATAAGAGATCATGTTCAAAAAGGGAATTTCGAACTGATTTTTATTGACACTGAAGATAAATTAGGAGATATTTTTACCAAACCTCTCTAGGAGGATAGGTTCAAAAAGATCTTGCAGGAACTCTCAATCTTTAATTTGTCTAAAATTAATTGATTTATCTCTTTTATGCTCCATTATTATTATGATTATTTAAAAAAAATAATAAATAAAAAAATAAAAAATCCAAAAAATCTAATGTTTATTTTGTATATATACATTTTAGTCTAAAGCTATGAGGATGGCCAAAACCACCAGATGACAAAATGTCCTTATTGGTGTAACTTCCCTTGTCACATCAGACAAGAAAATTTGCATGCGCCTCCTCTCATTGACCAGCATGTGTGGCGCTGCCTATGTGCTTCACGCTCTGCATTTATTGCATCGACGGCTACATGTCCCTAGCCTGTCTCATCCATCATCACTATCATCTCCTAGGTAAACGGCTAAATTTATTACCCATTCCTCACACGTTTCCTCCTGTACATCTTCCATCCTCTTCTACTTATTTTCTCGTCCTCCATCAATCTCATTCATCAACCTTCAGTTTAAAAATTCCAACTCATCTGTTGCATTCCAATCTAAATTTTTTCAAATGGCTCATCTCCTATCAAGCTCCAGAAGATCCTCAAGATGTCTACTCAAGCACTGAGTCTAATTGCCATGAGGGAAGCCAATTTGAAGAAAATTCCCAACAAACCTTGAGCACCATTCCTTCCTCTCAACCATCTAAATTTTTTTCTTCTCCATCTACCACTCCCAAAATCACAGAAAACTCATCCTCCTTCGCTCCCATAAGGCGATCCTCTAGGATTATGTCTGGAGTTGTTTCATCTAGAAAGGCGTTTCCTCAGGACAACACATTTCATGTTGTCCACTCTGATGATTCAGAGACAAATCTCACTCCAGAATCTTCACCTCAACCTCCTCCTGCAAAATCTACCTCTGAAACTTCAACTCCTAAAAAGGTCAAACCTTCTTCACAAAAACTATCATCCTCATCTACAAAAATTTCTGAAAATACTCCACTATTTGATTCGTCCGAATTAGAGACTAATTATGTCTCAAAACGGCAAAACAAATCTGTAGTCAATGGTAAAATCATTGACCTTACTGATCTCAAACAAAAAGGATTTAAGGTGGAGGAAATTTCTGACCAACTCGGATGGACCTCCTTTTTTCAAATCAATGAACCTCAGTATCCTCGCCTTGTAAGGGCTTTCTATGCTGCTTCAAATGGTTCAAAAGGCACCACTGGTTTTAGTATGGTACTAAAAGGGGTTCATATGGAAATAAACCCCACTACGCTATGTCAAATTCTGGACATACGCGATGAAGAAGCCTGTTGCTTCTCGGATATGTGGTATTCTCAATGTGAAATCACCAAGACCTCTGTTCTCCAAAATAATCTCATCAAACCTCCAAAATCTTTAGTGGCTTCCAACCTCTTTCCTATGTGATGTATCCTCCACAACATTTGTGTACACTCCATTACGCCCAGAGCTGGAAGTAGGGGTGGGAATAGGTCAGGCCAGGCCAGGCTTTGAAAGGCCTGAGCCTGGCCTACGATGAATTTTTTAGGCCTAAGCCTGGCCTACAGCCTATCATAGGCTTTTTTTTCGGCCTGAGCCTGGCCTACGGCCTATCATGGTCTGGCCTGTAAGCCTATTTAAAAGCCTTATTCGCATTAAATTATTTAAATGTTATATTTTATATTTTAGTTTTAAATAGGTTAAATTAGGCCTTTATATGCAAGGAAAACTAATAAAATTATAATCAAATCTAATAAAATTATAACTAACAAGTTTGTAATGCAACAACCTTCCCATAAAAAAAACAAAATGATTTTTGATTTAAAAGAATAGATTCTTTCTTGAAACAAACGCACTCACTATTCTCTCAAACAAACTCAGCTTATTAACTGATTTTTTAAAAATACGAAACAAGCACCCTTTAAACCCTAAAAAATGATTTTTGATTTAAAAGAATAGATTTTTTCTTGAAACAAACGCACTCACTATGCTCTCAAACAAACTTATCTTATTAACTCTCAAACAAATCCTCTCAACCAAAATCATATTCACTTATATATATATATATATATATATATATATATTATATAGGTCGGCCTGTCAGGCCTAATAGGCTTTTTTATAAGCATGAGCCTGACCTATTTAATTAAACAGGCTTTAAAAACAGCCTGAGCCTTACCTTTTTATTAAACAGGCCAGGCCATAAGTAGGCCAGCCATAGGCCCCTGGCGGACGGCCTGGCCTATTCCCACCCCTAGCTGGAAGTTTTGAGAAGGTCACTAAGCTTGACCTCATGATCATTCATCATTTGATGTCCGACACTCCTTTTCACTAAGGACATGTTATTTTCTGCTTCATGTTGAATGATGTTGTGGTGGGTCGATCAGCTCCCTATGGGATGATCCTGACTAAGATCTTCAAAATTTTCAAACTCCCACTTGAGGATGAACCCTTTATTCACTTTAACAAACTTTCTCTATGGAGAATATCAAACAAATGAAGATTCAACATGATGTATCTTCTCATCTCAAATCATCATCAACTGACCCTCCTGCATCTAAGAAAAGGAAAGCTCGTCATTCCTTCTCTCCCTCTCAAAACTCTGAACAAGAAATTACTCAACCTCCACCTGAGGATGTTCCTTCTCCAATCATTCAGGAACCCATTGACTCCACTGCTCCCACTTCAGCTCCACTACGTGACTCTACTGATGATACTCCATCTCCATTACGTGACTCTCATGTCCCAACACCACCTCAGTCTCCACCAATCCACAATCTGACTCCTCTTCATGAAGTCGATCCTCCTCTTGAGGATACCTTCGCACCAACTCATCTTCAACTTATGGAAGATGGTGAGGAGTTATATTTTGATCTCAACTTGTCTTATCTTCACTTCTCACCACATAATTCCCCTACGGATGTGCCTGTGGCATCTCCTCCAAATGTGCATGTTGAAGAAGATGTGCTCCCACCACCAGATCTTTCGCAACCAATTTCCATTCCTCGTGCTGCAAATCTTGAAGAACCTTCCCAACCTCTCCTTGAGGTCACAGGTTTGTTCAGTTCCATTGATTCCTTTTTTACTACAATGACTCATAATTGTTCTAAGGACAAAGTTGGGAGCTCTCAAAATAAGAGTTTCAGTGTAAAGGATCAACCTAAGGACTCGACTCCTAGCAAGAGGACTGAGTAAAGGAAGAATCAGAAGCAGATTAAACTTCTCAAATCCATTAGGAAGGATCAGAAGAAAATTCTTCACATCCTCACTCATTTCCAGAACTCTATGGCTCAATTTGGTCTCATTCTTTAATGGGTTACCAAACATTTGGCCCCTACCATTGCTCTTGGAGATCTTCCTCCTAAGCTACCAGCCCAGCCTTCCTCTGTTGTTCCTGTTCCATCTCCTTCATCCTCGTCTGAAGAGCCATCCTCCTATGAGTAACTTTGTGTTTCCTTCTTTTTGCTGTTGCCAAATTCAAGGGGAGATAGATCATGATTATCTAGTAGTTGTCTTTGTGTTGAACTAACTGTTGAGTTGATTCGTTTTGTGTTGTTGCCTATGTATCTTGTTTGATGTTTATGATGTGTTGAACAAACTTTTGCAATATTGGTTTCATTAATATGAAGCTTTATTTATGGTTCAATTTTATTATCTCAAAACTTTGGCATATATTCAGGGGGAGTAATTTTTTTTTAGTTTTAAAAATTATTACACATATGATTGAGGGGAGCATAAACATTTTATCACATGAACTTGTCTTATTTAAAATCATAATCTAAAGAATTTTGTCATCATCAAAAAGGGGGAGATTGTTTAGACAAAATCTCTCAAATGATTTTAATGATAATAAAATTACTTAAGAGATTATGATTGTGGTTAATAACTAATTTGTACTTTTGAGTGAATTCATATAAGAAAATAGGTTATTAATCATTAAAGCAAAAAGGAGAAAAATTTGATACACAAATCTGGAGGATGGAAATTTTGAGGATGGCCTTGTGAAGAGGATGAAGCTTCAAATCTGCACAATACTTGTCCTCTCCAGAACAAATGTTTTTATTCTTTAAAGAAATGCACAACAGTATCAAAGAATGAATAAATAAAGCATTTGAAATAAAGAAGTTAGAAAGCCAAAGGAATAGGTACGAGAATGGCCAGATCTAGACAAGAGGATGACAATGTTAGGCTGAAGACGGTTCTATAAAGTTGAAAGCAACCCATCTAACATGTGCAAAGGCTAAAATAAGACCTATTTATCATCCTTGTATGAATGAAAACAATGAAGAAGTCAATCCATAGAAAGGCAACAACAAACAAGCCAAAAATAGAAGCCTTCACAAGTTATGAAAAAAGCATATATGAACGTGATATAAGAGGATGGTAGTCCTATGTAAGAGGGTGGCTCTCTATTGTCAACATCACTCTTCAAAATTGAACTCAACCTAGTCCTTTAAGTTTCTGAAAAGGTTGTAGCTCGCATAGTCAAAGAAACAACCTTACATGCTTTGAAGAATGAGAAAAGAAAAGGACAACTCAAGATCAAGTTCCAAGGAGGGTGATCCCCATGCGCGAGGATGGACTCAGCCAGTCCAATGACAGCTGGAAGACAGTTCTGTAAATATGATGAAAGACCTTGGACCTTTTGTAATGAATTCCAACAGTTATAAAGAGCTTGGCACATGGAAGGATCATCATAAGACTTCTATAAAAGGCAGCAAGCTCTTCATCATCAAATACACAACAATATTGCATAACAAGATCAAGGATCTTAAAGCTATCAAGAGCAATACCCATCATCTCTTCATACTTTCTATAATCCTACATTAGATCTTTGTAAATCATTTGAGAAAGTATTTAGAATCAATCACTCTCATATCATTTTGTAATTTCCACGTGAGATACACTAGGAAATAGTTGAAACTTGATTGTAAGCTTGGTGAGGCTAAAAAATACACAAATTGTAATCATACTCATTGAGAGGTTGATCTGGTTGAACATTAGTGAAATCTCACAAGTGTGTGAGGACTGGACGTAGCCTTCATTGGGTGAACCAGTATAAAAATTGTGTGTCATTCTCATATTTTTCTCTCACTCTTTAGCTCAGCTCAAATTTAAAGGTTTGAAAAACCATCATCGGGTTTGTGATCCTCTACGAGAGGATAGTTTTAAAAACACCTGAAAAATATTTTTAACAGCAAAATTCTTATTCAACCCCCCTTCTAGTGATATTTAGCTACATCAAGTGGAAGATATACAAATATTTATAAGAATAAGTAAACACAAACAACAACAAACATTGAATTAGCATATATAGAAAAATAATTAGTGAAGTGTGAATGAAAATCATACATACGAAAAAAAAAAAAAAAAAACTACATAGAGCAACACATATTTTTATTCATACAAATCTTTGTGGAAGAGATGGAGTATTATAAATAGCAAACAACCATAATAACTAATTGACCTTAAAAGTTTAAGTTTTACTAATGACATAAAAAGTTGTTATTGTTATTACTTACTAATTTCATACCATATTTAAGTTGTACTATAGTCAGTGTATTTAGTCTTGAAAATGAGTAAAATTCATTTGATTAATTATTATTATTAAAAAAAATCATACATTTTTTTAAATTATTTTTAGATGTGCACTATATTTGACAAAGTAACAAAACATGAAACAAAAAAGAATTAGAAATGACAAAATTAATATAACAATTTAATGGAACAATAAAGAAAGTTGGGGAAAATAAAATTAATGACATTAATGGAAAAAAAGTTTCATATCAATGAATAAGTTGTTTGCTATAAGAGAACCTTCACAAATTAATTTGCTAGAGAATCTGAACATCCTATTTTGTTATTTTTCATTCCAAAATTTTATTCAATTATTATTTACAAAATTGATTATATTAAATAATTAAGATTTTGTTAGATGTGAATGAAAAAGATTAGAAAGACATTAATTATTTTGTTTATCTAAAACTTGACATGTGTACTATTTTCTTTGGTGCAAAACAATTGTTTATATAGTAGATGTAGATTAATTTATATAAATTAGTTATATTTTTAATTTCTGTAAAAACATTTAATTTATAATTTTAAGATGTATAAAGTATGTGTCCTATGGACACATTATTTCAAAAATTTCATGTGCCAATATTGTTGAGATAAAATATCTCTCAAATGGTTTTAATGATAACAAAATTAATTAAAAGATTATGATTGAGGTTAATGACTAATTTGTGTTTTTGAGTGTATTCATATAAGAAAACAAGTTATTATTCATTAAGGCAAAAAGAGGAAAATTATGAGTTAAATCTGGAGGATGAAAAATGCTGAGGATGGCCTCGCGAGTTGATGAATCTTCAAATCTGCAGAATACTCATCCTCGCTGAAATGAATTGTTTTATTCATTAAACAAAGGCAAAACAATATTAAAGAATAAATTGTTTGATTCATTAAACAAAGGCAAAACTTTATTAAAGAATGAATAAAGAAAAGTTTTTGAAGAAAAGGAGTAAGATGGCAAAAGAAAGGTACGAGGAAGGATTACACTAGGATGAGTCTATGGTCAATATCTTGAAAAGCATCCCAACACCTTTGAAAGCAACCCATCATATCATGTGCAAAGGCTACAAACAGACCTATAGATCACTCTTGTGTAAATTAAAAAACAATATAAAATCAATCTTCAAAAAGGCAACAACAAACAAGCCAAAAGTGAAAGTCATCACATGTCTTAAAGAAAGGAAATAGAAAAAGACTTCATGTGAAGCCTTTACAAGCCTTGAAGAAAGGAGAACGAAAAAGACATCACATGGTCTTACAAGCCTTAAAGAAAGGAAAGAGAAAAGGACAGCACATGCCCCAAGTTTCCAGAAAATCTGCAACCTCGTACTTGAGGATGGACTGCATCTGTCCAAGGACAGCTGGATGGAAGTTTCGTAATTATAAGAAAAGACTTTGGGCTTTTTGAATTGATTTTCCAACGGTCATAAAAAGTTTGGCATATGAAATGAACATCATAAGACTTCTATAAAAGGCAGTAAACTCTTCTTCATCAAATACACAACACATTGCATTAAAAAGATCAAGGATTCTAAAGCTTTCAAGAAGCAACATCCATCCTCTCTTCATACTTTCTACAATCCTACATTAGATCTTTGTAAATCCTTTGAGAAAGTATTTATAATCAATCACTCTCATATCACATTGTAATTTCCACGTGAGATACACATGCAAATATTTGAAACCTGATTGTAAGCTTGGTGAAACTAAAGAATACACAATTTTTAATCATCATCTGTGAGAGGTTGATCTGTTTGAACATTAGTGAAATCTCACAAGAGTGTGAGGATTGGACGTAACCTTCATTGGGTGAACCAGTATAAAAATTGTGTGTATCATTCTCATATTTTTCTCTCACTCTTTAGCTCAGCTCAAATCTGAAAGTTTGAAAAACCCATCATCGGGCTTGCAATCCTCTGCGAGATGATAGTTTTAAAAACACTTGAAAATTATTTTTAACAGCAAAATCCCTATTCAACCCCCCTTCTAGTGATATTTAGCTACATCAAATATATGCCAACTCAGGTAACTGATTCAAAAACTTGGCATTCAATATATTACCATATTACCACATTTATGGACAATAATTAATAAAGATTATCGATTTGTTTGCTATGCAACTAATCCTCCAAATTATAGCAACATTACAAATACACGGTACAATATCTAATAATCATCAAATATCACTCTCAATACGATTAGAGTGAGATAAAATAAAATTATTACTAAATTTTCCATTAATATTACAATTATATTTGTTAGTGTAAAACAATTAAAATTGAGATAAAATAAAATTATTGCTCAATTTTCCATTAATATTACAACATATATCTGTTAGTGTTAGACTATATTAATTTGATTTTTTGATATCTAATAATTATTAATAACTTTGCTACCTAATAAAACAAAAAAACTTAGATGAGAGTAATTTACAGTTTAAACAAATAGACTACTATTATAACCTAATTAGTAACTTTATGAGATAATTGAGTAACATAATTCAGTTAATTAAATGACATGAAATAACATTTCCAAAACAATTATGTAAATATAAATGAAATTTATGTGGTTTATAATTTAAAATATCGATACTATAATATTGAAGGTTTTATAGAGAAAAATAAGTTTAGACAAATAAATTAATATAGAAAAATAAGTATAATTTAAGAATAATATAAGTGTATATTATACTTTTAGAAGAATTTTTAGAATACACATCAAGTTTATATTAAATTTTAACATAAAAGCGTAAATATAAAAAGAAAAAAAAGGAATAACAACCATAAACACAAAAAAAAAAAAAACTTAAATATAAACTTAACACTTATTTAAATTCATAATACAAAATACTAACATAAAACATAATAAACACAAAAGAAACAAAGTTATAATAACATAAACAAACTTAAACTGAAATATAGCACACAGTATTAAATTAAAAACATAAAAGACTATATTTCAAAAACAAAAAAGAAGTAATGAATACCAACTATTTTAAGTCACGTAAACATATGATGTGATATCCGAACCAAATAATAAGGTTATAAATTAAATAAATTTGTAGTCTTTATAAAATTGTTATATTTTATTTTTAATATTTATAAAAATAATTTGCACTTTTTAATTACTACAAATTTAATTATTTTCAATTTTAATTCATACCGTAAACATTAACGACATTTATTTTGTTTGAATTCTATTGGAAATATTTTCAACTTTATAGGAATTAATACTATTATGAGAGCTAGTGGAGATTATCGCAAAAGAGGAGTTAAAAATTTATATACAAAATGTTCTGATATTAATTGCTCACCAAAGGGCAAAGTCTAAAAATATAATATGTTTCTATGCATTTTTTTTCAATCATATTGACATGCCCAAATTGTAAGCTACAAGAAAGAGAGCAACTCTCATGCATCAACAATGAATTTTTACTTATTAAAAAAACAATGAATTCTATTATTTAAAACAATAAATGTTATTTAATTTAATTCAATATCATAAATGCAACAACTTTTCGATACTTAATTAGTCTCTTAGTACATGAAGGATTATATTCGCATATGATGGATGTTGTTACAATTTAATTATATGACTCACTTGATAATGACATTTATATGAAAGTCACTTAAGGATTTAATTTGTCAAATACCAATAGTTCAAGATTTCAAGAAGACTATTCCATCAAATTGAAGAGGTCTCTATTTGGGATCTCTCTATGGGATAAAACAACTTGGAAGCATGTGGTATAATAATCTCATTGAATATTTATTAAAGGATTGATATAAAAATGATTTTATTTGTCCTTGTATTTTTATGAAAATACAGGACAATGAATTTTCCATAATTACTATCTATGTCGATGACATAAATATTATTGGAATTTCTAAAGAGCTTTTAAAAGGCATATAATACTTAAGGAAAAAGTTTGAAATGAAAGATTTGGTAAAGACAAAGTTTTGTTCTGGGATTACAAATTGAACATTTGAATAATTAATTTTTTTTTTTTGCATAAAAAAACTTACATAGCAAAAGTGTTAAAATGTTTCTATATGAGCAAATCTCATATGTTGTCTACTCCAATGGGTGTTAAATCACTAAATATACGGAGAAAAACCATTTCTGACTCCGAGAAGAGGATGAAGAACTAATTGATCATGAAGTACCATATCTCACTCTGAATCAAGCACTAATGTACCTCACTAATTATACATGTTATGACATATCATTTTATGTCAACCTATTATCAAGATATAGTTCTACACCTACACAAAAATACATTGGAATAGAGTTAAACTTACACTTTGTTATCTTAGATGTACAACAAATGCCCAAACTAATTAATTGGTTACACAAATGCAAGTTATTTGTTTACAAGTGGAGGTACAACCATTTTATGGAGATCTGTAAGACAAACCATAACAATGACTTCATCAAATCATGTAGAACTTTTAGCACTACACGAGGCAAGCAGAGAATGTGTTTGGTTAAGGTATTTGATTCAACGCATACAAGAAAATCATGGTTTATCTACCAGAATAATGAATGTAATAATAATTTACGAAGATAATACTATATGCATCAGTTGAAGGAATGATATATTAAAGAAGACCGAACAAAACATATTTTTCTAAATTCCTTTTCACTTAAGATCTCCATAAGAGTAGGGAGATAATCATTCATCAAATTTATTCTTGTGATAATATTGCGTACATTTTCACATAATCACTCAAAACTATAATTTTCGAGCAACTAGTATGAGTCTTTGCCGTCTTAGAGATATTTGTATGGTTGAGGGGGAGAAGTAAATACACCATATAATTAACAAAAAGATATTATACTTTTTTTCCTTCATTATAATTTTTTTTCATTGAGTTTTTTTTTTCTAGTAAGATTTTAATGAGGGATATCTTTCATGAACATTTAAGAGGGAATGTTAAGTCCATTAGGGAATGTGTATTTATTTGCGCCGATAATTAAGGCTAACATTGTAATAGAAACTACATAATAAAAGAATAATCTTATTCATTCTCTTTCTCGTTCATCTTTACTCCTTTATATTTCACCTCATCGCATTCCTATTTGCAACAACTCCCGTTGTCGCATTTGCAACTCCAACCGTCGTGTTCGTAGTAGCTGTAGTCGTCACCTACGGCCGTCGCGTTTGCAACAATTGTCGTCACGTTCGTAATAGTTGTCGTGGTGTTCAAAACAAGAAAAAGAAATGAAATGCAAGCTTTGAGAAAATGGAGAACAAATCTCAAGGAAAAAGAAAAAGAAATGGATCTGAAAAGAAAGAAAATCCTAAATCCTAACTTTGGAATGACATAAAGAGAATGGAAATTCATGCACGCGAGAATAAGAACAAGTGGTCCGTGCATTTGTTTTGCTTTTTCTTTATTTGTTTTATTTTAGGTTTAAATATATATTTGATCTTCGTAAATCTACTACTTTTTATTTTAGTTTTCATTATTTGAATTTAATCCCTCTAAAATTAAAGACAGTTACTTTGATCTCTACCGTCAAATCAACGTTAAAAGAATGAAGAGTTTTTAAAAAATTCTTTTTTTAATTTTTATTCATATTTTCTTTATAAAATAACACTAATTATTAAATAAATAATAAATAAATAAATTTATTAATTAATAATATCAATCATTTTAATTTTTAATATATCATAAAAGATGATGTGTTGGCATATATAAGTGTCATGACAATTTAGATACCAAAATCGATTATCTCTGATTTCATGAGAACTAAATCCAAAAGAAGATATACATGAACTAAAATATAAAAATAATATATTTACATAGACTAAAAACATATTTAAATTTTTATTTTATTTTAATTAATATTAATTAATTAAAAAATAAGTTGACAATTTTAAATAAAATTCAGAGTTAATCAAATCAAAATCAAAAGAAAGTAAAAAAATCTAAAATTAAAGATTAAAATTATAATTTTGAAACTATAAAAAATAGATTTTTAAAATTTGAAAGGCTAAAAATATATTTTTGATTTAATTTAATTTATAAATAAAATAACTAAAATGTCTTTATTAAAATTAAAAAATTACAATAATACCTAAAATCCTAAAATTTGTTTCTTTCTCCTCTTCCCCTCTCTCCCTCTTGACTGCTCGCTGCTGCTGCTCACTCACACACAATTCTAACCCTACTTTGTCTCGTTCTCTTTCACTCGCAACACAATCTCACGGCGGGCGGCACCGGCGACTACTACTTTCTCAACTCTCTAATTTCTTGTTCCAACAGTACTGGCAAGGCGGTGCTGGAATCCTACGTCGTGAGCTTGCTACCGGAAAACACCAACAGTGGTGAGTTTAGTGACTTGTTGAAACTGAATCCACATTTTAATTTAACTTCAGCTTTGGTTGCTGGTTGGGCCGGTTCTATATGAATTAGCCATTTTTGATCTTTCTGACCCAGTTCTTGACCCAATGTGGAGACAGGGTATGCTCGTTATGTATTTTCTAACTTCGTTGTTTTTTGTGTATGAAGAGAAAATCATCCAAACGGAACCCTAACATTATGAAGAAGGCTCGACATGCTCCTCCTACTTCTTCTTTTAACCTGAAAAGGTAATACTAATACTGATAATATTATTAAATTTTTATTAATTGATTAATAGTGGTTGATTTTATCATACTCTCATTGCGTTTTACAATTTATCAGTGTAAACGTTTTTCTTAATTATGAAAAAGTACACAAGAATGTGAATAAAATTCAAATGCTCCTATTTCGTGCTGAACCCTCTCTGGCTTTTTATATTATATTATATTATATAATAATAATATTAATAATAATAATAATAAAGCTTGACGTCAATTGTCCCGTAAATACAACTCATATATGATAGGACATTTAATTTGCTGGGGTGCGGGTTCAAATTTGGGATACCTCTCTTTCTCAACATTTAGTGTGTGTGAGTTTCGCCTCCAGATTCTTTAGAATAAAAAATGCTTGACGTTAATTCTATTTTATGTGTATTTGTGAACTTTGAGCTACACTTGTCTATGATTATTTACTACAAATAAACCATCAATTTAGTTCTTAAAGTATCATTCTCTCCAATTTGTCCTTCAACTATATTAATAGGCAGTCCTTAATGTATATAAAAGTCACTAATTTACTACCTGCCATTAAGATGTTAAGGACTAAAATGATAGATTTTCATATACTTGATGGACTAAGTTGACGGACTTCATATACTACAGATACTACTTATTATATTTGTAGACTTTAGGTACTAAATTGGGGAGAAAGTTATAGTTAAGGGATTAAATTGACTTAATTTAATACCTTGTTTAAATGACTTTTGCTAATTTTGGAATTGCATCTGCCTTCCATTTCTTGCGTTTTGCCGTGATGTTTTTGAAACTACAAATTGTAGCTTGAGACTTAATGCGCAATCAACAATTTCTCAAAGCAAATACAAACAGACACTTAACGTTTTATCATGCTCATATAATAACATTGTTTTGAAATTTGCATTGCTCTGCCCCCCTTTCAGGAAAAGGAAAGAAGGTAAAGATAACAAAAAAAAGAAAGAAGGAAGAAGGGAGGAGAAAGAGACAAAGGTTGACTTTATTAAATCTAAAAGCTTGCTAGAGGATGACCATGATGACCTAGAAGGTTTTGATTAAACATGTTTATAAATTACATGTTTACATGGAAGGAGGGAACTTTGATTTGTGTAGCAAAGTTTTACTTCTTAGGTTCACACGTTTCATTTGTGTTTTGTATGGCTTTATTATGGGGTTTGTGATCAGGTTCATGATTAGATGTTACATAAATAATAGAAGTCGCATGATTATGAATAAAAGCAGTGCGGTATAGACAAAGTTTGAGTAGCACCCATTTTAAAAATTATGGAAGAGTCAGGTCTTGGGCAGTTTGACGTATGTGGAGAAGACTCGTAGAAGCACCTGTAAAGAGAGAATACTAGATGGAGGATAGATAATTAGTTAGAGACAAAGGTTAAGGAAAACTGTAGGTCAATTCATTGAGAAATCCTTGGATTTAAGTGCTCTATTATTAGGCATAAGTTATCATCTAAGCATTAAGGCATATGTGATTTGTCTAGCTGATCTCACCTAGTGGGGAAAGGGTTTGGTGGATGTTGTTCGCCATCATAGAAGCAGAAGTCCAAGTAAAATCCTTTTGATATGCTGTGGTTAATGATTTGTCTGCTAAAGTCTTCCCTTATTTTCAATAGCATAAACTAATTATATAATGTGGAATGTCTTTTTGATGATTTTGTTGATTTTATTGTTCTTAGGGTTTGACGATGATTCTCCTAGAAGCAATGTTGTTGAAAGCTTGCAGCAAGATCTCGATGACAGTGATTCTGGATTAATAGAAGGTTCCGAGACTGAAGAGGATGCTGAGTTTTCTCATTCAGATGAAGAGGATATTAGGACAAATGGCAGAGCAACATCGGAGGATTCAGTGCATTTGAGGTTTGTTAACATTATTTCTGTTTTCTCTTTGGGTTAGAAAAGTTTTGATTTGAGAGAAGAACAAATTAAAGTTAGAGGAGGGGGTAGGGGAAGTTATCCTTGGAAATGTGAAACAGAGTTAAGTGGCTAATAAACCCTGCTTATTTTGTGCATTTTTTTTTATTCATTTTTCACAACTGATTTCCATGCTATTTTTTTTATAATATTTATGATTGTGTCCTCTCTTATATGTTCTGTAATGAATCTG
This sequence comes from Cicer arietinum, assembly GCF_000331145.2. NCBI lineage: Eukaryota > Viridiplantae > Streptophyta > Magnoliopsida > Fabales > Fabaceae > Cicer > Cicer arietinum. Next base: position 37,000,922 of record NC_021161.2, read on the forward strand.
AGTAATATTTTTGTATTACTTGATCATTATACAGAGCTCATCACAAATCTATATCCTTTTAGTTTGCTTAATCTGACAATGTTTTTTTCATTCAGCTCTTTTGATTTACATTTGCAACATAATTTATCAAAAGAAGAAATCGACAACCTAAAGAATTTGAAGTTCAGCTGGGGTGTACCAGTTATAGGTGTCCCAAAATGCAAATGGATAGGAACTGGCGAAAATATCTTGGAGGTATATATTGCTATTGGTATACCCAATATTTCATGTCTCTGTGGCCTCATTTTGAAAGTGAAAAATTTAGTAATTTTGTAAATTGTAACCACATGCCGATCAATTTTACTAATCATTAAGAAATGGGGAATGGTTATCCCGGACACACAGCAGTGCAGCTTCTTTTTTTCTCTTTACAATGATGCCTTAGAAAAGATAATGTAATGCGTTAGATGGGAAATTGCTAGAGGGTTATCATTTGTCTATGTTGTCCTTTACCCAAAGTTTTTTGAAGTAAATAGAACTAATTGTTGACTATCTGATTATATTCTGATAATTTTTTCGTGGGATAACTTTTAAGTTGATAATAATAAATTGAGTTTATGACATGTTGATTAGTTGTCCCTGTAGTCAAAATACACGATTTGTGATAGAACCCAGAATTTACAGAATGAGAATGGAATTTTATTGAATGAAAGTGATGAACATCAAGCTCTACAATGGTGAAATCAGCAAGAAAAAGAAAACGAGAGTTCCAAGAACTCCTACCAGAGCATAATCTGCTCCTAATCCAGAGAGAGACTCTCCTAACAATATCTTTCTCAATGATTTTCTAGCTACCCTTCCATCCCTCTTATAACAGAAATTCCCTACAAATCAGGGAGGATTCTAACTGACTGAATATTCCCTCCCTTTCTAACAGCTTCTAGAAGCTGTATGTGTGTGAATTGGGCCTAAGAATTGGGTCCTCAAACCCAATGGACCGTGGTGTCCTATCAGTTTGTTTAATATGTAATAGGCATTGTATGGCATAAGTCTGTCCTTTAATGTTAAATTTTTCCTTTTCCACCTAGTGGGAAAAAGGATTTGGTTGCTGGTTATTGTTTTTAATTTTTGCCCTGTCATTAACATTATGGCTTTGTTTAATTTTTTCCCTGTCATCTTGGCTTTGTTGAAATTTTATTTCATGCAATTTTTACACACCAAGAAAAGTCATAAACTTACATCAGATTATCAAAGATGTTCTTCCTTCAATTTTTCATGCGTTAAGTACATATTACATTCTTTGCTGCTTTCTTTTTTAGGATTTGAATATCAACTCCTGTGCTGGTCTGAAGGAAAAGTTATATGAGCATTGGATGGATGTCTCCAAAACATCTGGAGGCAAGGATATTAATTCACCTAAACAGCAGATGTTTTTTTCGCTTTGTAAGTTGATTTATAATGTATCAACTATGTTGTTAACTTTTAGTCATTTGCATGTAATCCTAACCACTGAATGGTTAACTGTTTCACATTAGTTTTCTTATATTTTTATCTTTAAATGATTGCTTCACTGAGGGTGCTTTTGAGATGAAGTTTCTTCTAATTTTTGGTAAACATTCAAATTTCTTCTCTTTGCTAAAAAAAAATCCGGTCTAGTAAGAGGAATGTGTTGTTGGTAAAAGGGAATAGCATAAAGCCAAACAAAGAAGCAAATAATTTTTCCATTTGTTGCGGTTTTATTTTATCCTGCATGATAAAAAACGAAAAGGGTAAAACCTTGTAGATGTTACAGTTTCACTACTGGAGATACTATCAAATTACTTTTAAAAGCTTTTTTGATGTTTCTGATTTTTTTATAAATATAGTTGTGTTTGTTCTCACTATGATTGTGTCCGAGGAGTGACAAAGGTGTGGTGAAGCGAAGAAAAAAAGTGTTTTAGGGGACACTTATATGAGATATCTACCACATGAGATATGAGTGTCGGAGTCTGATGCACGTTGGACATGGCAAAACCCAAAAGTGGCGGTGCTTCATAAGTGCTCATTCTTTAGCTAGCACCTTTAGGAGCTGATTTTAAAAGGTCTTCCAGCCATCTCAAGTTCCCATTAAGAATGTTTCCCTAAGTTAGGTATTATGTATGACGTTTTTCGAGATCAATGAGCCGAAGTATAACTCTTACCTCCAACCAAATTAATCAAAGAAACTTGATGCAAACACTTTTCACAAAAAGCCTGCTTTTAAATGCTACTTTACAGGTTTTAATGTTTATTTTTATTTAACTATCTATAAGTGTCTCTTCTGATTATAAATAATTAAATCGTTGAAATATTATTTGTATATTGTTTTTTTATTGTTTCAGCAAGACTCACTAAGTTGAGTTGGTGTTCCTTTTTATGCATTATTTTTTAGTGGTCTGCTGTTATAGGTGAATCAGGCATTATGGGCACCTGTGTACATCACATATTTTTATCTTTGATTTTTTGTAATCATTTTGTGGGCATTCACTTCATGTTGACTTGGTTCCAGGCAACAGTTACCGGGATATACTTCACTGTAACAAGAGACCATTTTATCTCAAAGGCCTTGAAGACACAAGCAATATGGATTCTTACATAATGCATTCAGTAAGCAATTTTTGATTTCATTCTATATGAAATATGGGGACTGTTTACATAACTGACTTAATAACTATTTTGTACAGCTCAATCATATATTCAGAACTAGAGACTGTGTGAAAAAGAACGATGCCAAACTGACTAGGCTTGAAGAGGGTGCTGATACCGATAGATTCCGAGATCAAGGTTTTACTCGTCCTAAGGTATTGGAGTCTTTTGTCTTGACTGTTTCCTTTTGATGGTTTTTTTTATAAATATTTTTTATAATTGAACTTTTCAATTGATATTCCCTTCAAATGAACTCTTAAGTAAAAGTTTTATGTAAGAAATGTGAACCGTAATTAATACTAATAGATATAATTTTCTGTTGTGTGATCCAGGTTTTAATTTTGTTGCCGTTGGCAAGTATTGTGTATCGTGTTGTAAAGAGGCTTATACATCTTACACCTTCAGCTTACAAGGTAACTTAGTCTTTTGTGTTTCAAATTTATTTTTGACGCAGTCAAGTGATAGAAACTGATATCCATGTAGAAAAATAGGAAAAGATTACAATATACAAGATTTATACAGATTTTCTTGCCAAAAGTTTTAATCCCAATTCCACAACGTGCCAATGTTGCGTTCTCTCAGCACTATCAAGTACACACACACAAGATTTACTATTTAATATTAGAAGCTATATAAATAAGGAAACTACAGAAACTAATAATATGCCTGCTATAAAAAGTATACGCCACTAAATGGATTATATTCTCTCTAAATAGGAGATGCTTTCTAACATTTTCTTGTTTTATTTACTTATGAATTTTCTGTCTCCTCTCTGTACATATTGGGTGTACCTTTTCTGTATCAATGGATTCAAAATAAAGCTCGTTAATACTTGTTAACATTATCCATCTTATTGTATTCCATTTCCAAGATCTAGATACAATATTTTAGTAGTCCTTGTGACATTTATGTTTGTTTTCTAAGGTCAATGTTGAGCATATGGATCGTTTTTCCACTAAATTTGGAGGTGAGGAACATCAAGACAACAAGGAAAATGGTCAGGAGTTTGAAAATGCAGACCCTCAGAAGTCATCCAAACCAAATGACTTTCAATTACTTTTTGGAGGCAATAATGAAGACGACTTTATGATCGGCATCAAATTTACTAGGTAATTACACTCATATAGTGGTTAACAATTTTTATTGTTTTCCGGTTTCCAAGACATATTTTGAAAGCTTGTAGAAGTCTCCCATCCCTTTTGTTGTTATAGTCATCATCCCTTTTATTTGTGGTTATTTTTTTCAATTTTTGAATGGATGATGGCGATTGTTGGTGTAAGCATAGTTCATTTTCCGAAGTCTAAATTATATCAGTTGATGATCTACTTTAATAACCTCTTTTGCAAGTTTTGGTCCTTTCAAATACATCATTTTTTGTTTTAGTCCCTCTAATTTTGTTTTGGTTTTTAGTCCTTGAAAATATACCACTTTTTGCTTTTGGTCTTTGTTGTTTAGTTATAGTCCCTGCAACATTTGTTCACATATGAATTGATCCCTAAAATATGTGTGAAATATTCATTTTAGTCCATATGTAGCTCATATTGGAGGGAAATTAAATGTTCTACTTATTATAAAGATCAATTCCAACATAATCAAATATTGCTGGACTAAAATAAAACAAGGACCAAAAGCAAAAAATGATATATTTGCGAGGAGGACTAAAAGAAAATCGCAGGGACTTAAAGCAAAAAATGGAATATTTGCAGAGACTAAAACATATTTAAACCTTTTAAATTTTGTAACTTCCATCGGTAGTGATGTTTGTAATATATGAAGACATGATATCTTGGATCATGCCATTCCAGAAGCTGCTTCAAAATCACACAGTATTGTGAAACTACAATACATTATTATGACATGATATCTTGAGGCACTGTCACATGCAAACTCTAAAGGCCTATTTTTTATTAATAAGTTTTTTGTTCTAATTTTATATACACACGTTTAGTTACAAAAAACGCCCCGTAGATTTCACTTTGTTTCGTACTTTAAAAGATTTGCTTAGGAAATAGTGAAACAACATTGTTTTGTTATTTCCTACAAAATATTTGAAAGCATAAAACAATATGAAAGCAAGGTGACTTTTTTAATTTAAAGTGAAATTAGAAAATGAGAACAAAAATTGTTCTGTCGATTGTGTTTTACTGACACAAGCCGGTCAGAAAATTCCCATCTTATATTTTTTCCCTCTCAAAAGTGCCATCTCAACGAATGGGAAGTTTATTTTTTCAAACTCTGTATTTGTTGCAACATAATGTAGTGCACATTGATTATCTTATTTTTAATCTAAGTTTTATGCTCTGTCTTGTGCAGGAAGACAATCAAGTTATTCAGTGATTTCCATACCTCAGACATTATTATTGCTTCATCACTTTGTTTGGTTAATGTAAGCCAATTGTTTTTCTTTTCCTTTTTAAATTTATTTAGTTTTTTAATTCATATTTGACAATTGATTAGAGTTTGTTAGTGTATAGGTCTAGCTTCTTTTTTATCTTGTGTATATGTGCATAGTCTACCTTATTGTGTACCAAGGTTAGTGACAGCTGTCACAAACTCTCAACTATCTCTTTGTGCTATAAATAGGTATTCTCAGCCTATTCTGTTCATAAAAACGTTGCACAGGTTAATCTCAGTTTATACCTTTTCTGTTTCTCTCTACTTCACTCTCTGAAGTATGAGTCCTAGATACAATTCTTACCAAGTTGTGCTTGATTCACCCAAGTTTTCCTTAGAAAAATATTGTTGATATCGAGTTGTTATAGAGGCCAATGCTGAATAGAAGCAATAGGGAAGAATAACTGGAGATATGCTTTTTTGGTCAAAATAGAGAAATTGTCATCATGATATAGGATGAAGATCTATGTGTAGCCTTTCGATGCCAAGTAGGCCTTGAGTGTATCAACTTTACCATCAGGTAAACTTTGATAGTGAAAATCCAACAACCTACAACAATTTTGCTTTGTGGAAGGGAAATGAGGTCTTTATGTATAGACTTAGATTATTAGGATTAGTTAATAATAGTTATTTGGTTATGAGGTTGTTAGGCCTCTTGTGTATAAATAGTGGGCTATGTAGTTAGTTTGCGACATCTTTGAATATTGTAAAGTTAGTTGAATAGAGTAGTGACTCTATTGTCAAGGGGAAACACTTGGAGGAGAGATGTTTTTTCATATTATTCCTTATCTTTTCTTAATGCAAGTGTTCTTCTTCTAATTCTTTTGGAATCCAATTCTTGGGTTCCCAACATTGAGTGCATACCTTTTTGAAGTGTAATTGAAAACATCAAGCTTGAGAGTCAATGGTGGAGGAGCCTCAACAATTGGATCCAGAAGAGAGTCATTCCCATCGCTAGAACGTAGGCGGTAAAGGTGGGTGTGATCAGCATTAACACATCTGGAAAGGACGTGTAAGAGGTAGCTTCTTTGGAACATGAGACAACTCTGGCGGGTGAAATTCAACAGGTACATAAGGTAGAGGAAATGGTAATGTAGGTGAGATGGTGAGAAACAGTTCTATGAAAAAATTGTTCTGAGTAGTTTTAATAAGGTATCTATTATTAGGTTCAGCTACCCCATTTTCTTGAGGGTCATGAGCACAAAGGTGTTTGATGAAGAATGTCATGAGAAGCCAAAATGTTTTGAATTTAGATAAATACTTGAGCATTATCACCATGTGAAGTGTAAATTGGAACACCAATTTGATGTTTTCTAAATGAAAGACTTGAAGATAGCTAGCAGCTTAGTCAATTTTCCATTTAAAATAACCAGCTATATGAAGAATAATCACAAAAAATGTGACAATATTTGGACCCTAGAGTGGACATAATTGACTTGGACCCAATAAATCCAACTGAACCATAGCAAAAGGAATGTAGCTTGACAAGGGCACAATTAGGAAAAAGAACTACAAATGTGTAGGTCAAATCACCAGTCAATACGTTGGCCGAGCTTGTGGCAATAGTCACACTTAGGATAAGAATTGTGTTATAGGGGTCAACTTCGATTACTGCTTTAAGACTAAGGCAGAGGAGTCATCAGGTACATGAGGCACATCTAGATCAGAAGATGATTTTCTTGCCACACGCACAAGATAGACCACGAAAAATTGAAAGTGGGTACAGTGGGAGAACTCTAAGTCTGATTACGAATCGCTCACTACTTTGTAGGTAATCCATAGAAGGCAAACAATATGAAAAAGGTCTATTGTTGCTCAATTTCCTTGACTTGGGTGGCAATCCTGGGAGAAGATTTCATTAAATCATGCACAGGACCATGAACTAAGCCTTTAAAACAAATTTACAAGTGATTGCCAGAAAGTTGTAGAGCAAGCTGGTTGAAAGTTGTAGAAAGGGCTGCTGGATATAAATGGTGGGTAGCCTGAAACGACAGGCTCTTGGTTCCATATTAAGTTTTTTATATTGGGCATAACTCATCCATACAAAACCAGTTTGTAAGGTGAGGTGTGTCTTTCTTTATAAATTCATTTAGACCTTTTTTAGAGGAGAAGAAATGACAAGATGGGAAAGCCCCTTTTTCGTTGTCGCTCAGAATTTTAGGGTGAAATGACTGAAACGTCCACAAAACACAGGGAATAACAATCATAAATTGAGGGAAAAAACTGCTTTTTTTGTTGGGTGAAATGATACAAATGTCTGAAAAATTCACAAGTTTACATGAACTTCACTGTAGCGCTATCTGACTTGACCGTTGTTGGTGGCGTTACTCCAAACTGCAACACAATTGGTTTCCCGTAGAGCCTAGGGGATACTGTTGACTACAAAGATCAATTTGTACAATCAAATCCCTCGATAATAGGGATAACATCAATCTCAAATCATATCCAAATCTATCCTATTTACTACAGAATATTTACAAAATATCATTACGGAGTTTCAAGTATCTCAACAATAACTTTGTCGTATATTTTGTCCGTCAGTATGAATTTAAATGGTTTTTGTTTATTACCAATCCTCTCAAGCTTATGCCATCTTGCTGAACTTTATTTTTATTTTTTTATTGTACTGTTTATATAAGCTAACATCAGATTGGTCTGAATGTTAGAAAATTGAAGAGGCAGGGAGAAATAAGGAAAAAGATGTAGATTTTCTTTCCTCCATAGAGGTGATTGCCCTACTTTTAATTGTTCTGTTATACTTAATACTATTTCTATCCGGACAGGCAGATACCCTGTATATGAATCATTTGGTATGTAGTTGACTAAAGTGTATGTTTTTCAATAAGCAGGTTTTGATTATTGATCATGCTGATGTAATAGCAATGCAGGTTTGTATTGTTTGTTTAAATTATTACAACAAACTGATTTTAGCCATGATTTGAACTACTGTATGAATTTTGTTTCTATGTTGAATCTTGTCAGAATTGGTCTCATGTGCATACTGTTATTGAACACCTGAACCGCTTACCATCTACACAGCCCAGAACAGATGTTATGCGCATTAGGCCATGGTATAATCTATATTTCGCTTTTCTTCATTGAAGCTGATTTTTCTTGTGTTCCCACTCTCTCTTTGATCAATATAAAATTTCTATGCTTGTTTTCCATTGTTGTTTTCATTTCTTTTATTCTGGCATAATGAAAAATTATTGTCACTTACCTAAATAGAGAGGCTATTTGTTTTTGTTTTCTGTTTTGAAAAAATAAAATAAAATTCATCCTATAAATAAAACAGAAAGTTAAAATAAGGGCGAGGGGTAAATAGAAAAGCTACTGTTGAAGTTATGGGTTTTAGATAAACGAAGGAGAAGAAAAAGAAGAAATATAATAATTATAGTGAAATATGCCTGATATTGATTTAATACAAAAGACTAAATCCTGATATTTATAGTGAAATCAAGAAAAAATCAATATAATATTGAAATCAAGACTAATACGTAGACTCAATTCTAAGTAAATGGGAAAATCAAGAAAAAATCATAACAGTAATAAGTAATATAATATTCTAACATTTAATCTAATCTTAAGAGTTAATTAAGATTATAAACTGATCCTAGTAAATAACTTAAAATACTCTAATATAATATCAAAGATATTATAAGATATTTTATAATATTCTAACAGTTACAATATGGGAGGAGGGCAATATATGCTTTTACACTGAAAATAAAAGAAAAGTTTTAGAATCGCTGTTATCAATCCCAAATAGTGGCCAACCCCTCAAAATGCTATAGCGAGACAGCAGGATAAGTGAACTTAAACACTATAGCATGTTCGTGTTGGCATACTGAGTGCTTGGATGTTCATCTTGTCCTCAAAAAGTTTTTTGCTTTTATTAGAACTGTTTTGCAACCCATGTCAGTAGTAAAACAAAAACTATTAGTGTGATATCTCAGTATTATTTCTTCCGGAGAGACAAGACTTGCACTCAGGCACTCGTCTACAAACAGGAAAGCTACAAATATGCATTATATATACCACTACAAGCCAAAAGAGCGCAATTGAGTTTAAATTGAAAAAATTATTTTTAGGTTAAAGCTGAGTAAGTAAGAAAGAATTCATGGCTTTTTTTCATGCATGCTATTTGTATATTCTATATTTCTATTTCTATTTAGTTGGACAATACCGAAGGACTGCCCTGCTTGTAATAGAACTCATTAGAGTATTTTAGTTTATCTCCCATGATCAGTTTTCATATTATTATCATGATTTATGTCTTGATATTTCTCTCTGTTTAGTCCTTTGTATCAAGTTTGTTGAAGTTGTGGGATTTTAGAAAAAATGAGGAGAGAAAATAATAAGGGTTTGAATATTATCGATAATAGCTTCATACTGATTTTATTACAAAAGACTCAATACCAATCTCTATTTATAGAGAAACATAGATTCAATCCTAAATCAGGAATAAATCATAATAATAATGAGATATTCTAAGATATCTCTATGATTATAAATTGATCACAGAAAATAAATCAAGATACTCTAATATAATATAAAATATATTTTAAGATATTTTCTAATATTCTAACAAAGTTTATTATCAATCATCTTACACAGTATTCCCATTTCTTATTTCTTGTTCTTCTGCTTTTATCAAATACTCATAACTTCAACACATTGTTTATGTGTTGCATGGACTGCATGGTACTCATATTGTTAGAGGTGATGGGGTCTGAAATGAGATATACATTCTGTTTTATCTACCCCAGAAATTTGAGATACGTAATTTTGTATTTTGTTGTTTAGGTATCTCGATGATCATGCAAAATTTTACAGACAAACAATAATTCTGGGTTTTTATTCCAATCCAGGTGATGAACCTTCCTTCTTGTAGCCCTTTTTTTAAGGAAACCATATATAGTCTGTTGTCCTGGACATGTGTCTTAACATTGTTCTTCCTCTTTATTCTTTTTAATAAATGGGGCAGATGTTAGTATTGTAGGCTTGAAGAATGAATATTTTTTTGCTATACATGGTGATCCATCCTGCCTTGCTGAGATGGTTTTCATCTATTTGAATTTACACTACAATCATCATGATAGTCTATCTCCAATTATACATTTGGCTAGAGAAAACATTTTATTTTTATTTTAGGTTTTCACTTTTGATTACAAAATTTCCAACTTGAGGGAGGATTATTGGATAACCTGTGGTTTACTTAACCAAGGTTATATGGAAATTGATTTATTACTAGTCGTTGCTATTGAGTCTTTTTTAACTTGCATTATGGAATTATGCCTGACATATTATAACCCCCGCATTTCTGTCTTGTAGAGATAAACGCATCATTCAATCATCAGTGTTCTAATTATGAGGGGAAGGTATGTAGCATATTTGCACTTGCTATCCGTTTTCATGGTGTCGAGGTTGCAATCCAGGATGACTTAGAAATATGTCATGGCTTAGAAGTTCTCACTACATCAAAATCTCAATTTTTTCCTGCTCTTTTGTATTTGTTATTCTTATATATACTACTCAACTCAAGGGCATAATTGATATGGCTCGTTATGCATAGAACATTGCAATGAAGTGTTTGGTTCTGAAGCAATAATACCAATTAAAATAATTGTTATTCACAGGTGAAGCTGATGTGTGAATATAAAGGTGTTCTACACAAGGTGCTCCCTGAAATTCGTCAGGTATGCATTCTCAAAATTGCTTGCTATTTGTGAAAGTCGTGTGCATTTGGTGCTTATATGCTGTTGTGATGCACTGAAGTTCTATTTGATGCATGCTAGGTCGCGAATTAGGTCTAGGTGCATTTTGATTATCTAGTTGGCAATGTTATTGCTCCTCAATTTCCTTGGATCTTATGTGATATTGAAATGGTATTTCAATTTATTATTATTCAATAGTACATTAAAAACACAGTCATTAGTGGTTTTTGGTCTGACTCAACCCAACAAGCTAGCTTAAGAGGTGTGGATTTCTTGAAAATCACAAGTATATTATTCTGTTGTTGTTCATGAATTGATACACACACCTCATGAATCTATTCAAAGGCTTGTGAATCAGTTCATGGCCCTCTTGAATTGGTTTACGTGGGAAAAAATCTCCAAAAACGCCTTTCCTTACGCACTTAGGTACAAACTACCCTTTTCTGAAGCAATGCCAGGCTAAAAATACACGTAAGCACTTATGCAGACACATAACTAGCCAAGGATTACAAGGTATATATTAATCAAATCACTCAGTCAACTAAAGTATAATATTGAAAATTGGGGTGATATAGTTTCAACACCCTTTTGCCTAGGACTGGCATTTAGACAGTGGACAAATACGAGTGGCCTCGTAACAAATCTATTATAAGCTCTGATACCATATTTGAATTTGGGCTTTACGCCTCATGTAGCCCCAAAAGCTAGCTCAAGAGATGAGGATTGGCCAAGTCTTGTAAGGGCTATTTTGACCATGTCTCAAATTGGTGTGTCTCTCTTGCGTCCCAATCTGGGGTGTGAACAAATGTGGGTGGTCCAATAATCACGGGTTCTCATGACTAGGATTGGGAATCTAGAGTAAGGAGGACAGCTGGACGTGGGAGGAGGGTGCTGTTGTTTAAAGTTGCTTCACAGGGAGTGTACCAGACATGTAGTAACAACCACATTCAAATGGAGGTAGCTGGGTTGAATGGCAGTGGTGGCAGGGGTTCATGTTGCTGGGAGAGGTTTTTGTTTTCTTTGATACAGCTGGGATAAGTTTTGGGAGAAAAGATAATGGGGTAAATATTATGATTTCAAAACAATAGGGGATTAAAATAATTTTAGATTTTCTATAGTATCCCTTTGTATTGTGCACCACCCTAAACCATCTATTATGGTGTTCCGCAGTAGACAATGCCCATGGAGGATAAATAATCCTAAACTTATAGAGTAAAGATTCTTTCTGTTAAATTGCACATAAATTTTAATTTTATTGCATATTGTTTATGATATGCATGTTTTATTTGTATTCAGTTTATCGGGTTCTGTCGAGGGTGCTCCCAAAATCTTTACAAGCCCAGGGGATATTTATTGGATTGTTGCTTGTAGTTAAGCCTAGCATATAGCTGGATTATGATTGTGTTTTTTGCAAATCGTGTTAAGTAATGCTATGGAGGTTGAATATTCATTCTTGTCCTGATTAATTAGTTTAATACACTAACGCTCCTTTATTATTGAGTTCAGGCTTTTTTTTCTTTCTTTCTCCTGTTTTATCAATATTTATTCACATATACCTCTGTAGGCTTGTTCCTTACTCTTTATTCTATTCAGCTAATACTTATTCTAAATATTGAATTCTGTAGATTTATGAACGGTTTAATATAGACTCAATTGTAGATGCTGATGATGCCCGTTTTGATTATTTTGTTAAAAAGGTATGTATTCTAGAATTGTGGTTTTGAAAATCTATTGTTGAGTTCAAGTAATTTTAGTTGTCCATTCTTTTTTTCTATCAATTTGCAGTCATTATTAGTTTTTGTTGTGTAATTTGGCTCAAGTCTGATGCAATTAGACATAGTTTGCAACATTTTAGACGGAAAATCCGTTATTGATAATGTGAATTATATCGTATGAATTGTTAGTTATATTTCTGACATATTAAATCATATTGAGGCATTATGTGAATCATTCTTGCAGGTTTTCCCAAGAATAAAAGATTCTGATCAGGTGAAGTTCTTAATAAACTTTCGTTTATTTCCCAGCGTGTATGTTTGTTTTGATTTGAATTTATAAACAGATAATTATACTTTTAATGGAAACTTTTGATGCAGGGAGGGATTATGCTATTTACCAGTTCTTACTTCGAATTTATTCGAATCCGAAACTTTTTAAAGTCACAAAGTGCCTCCTTTTGCCTGCTTGGAGAGTAAGGAGCCATTTCCATTCTTGTGCCATCATAGCATGAATTTATCAGTTTGATTTTTATTTGATCATAACTTCAAAATGCATTTTTTATCTTCTTAAAATGTAGCTCTCATGTTCCATTGTGATTTATGTGTGGGTTTTTTTAATTTAGGTATACAAGCCAACGTGATATTTCTCGTGCACGTCTTTGGTTCTATGAAGGGAAAAGAAAAATTATGCTTTACACAGAGAGGTCTCATTTTTACCACAGATATAAGGTTGTGCACGGAGAAATAGATTTTCTCCTCCCTTTCTTTCATGTAGTTATTTTCTTTAGTATTTAAAAGTGGTATGTTTTGGCAGTTTTGAAATTATTTTTATATGCTCTTATTTTCCTCTTACTCAACAGATTCGAGGTGTTCAGAATTTGATCATTTATTCGCTCCCAGAGAGGAAGGAGATTTACCCTGAGGTAAGCATGCTTGTAAATAAAGTAGTATATTTCTCTCTGTCTCTCTCAAGTCTCAACAATTCACCGAGGAAGTAGTATAAAATAGATGTGTAGTAGGAATCCTTCAAGCTAAAAGTAAAATTTGAGGAAAGAATAAAAATGTATATCAAAAGAGTAATCTTGTTCTTTTGCATGAAAAACACTAAAAACCTGTGCTCAAGGACCCACGATGAAGCTAAGAAGACAAGCCGTCACATAAATTGTTTAGAGGAAGAATTTCATGTCTGAAAGTTTTGGAATTATATCCCAGTCAAATTTATTGGTCTGCGCTAACATAGCATAGTCAAGAAGCTCTTTATCATTCTTTTGAATCTGTTTCTGTAGCCTGTGAATGAAGAATATTTAGTTCATGGCTTATTTTGTCTGCTGATATAAATTTGCATTAGATTTGATTCTCATTTTGTCTTTATGAATGACACTGAAGTGAAAAACACAATCTAAAATCTCAAGTCTTGTTCTTTTCACCGAGATCCCTCTTTTCCATTTACAGATTGTAAATGTGCTTGATGGGTCTGACAACATGGCATGCACCGTCCTTTTTTCGTGCCTCGACAAGTTTCGGGTAATGCCTCACTCTCTTTAATGTCACTTTAGTATTATGCCACTTGATGGATTCAATAGTAGCTTTTGCAGTGCTTGGTAATAAAATTTATGTAGCAAGTCTGATAATATTATTTTACTTGTGATTTTCTTCCCTTATTATTTTTGACCGAATTGTTTTTATGTCCTTTTTCATTTTGGGACTACATTATAGCTGGAAAGAGTTGTTGGAACTACTCCGGCACAAAGGATGTTAGCTGCAGAGAACCGTGTTTTTGTTTTTTCCGATTAGAGTTCGGCTGTACTCCAAGGCTGTAACAATGCTAAGTAACCTGAGTGTGTGTCGTGGTTTTATGTCTTTGAAACCAAGAGGCTCTTGAAATTGGTTTCGACGGGAGGATGAAGTCAATTTGGTTTTTTTTGAGGATGCTTGAATGAAGAATGAAATGGTACTGACTCTTGCTGAACAAAAATCATGGAGGATAACTTTTCCCTTGGGAGTTTTTTTTTCTTATCCCCCTTGGTTTATTCAGTTTTATGTAACAATAGAATTGTGAAAGGGACAATAATTTAGAATTGGCAGGGTAAACTCTGAGAATAATACATTGGGAGTTCAATACACAAGCGGGGGTGTTAGATTAGATGACAGAATAGCTTGGTATAAAATATTTATTTCTACAGAAAAAAAATATTTATTTCTAGAAATTTATTATTATTGTAATGAATGAAATGAATTATTGGTCTGTATTTTTATTGATTTATTTTGACAGATCTTTATTTTTATTTGAAGAGCTACATAAGTATTCTTCCACATTTGAAATTTTAAATGGAAAAGAAATATCCTAACTAAAATATCTCGATAATTCTATATGAAAATTAATCCATTTGTAGGATCAAATATACTTGTTAGTGGTGTATCTTGGTATTTGAAATATATCTTAACGAGTGTTTTGATGATTTAATGGATTAGAGATGTTTACTCTGTGATAGTCTTAAAAATAATATTTTAATATACATTTTAAATTTTATATCAGATATATATTTTTTCAAAACTTTTTTTTTTCTTGTAAATCATTTTGTATGGAGTATAATCAATAAAATAAAGTTTCTAATTTATGTTCCCTGTGGCAATTGAATGTTAGCAAGTGCTTTAGTGTGTCAAACAATATATGGTTCATCATTGATACATGTTTAAAAATTAGTTGAAATTCTAACAATAATCTATGATATTTTATAGAAGTAAAAACTTATGGTATATCTCATATTTATGATGATTGAGATGATAATTTAATTGATGTTGAGACCATTTATTTAAATACGCTTTAAAATTTCCTTTGTTTGATATTGAATAAATGAATCATGCATGAATACATAAAATTCCTTACTACAACAAATTCAATCCATTATTTATATTATGATATTTTTTAATTAGTATTATAATGTTCTTTTATTTATATCTTAGAACTTCCTAACTAGAGATATACACACAACAACCAATCAATCAGAATGATGACGCTCAAATATTAGAGATTCTATATCTACAACTTCATTAATGTGTGTATGTACTAGTGTTTGACTCAGAAATATTATTGGATCACATCTTTAAATAACATTTTAACTTATATAAATTTTATAAAATTTACTATTAGATTAAAAATATATGTCATATAAATTATTTATATAAAATTTTACAAAAAATCTAAAATTATTTAATATGTTATTAAATCTAAGGATAAGGTCATTAAAACAACTGTTTTAGGCCTTCTTAAATACATCCTAAAAATTAATTTTTTTAGTTAATAAAAAAGTCTAATATTTTTTATTTATTTAATAAAAAGACCTTACGTGATACTATTCTGAAAATTAAAACGAATAAAATTTTACATAAATTAACATTGTCTCAACAAATATTAAATCAAATGACTTTATTATCCATGGTAAAAGAAGCATTATAAAATATTAATTGTATTAATTTAATAAATAATTTAAGATATAAATGTCAACTCAAATATATGAATCAGATTTAGCTGAAACTTTTATTGAATCGCAAAAGATTTATAGATAAATAACTAAAATTAAAAATATCGATGATTGTTCGTTCATACAAGTTTGAAAGATTTATTAGTAGAAAAAATGTGTTGATAAACTTATTGATATAAATTTTACTAAAGATGAATCTTCAAAATACTTTTATTCATGACTTTACGTTAAAAAATTGTCGACAGAGAAACACGTTATTTGAATAAAACATTTTGTTTTTTTTTTTTGTTGCAAATTATTAATTTAATGCTATTCTAGACAAATAAATTGACTAATAAAGGTAGTAGGGATTGAAGAAATATAAATTGAAAAATCATGAGCCAAGTAGTGAGTACATTGTTAACATGAGTTCTTAGAGTGGTATAAATACACTATTTTCTTTAACTAAAAGGTGAAAAATTCTAGATGAGTTCTTATGTTGCTGTAGTTATTAAATTTCTATAGTTATTAAATAAAATAATAATAATTTATTTGTTAATTTTAAAAAGATTTCTGATAATTTTGTTTTACGTCTCATAATACGTTGAGCCGACTCTGTTATTAAGATATATTAAAATCAACATCTTATATATTTTTATTAAATTTCGTTAGTCTCAATCATCAACAAATTTTTTTTAGATTTTCGTATGAGCTGTATGATAAAACTTTTAATCCAACTGTGAATTTTATAAAATTTATATCCGATAAAAAGTTATTAAATGGTGTAATATTAAATTAAAAAAAAAAATATGTGTGTGTTATCTAAGTAGAAAGTGTCAAACCAAGACAGGTTAAACTGGATTTAGATGAAGCTAAAGCTATGTTAGGTACTGAACTCAATAAATTATTAGAAAGGTCAAGAAAGTAATAGTAAGAAAATAATTAGTTTTGCTTGTAAAATAAAAATCGGCGAGTTGCCTAGAAAACAATTGAAAGGTTGAATTATATGATACTAGAATACTTTATGCGGATTTATAAATTTTAACATATTAGTATTGTTTTGAATAAAATTTTAAAATTTTAAAAATAATATGACTTATTGATTTTGTTTGTAGAATAGTTTTTCTAACTCAATTTATTTAAGTAGTTTATTTTTTTTTTAGTTTTACTATTATTTAAGTAATTATTACATATATCACGCAACGCATATCATATTCTAGTTTGTAGAAGCTTGCATAATCTGCACTTTTGTGTGATCACCTAAAGCAGTGCTAACAATCTTAGGTTCTATTTGTTAAGGTTAAGAAATGAGCTTATAACTTATAGTATTTTTTGATATGTTAATTCAAGTAATTGATAGCTTATAATATTTTATTTGAATTTTACCCTTATTTAAATTATTTTTACCCTCTTTAATTTATTTATTATAATTTAAACTAAATAATTTAAAAAATTATAAATAATTTTAAAACATATTTGATTAATAATTCTTTAATTATAATTTTCAATTATTCATAAATAAATTAAATTTTAAAATGGTTAATATTTTAAAGTAAATAATTTATTTATTTATTCCAAGTATCATCTTGCCATCATCAATCAAGATCTTTTATCTCAAATTCATCATATTTAGGAAGTTGATATAATAATGTAACCTATAGGCAACTTGTTCAAGCAAATTTTGCAGTGACATCAACTAATATAGTAACACACATTTTGAATATAGTGTAGACAATGTAGTGTAGACAAATTTTGCAGTGACAACAACTAATATAGTGTAGACAATGTAAGTATGCATCTTCAATTAAACAAAAAAAATACTAATAGTAACAACAACTAATAGTAACGCATGTTTTGAATATAGTGTTGCCAATGTAGTGTAGACAAATTTTGCAATGATAGCAACTAATATAGTGTAGACAATGTAAGTTTGCATTTTCAATTAAACATACAAAATACTAATAATAACATCAACAAATATAGTAACGCGCGTTTTGATAGTAACGCGTTTTGTATGTTGAGACAAAATCTCTCTCAATT
Source organism: Cicer arietinum (assembly GCF_000331145.2). Lineage (NCBI taxonomy): Eukaryota > Viridiplantae > Streptophyta > Magnoliopsida > Fabales > Fabaceae > Cicer > Cicer arietinum. The sequence continues at coordinate 37,018,892 of NC_021161.2, forward strand.
GGTTTTAATGATAACAAAATTAATTAAAGATTATGATTATGCTTAATGACTAATCTGTGCTTTTGAGTGTATTTATATAAGTAAACAAGTTATCATTCATTAAGGAAAAATAAGAAAAATTCTGAGTTAAATGCTAAGTATGAAAGTGCCGAGGATGGCCTCACGAGCTGGAGAAAACTGCAGTTCTGCATCCTCACGGTTTTGAATTCATTAAACAAAGGCATAAAAGTATTAAAGAATGAATTATTTGAATTCATTCAACAAGGGCAGAATAGTATTAAAGAATGAATTGTTTGATTCATTCAATAAATGCAAAATACTATTAAAAAAGGATTAAAGAAAGGCCTTTGAAGAAAAGTTGCAAGAATGCAAGAGAAAAGTACGAGGAATGATGATACTAGCATGTGCCTATAGTCAATATCTTGAAAAGCTTTCCAAGACTTTATGAAAGCAACTCATCATGTCATAGGCAAAAAGACTATATGTACCATTATGTGATTAAATAAGATTATAAAGTCAATCTTCAAAAAGGCAACAACAAACAAGCCTTATATAACTTGATCACATGTCTTAAGGCAAGGAAAGAAGAAAGAAGGCATCACGTGAAGCCTTCACAAAGCCTTAAAGAAAGGAATAAAAAGGACATCACATGTTCTTACAAGGCATTAAATGGAGGAAAGAGAAAAAACTCACATGTGAAGCTTTGTGAAGCTTTATGAAGCCATTGAAGAAAGAGAATGAAAAAGACTCCACACAATAGTCAAACATTAAAGAAAGGAAAGAGAAAAGGACAACACATGTCCCCAAGTGCCAAGAAAATAGTACCTCGTACTTGAACATGGAATGCATATTTTCAAATGAGCTGAATGACATTTTCGTAAATATGAAAAAAAGCCTTGGCATTTCACAAATGAATTTTCCAACGGTCATAAAAGGCTTGGCTTATGAAATGAACATCACAAGAACTCTATAAATTGCAGCAAGCTGATCTTCATCAACAACACAACACATTGCATTAAAAAAGATCATAGATCTTAAAGCTTTCAAGAAGCAACACATTATATCTTCATACTTTCTACAAATCCTACATTAGATCTTTGTTAATCTTTTGAGAAAGTATTTAGAATCAATCACTCTTTTATCACACTGTAATTTCCACGTGAGGTACACTTGGAAATATTTGAAATCTGATTGTAAGCTTGGTGAAGCTTGAGAATACACAAGTTGTAATCATCCTCGGTCAGAGGTTGATCTGTTTGAACAATAGTGAAATCTCACAAGGGTGTGAGGACTGGAAGTAGCCATCTTTGGGTGAACCAGTATAAAAACAGTGTGTGTCAATCTTATATTGCTTCTTAACTCTTTAACTCGTTTTAAATTTGAAAGTTTTGAAAACCCATCCTCGGGCATGCCATCCTCAGCAAGAGGATAGTTTTTAAAACACTTGAAAACTATTTTTAAACAGCAAAATCCCTATTCAATCCCCCTTCTAGTGATATTTAGCTACATCATTGTATTTCTTCTATTTAAACAGAAAACAGATAACCATATAGCGCGCCTTTTATAGCACTTACTAAATACAAACGCTCTTGTAAATATATTTTAAAAATAACGGAGCATATAACAACACTTTTTTGACAAGCGCTGTTGTAGAGTCATATAGCGTTTGCACATAATTTTTACAAGGCTTTTACAGTGCTTTTACACAAGCGCTGTATAATGAAGCGCCCTCACATAATGTTTTGCAACGCTTTTTTGACAAGCGCTGTAAAAGACTTGCACTTTCAAATAATTAAATGACCTATTACAGCGCTTTTTTTACAAGCGCTGTAAAAGACATGCACTTTCAAATAAATAAATGACCTATTAGAGCGCTTTTGTTACAAGTGCTGTAAAAGGTCACATAATTGAAGGACCTATTTGAGCGCTTATTCCACAAATGGACTGTAAAATCATTCACTCATTCACTTTAAATAAAAATCATTTACTTTAAATAAATAAAAAAAATTTAAAACAAAATTACGAACCCTCATCACCTCTACTCTGGGAACCCTTTTCTCCTCTACGTATTGTGCGACCATCTACTGCTCCTCCTTTAAAAAAAATTGGATACATTGTCTCAGGTATTTATAATTTGTTGTTGTCACAAAAACTAATAAATTGTTACATAATAAATCTTTTCTTTTTGAAATTTGTTGATCTGTTCGGTTTTGAAATTGTTACATAATAATGGACATTGGTTTCGATTTTCCAATATTAGATATGTGTACTATATATTGGTATAATGTTATCAGTAGCTTATTATTTTTGTAACTGCATTTATATAGGTCATATAATATGGACCGAAAATGGATGCCTGCCAATCGATTGTCAAAAGAGTATGAAAATGGAGTGAAGGAGTTTGTTGAGTTTGCAGTGAAGAATGCAAAAGATCCAAATAGAGTCGTTTGTCCTTGTTTAAAATGTTGTTTTGGAAAACGCGTTAGAGAAGATGAACTAGAAGGACATTTAGTATGGAATGGAATTGATCAAAACTATACATGTTGGATAAGACATGGTGAGAAAAAAAAAGGAAACATTAATTTTGAGAATTGTTTGACATATGCTTCAACTGACTTCGATACAGATACATATGAAGAAGATCTTTGGGATTGTCCTAAAATGTTTGAGAGTTTGTTGAGTGATGCAGAGAAACCATTATATAATGGTTGTACTAAATTCACAAGACTGTCGGCGATATTAAAGTTGTACAACTTAAAAGCGAGTAATGGATGGTCTGATAAAAGCTTCACAGAATTATTAACACTCTTAAAAGATATGTTGCCATATGATAACGAACTTCCCAATCGAACCTACGAGGCTAAACGAATTTTGTGCTCTATTGGCATGAGTTACGAAAGGATTCATGCGTGTCCTAACGATTGCATTTTATTTCGAAACGAATATGAATTACTTAAGGCGTGTCCAAAATGCAATGTCTCTCGTTATAAGAAGAAATAATCTACTCCAGCAAAAGTCGTGTGGTATTTTCCTATAATACCTCGATATAAGAAGATTTAAGCGCATGTATCGCAGTGAAGAAGATTCAAAACACTTGACATGGCATGCAAATGAAAGAATTAGAGATGGAAAGTTCCGACACCCTGCAGATTCCCCATAATGGGAAAAAATTGATCACGAGTATCCTGAATTCGGGATAGAGTCAAGAAATCTAAGACTTGCACTTTTTACTGATGGAATGAATCCACATGGTCTTCAAAGCATCTCACACAACACGTGGCCTGTGATTTTGTTAATATATAACCTACCTCCATGGTTATGTATGAAGCGTAAGTTTATGATGTTGTCTCTGTTAATTTCTGGACCCAAACAACCGGGGAATGATATCGACGTATACTTGACTCCTTTAATTGAAGATTTAAAAATTATGTGGGAGACAGGTGTGGAAGTTTATGATGGGTATAAGAAAGAATGTTTCAATTTGAGGGCTATGTTGTTCGGCACAATTAATGATTTTCCAGCATATGGTAATTTATCAGGATATAGCATTAAAGGTCAGTGTGCATGTCCTATATGTGAAGAGAGTACAAATTGGATGCGGTTGAAACATTGTAAGAAGAATGTGTTTCTTGGACATCGTAGATTTTTACCTTATAGTCATCAGTATCGTGGGTGGAGAAATGCATTCAATGGAAAATCAGAGGAAGGTAAAGCTCCTTTAGCACCGACTGGATATCAAATACTTGAAAAAGTACAAGGTTTGACCAATAAATTTGGCAAACCTTTTGCGGGAGAGCTGGTGAAAACTGGGTGGAAGAAAAAGTCAATTTTCTTTGAATTGCCATATTGGAAGTCATTGTATATAAGACATTTCCTCGATGTGATGCATATTGAAAAAAATGTATTTGATAGTGTTATTGGTACGTTACTCAATGTTCCAGGAAAGTCTAAAGATGACATCAATGCAAGATTGGACTTGGTCGATATGGAAATAAGAAATGAATTGGGTCCCATAAAGAAAGAAAATTGCACATATCTACCTCCAGTCGCTCATACTCTATCTAGAAAGGAAAAAATTGTTTTATGTAAATTTCTACACGAAGTTAAAGTTCCAGAAGGATACTCTTCAAACATTAAAATTTTGGTTTGTATGAAAGACCTCAAGTTAAAAGGTTTGAAGACCCATGATTGTCATATTCTAATGGAGCATTTGCTACCAATAGGTATACGTTCCATTTTACCTGAAAAAGTTTGACGAGCCTTAATTAGATTAGGTTTCTTCTTTAGGGAAATTTGTAGTAAAGTGATCGATCCTCAGAAATTACCGACATTGCAGATGGAAATTGTTGTTACTTTGTGTGAGCTTGAAATGTATTTCCCACCCTCATTTTTTGATATAATGGTTCAACTTACTGTTCATCTGGTTAAGGAGACACGACTTTGTGGGCTAGCTTATATGAGATGGATGTATCCGATAGAACGATATATGAAAATATTAAAAGGGTACGTAAAAAGTAGAAGTAGACCAGAAGGTTGTATTGCTGAACGGTACATTGTTGAAGAAGCTGCTAAATTTTGTACTGAATATCTGTCCAATGTTGAATCCACAGGGCTTATAAATACCTTATAAATATTTCTATTCCACATTTTATTCTCACATTTTCCATATTTGTATATTAATTAATGTATCCCTCAAAAGGCTACTGTTGTACGTAGCGAGTCCTGGATGAATTGTTGGGAAATACAGTTTTCCCGTTCATCTCACAATATATTATACTCATGAATTCAAACGCTCTTTCAATCCTTACCTTATTTAGATGTTTTCTCAAACACAGAAATCAATGGAAGTTTTCAACTGCAACAGTAGACCGACAAGGTACAACGAGCGAATCCGAATAAACAGCGAGTTCACAAAATCGTCGAGACACGATTGAAAAATTATGCAAAGTATAAAAATAGTTGTTAAATAATTAATAATAATTTTAGGAAATTAAAGTGGAGTCAAAACAATGAGAATAATTGTAAAAAAAGTCTTACCAACTCGTTTGAGCGCCAAAATGGTACGACTTCAATTTCAATGAAAAATGCAAATGAGTAGTTTCTTCTTGAAGGTTTCGACAAGAGGAATCCAAAAACGATACCATTTTTTTGAGTCGACAAATGTGGTGATCGGAATTCGCCAAAAATAGCTCGTCCAACGAAAGATATGCAGTTGTTTTTTATGAAACAGAGCCACAATTTATAAAATTGACACCAAAAATGGATTTAGTGGGCAATTTTGTGTGGACAGAGATTGGGATCGATTCAAACGATTAAGAATTGGTGGGAATGAATTTGAGAGAAAAATTGTTTCGCTGCCATTAGTCTGATTTTCAACTTTTATTTTTTTAATTGCAAAATGAGTGGTGTAGATAGCAAATATAGAGGTACAAGAGTAAAATTGTAAGGTCCAACACAAGATAGTAAAGTCTGAGGCAGCGGGTGTAGGAAATAAAAATCCAACCTGTAATAGCTCAAAATTAATATGCAGAAGTAAAAAAATAAGGGTGTAAACAGTCGTCTAGTCAAAAATTCATTTTCTAGGAAATCTAATTTTAGTCAAAACTCTCATTCACATAATAATATTTTTTCTTAACATAGATAAATCTAATTTTAGTCAAAACTCTCATACTCAAAATAGTAACTATAATTATTACTATAATATGTTTTCAAAATAATAACATAAAAATACATCATCTTCATAGATTAGTCGAAATGATAAAATAAATAAATCAAACCTCAAAAAGTTATATTAATTACTATATCAAAATGAATATGTATAAAATCATCTTACCGTAACAACTATATAGAAATAAATAAAATCAATATCAATATTACTAATATCTCAAGATAATTATTTATAAAATAATTAATTAAAATAAGATAAATTTAAAAATAATTAAATATAATTGTGTGCACACTTAACATTAGTCAGCATACAAGGAAATATGAAATTAACTACAAACAGACATATGCGTAAAATCGCCTAAAATCTTATATTTTAAAATGTGTACACTATAAAATATAAAAATATAATATTTGATATTTATATTACTCATTTAATCTAACATGTACAAGATTAAAACATCATATAAAGAAAATTAATCCTAAATTTAATTAACTTATATTCTAAAATAATTTTAACACCAGTTTAATTATTTAAAATTATATTTCATCAATAAAATAATTTATTATAAAATTTGGATTGTTAAAGTACCTTTATCGTCTCTTCAACCAAGAATCGTTCAAATTGATCCCCAAAAGAAGACTTTTTTAAAAATTAACCTTCTATGTTCATAAGACTAGACTTTATTTCCCTCACATTGACCCACAATTTAACCTTGACATCAACACCTATTGCTCCCATCGCACCAAGGATCTTAAATTGAACACATTCCACATAATTTAAATGGTTTAGTTTTTGAGGGAATAATTTTATTTCGTGCGATGGGATATTTGTTTTGGCATATTTCTACTATTTGTTCATTTATGATCATAAATTTGAATTATCATTTAGATTCAGTTTTAAAAAGTTGGTTATCTAATAGGTATAGTAAAGAAGAGGATCATGAATTCATTATTTTTAATAAAAACTGTTGTAAAAAATTAAAATTATTAATAATTATTCAAGATGGATTTTTATCTTGACATTTGTTGATAAAAAATAATTAATTAATTGTCCATAAATTATAAATAAAGGAACTAAATGAGATTAAAGAAGCGAATCTGTTATACAAATAAAAAAGATCACATACATAAGTTTACATAAATAATAATACATGGTATGTAAAACATATACCATCACTATTTTTTTGAAAGGTATACAACGTCAATCTTATTATTATTACTATTTTGCATATTTATAGTGTATGCTTTATTTTATATTTTATTTTTACAACTAATAATACTTTAGCCTTCTATCTAACCCATTCCCATTCCCATTCCCTTTCCCTTTCCCTTTATTCCCTTGTTTTATTTCTCCTCATTGGGCTTTTCTCAAACCCTTCCCATTTCCTTTTCCCTTTCTTCCCTTGCTATTTCCTTTGCCTTCTGCTTTGCTTCCTTTGCCAAAGCTATTTTCTTTTGCTTTGCTTCCTTTGCCAAGCTTTTTTCTCCATCAATGATTTCCATATTTTCGGAAAAATTTGTAAATTATTAGTTCTCTTTGCCCAGTATCCTTCAAATTTCCTATATTTCTCTCTATTCTTCTGTGCTTCGCTTTCCTTCTGCTTTGCTTCCCTTTCCTTCTGCTTTGTTTCCCTTTCCTTCTGCTTTGCTTCTTTCTTCATCATCCTTTCTTCCCTTGTTTTATTTCCCGCACCAACGAGCATATTTTGATCAAAAGATTCTATATCTATGGGTTTTCGCCCACCATCAAGCTTATCTACCAAAACATTTTTCTTTGACTCTTTTGTATATTGTTTACCTTCTTTTAATGTCTCTGTTGCCACAACAGATAAAAGAAACAATGAACAAAGGAAACACAAATTAAAAGCTTTGATTTTCATCACTACAATTTTTAAGAATTTAATTGTTGTGAAACATATGAATATACTCGGCAAGATAAATAGGTATGAAAATCAAAAGTAGATTTATTAAATAATATATTATTTAATTTTGATTTAGTCATTTAATTTATATCTCATTAGCTACTTAACTTTCAAGTTATAATACACTTACATAAATATAATGTTATTTATTATAAGTTATGTTAAAAATATATAATGTGGCCTTTAAGATATTAATATGTGTATAATAGTGTTGATGTGGCAAAATACAAAAATAAATATATTTTTTAAATTCATTTTTCTAAAAAATAAAAAATTTTAAAAATTCTTCTAACCTAAAAAACGAAAAGTCAATGTGGTTCTTAGAATTTTTCTAAACAAAACATAAAAGATTAATATGATAATCATTTATTTTTATAATTATCGCACTCATATTATTATACACACTACGTGAAAAATGTCATTTTATAGCACGCCTTTTACAGTGCTTACTAAATACAAGCCCTGTTGTAAACATATTTTAAAAATAACGGAGCATATAACAGCGCTTTTATCACAAGCGCTGTGGAGAAAGCGTTGTTGTAGGGTCATATAGCGTTTGCACATAATGTTTACAAGGCTTTTATAGCGCTTTTACACACGCGCTGTAAAATGAAGCGCCCTCACATAATGTTTTATAGCGCTTTTTTGACAAGCACTGTAAAAGACATGCGCTTTCAAATAATTAAATGACCTATTACAGCGCTTTTGTAACAAACGCTGTAAAAGACATGCGCTTTCAAATAATTAAATGACCTATTAGAGTGCCTTTGTTACAAGCGCTGTAAAAGCATCGCGCTTTCACATTATTAAAGGACTTATTACAACGCTTATTCTACAAGCGCTGTAAAATCATTAATTTTAAATAAAAATCATTTACTTTAAATAAATAAAAATAAATTTAAAACAAATTAACGAACCCTCATCACCTCTACTCTGGGAACCCTCATCTCCTCTACGTACTGTGCGCCCTTCTACTGCTCCTCCTTTACAAAAAATTGGATACATTGTCTCAGGTACTATATTTATTAATTTGTTGTTGTCACGAAAACTAATAAATTGTTACATAATGAATATTTTCTTTTTGAAATTTGTTGATCTGTTCTGTATTAAAATCTTTTCTGTTTTGAAATTGTTATATAATAATGGACCTTGGTTTCCATTTTCCAATATTCGATATGTGTACTATATATTGGTATAATGTTATCAGTAGCTTATTATTTTTGTAACTGCATTTATATAGGTCATATAATATGGACCGGAAATGGATGTCAAAGGCTTTTAAAAAAACAGTCATATAACATAAGAAAACAAAGAGGTCTTTTACAGCGCTTGTCCTTCTGCTGTGTTTCCCGTTCCTTCTACTTTGCTTCTTTTTCCATCATCCTTTCTTCCCTTGTTTTATTTCCCGCACCAACGGGCATATTTTGATCAAAAAGATTCTATATCTATGGGTTTTCGCCCACCATCAAGCTTATCTACCAAAACATTTTTCTTTGACTCTTTAGTATATTGTTTACCTTCTTTTAATGTCTCTGTTGCCACAACAGATAAAAGAAACAATGAACAAAGGAAACACAAAATAAAAGCTTTGATTTTCATCACTACAATTTTTAAGAATTTAATTGTTGTGAAACATATGAATATACTCGACAAGATAAATAGGTATGAAAATCAAAAGTAGATTTATTAAATAATATATTATTTAATTGGCTTTCGAGAATATTGAGCCATTGAAGGGTTATTGAGGTAAGTAAAGTGTGTAAACTTTGACAATTACGAGGTTGTTTGATAATTTCTTTAATAATAAACATAATTCTAGGCTTTTGGTAAACATAATTATCATACGTTGTCAATAAAAAATAGTTATTGACACGATAAAAAAAAATTACTCTTTTAAATTTTTCTCAATTTCCTTTGATGTCTATAATTATTATTTATTTATTTTTGATTTAGTCATTTAATTTATATCTCATTAGCTACTTAACTTTTAAGTTATAATACACTTACATAAATATAATGTTATATTTTATAAGTTCTGTTAAAAATATATATTGTGGCCTTTAAGATATTAATATGTGTATAATAGTGTTGATGTGGCAAAATAAAAAAATAAATATATTTTTTAAATTCATTTTTCTTAAAAATAAAAATTTTAAAAAATTCTTCTAACCTAAAAAATGAAAAGTCAATGTGGTTCTTAGAATTTTTCTAAACAAAATATAAAAGATTAATATGATAATCATTTATTTTTATAATTATCGCACTCGTATTATCATACACACTACGCAAAAAATGTCATTTTATAGCACGCCTTTTACGGTGCTTACTAAATACACCGCTGTTGTAAATATATTTTAAAAATAATGGAGCATATAACATCGCTTTTTTGACAAGCGTTGTGGATAAAGCGCTGTTGTAGGGTCATATAGCGTTTGCACATAATGTTTACAAGGCTTTTATAGCGCTTTTACACACGCGCTGTAAAATGAAGCGCCCTCACATAATGTTTGTTAGCGCTTTTTTGACAAGCGCTGTAAAAGACATGCGCTTTCAAATAATTAAATGACCTATTACAACGCTTTTGTAACAAACGCTGTAAAAGACATGCGCTTTCAAATAATTAAATGACCTATTAGAGTGCTTTTGTTACAAGCGCTGTAAAAGCATCGCGCTTTCACATTATTAAAGGACTTATTACAACGCTTATTCTACAAGCGCTGTAAAATCATTAACTTTAAATAAAAATCATTTACTTTAAATAAATAAAAATAAATTTAAAACAAATTTATGAACCCTCATCACCTCTACTCTGGGAACCCTCATCTCCTCTACGTACTGTGCGCCCATCTACTGCTCATCCTTTACAAAAAATTGGATACATTGTCTCAGGTACGATATTTATTAATTTGTTGTTGACACGAAAACTAATAAATTGTTACATAATAAATATTTTCTTTTTAAAATTTGTTGATCTGTTCTGTTTTGAAATTGTTACATAATAATGGACCTTGGTTTCCATTTTCCAATATTCGATATGTGTACTATATATTGGTATAATGTTATCAGTAGCTTATTATTTTTGTAACTGCATTTATATAGGTCGTATAATATGGACCGGAAATGGATGTCAAAGGCTTTTAAAAAAACAATCATATAACATAAGAAAACAAAGAGGTCTTTTACAGCGCTTGTCCTTCTGCTTTGTTTCCCTTTCCTTCTGCTTTGCTTCTTTTTCCATCATCCTTTCTTCCCTTGTTTTATTTCCCGCACCAACGGGCATATTTTGATCAAAAAGATTCTATATCTATGGGTTTTCGCCCACCATCAAGCTTATCTACCAAAACATTTTTCTTTGACTCTTTAGTATATTGTTTACCTTCTTTTAATGTCTCTGTTGCCACAACAGATAAAAGAAACAATGAACAAAGGAAACACAAAATAAAAGCTTTGATTTTCATCACTACAATTTTTAAGAATTTAATTGTTGTGAAACATATGAATATACTCGACAAGATAAATAGGTATGAAAATCAAAAGTAGATTTATTAAATAATATATTATTTAATTGGCTTTCGGGAATATTGAGCCATTGAAGGGTTATTGAGGTAAGTAAAGTGTGTAAACTTTGACAACTACGAGGTTGCTTGATAATTTCTTTAATAATAAACATAATTCTAGGCTTTTGGTAAACATAATTATCATACGTTGTCAATAAAAAATAGTTATTGACACGATAAAAAAAAATTACTCTTTTAAATTTTTCTCAATTTCCTTTGATGTCTATAAGTATTATTTATTTATTTTTGATTTAGTAATTTAATTTATATCTCATTAGCTACTTAACTTTTAAGTTATAATACACTTACATAAATATAATGTTATTTTTTATAAGTTCTGTTAAAAATATATATTGTGGCCTTTAAGATATTAATATGTGTATAATAGTGTTGATGTGGCAAAATAAAAAAATAAATATATTTTTCTTAAAAATAAATTTTTTTAAAAATTCTTCTAACCTAAAAAATGAAAAGTCAATGTGGTTCTTAGAATTTTTCTAAACAAAACATAAAAGATTAATATGATAATCATTTATTTTTATAATTATCGCACTCGTATTATCATACACACTACGCAAAAAATGTCATTTTATAGCACGCCTTTTACAGTGCTTACTAAATACAAGTGCTGTTGTAAATATATTTTAAAAATAATGGAGCATATAACAGCTTTTTTTTTGACAAGCGCTGTGGATAAAGCGCTGTTGTAGGGTCATATAGCGTTTGCGCATAATGTTTACAAGGCTTTTATAGCACTTTTACACACGCGCTGTAAAATGAAGCACCCTCAATTAATGTTTTATAGCGCTTTTTTGACAAGCGCTGTAAAAGACATGCGCTTTCAAATAATTAAATGACCTATTACAACGCTTTTATAACAAGTGCTGTAAAAGACATGCGCTTTCAAATAATTAAATGACCTATTAGAGTGCTTTTGTTACAAGCGCTGTAAAAGCATTGCGCTTTCACATAATTAAAGGACCTATTACAACGCTTATTCTACAAGCGCTGTAAAATCATTAACTTTAAATAAAAATCATTTACTTTAAATAAATAAAAACAAATTTAAAACAAATTTATGAACCCTCATCACCTCTACTCTGGGAACCCTCATCTCCTCTACGTACTGTGCGCCCATCTACTGCTCCTCCTTTAAAAAAGATTGGACACGTTGTCTCAGGTACTATATTTATTAATTTGTTGTTGTCACAAAAACTAATAAATTGTTACATAATAAATCTTTTCTTTTTGAAATTTGTTGATCTGTTCTGTTTTGAAATCTTTTCTGTTTTGAAATTGTTACATAATAATGGACCTTGGTTTCCATTTTCCAATATTAGATATGTGTACTATATATTGGTATAATGTTATCAGTAGCTTATTATTTTTGTAACTGCATTTATATTGGTCATATAATATGGACCGGAAATGGATGTCAAAGGCTTTTAAAAAAACAGTCATATAACATAAGAAAACAAAGAGGTCTTTTATAGCGCTTGTCCCACAAGCGTTTTAAAAGACCCTTTTAAAAATAAAATAAGGAGGCCTTTTAGAGCGCTTATTTGAAAAAGCGTTGTAAAAGGCTTTTAAAAAAAACAGTCATATAACATAAGAAAACAAAGAGGTCTTTTACAGCGCTTTTCTCACAAGCACTGTAAAAGAGCCTTTTTAAAAATAAAATAAGGAGACCTTTTAGAGTGTTTTTCCAACAAGCGCTGTAAAAGGCTTCTAAAAAAACGTTGTAATAGGGTTTTATATATAACAGTAAACCGCTTCAGTTTCGTATTCATTACGTAAACTTCACTATGATCTCCTCTTCATCGTTCTTATCTTCCTTTGCGAACCCTATCATCTCTTCCATTACGAACCTTATTTCCACGATCATCTCTAGCTGTTCGAACCATATTTCCATCCACAATCATCTCTCCCATTACACACCATCTCTTTTCATTGAAATACGCAACCCTCATTACGTATTTCTTTGAACCATATTTCTGCGAACCGTATTTCTGCGAACCCTCATTTCTGCGTATTACGTATTTCTTCGAACCCTCACTATTCAGGTATTGATGTTATTAATTTTTTGTTATCACTAAAATGCATGTTGAGCTTGTTGAAGTTATACTGATACTGACACGTACTTAGACAACTGCATGTTGAGCTTGTTGAAGTTATACTGAACTACATGTTGAACTTGTTGTTGATAAATGGATACCACCAAAGATTTAGATTGTCAAAATGAGGAACTTGTCAACACAAAGACTTACGAAAATGAAGTCAAACACGGTGCAACCATAATGCAAAAGGTCATAAAAGGAAGGAGCAGTGGCATAAAATTTGAGGTATACTATACTTTGTTTGCTGTTTATTTTTTTTTATCTTATTTGAAAGCATGAACTTCTTATATGAGTTTATTAGGTTGGATGGAATGAGAGTGGTCAGCCAATTGACCCCAACAGCTCCATGTTTGTAAGTTACATTGGGCTGTTGTTCGTCAGAATATCCCCATTACCATTGATGATTGGAGAGATAAGGCGTTGAAGGATGCGAAAGATATATTGTGGAATGATATACAAGTAACTTTTTTGATCCACTCTTTTGTCATTTATAATTTTTTCCATTGTAATACTTTACTCTTTACTCAAACTATATCTTTATTTCGCTTGCAGACTGCTTTTGTTCTTGATGAGGATAGAAAGAATTACGTCTTGAGAGTTGCCGGGAAAATACACCGGGGTTTTAGATCTCACCTCTCAAATTTCTATCTAAAAGATAGTGAGGGAAATATGAATGCAGAAGCTCCAAGAATATATAAACATTATATATCAAATGAAGAATGGAGTGCATTTGTATCAAAACATTCCGACCCCGCGTTTGTACTAAATGATTAATTTATTAACATTTGTGTTTTATTATTCATATTCATAGCGTATTTTAAATTTTTACATGATTGTTATTTTTTTTTATATAGAATATAAGTAAGGAAAATCGCGAGAGGGCGAGAAATCTGACGACCCATACAAAAAATCACGTATGGGATATGCACGTCTAAAGCAAAAACTTGTAAGTAATTAAACATCACTTTTATATAATGAAGGAATTTGTATTGTAAACTATAGTTTATAACTAATATTTTGTTTATGATCTTAACGAATAGCGAAAAGACACCCAATCCGATCAATCGTTGGGTCGTCATATATTGTGGAAGAAAGCTCGTGTAAATAAGAAAGCTCGTCATATATTGGCGTAACTCCTAAAAGCTATTTTTCACAAGAGAAGCGCCAAAATCCATCCAATGAGGAAGTATTAGAGAAGCTCAAACTCCTATCAGAGCAAGTAGCACTCTTGGTGAAGACGAATAAAGACAAGCAACTCTCGGATCAGCTCCAAATGGAGAGTGAAAATGCGAGTTGCAACATTAGTCTCAAAACTCTTCCCGAGGTAATTAATTACTTACTTATGTAATTACTTAAGTATTAACCATTGATTTAGGGTGTCACTCCATGCGTTCTGTACTTATCCTCCCCTACTCATCGGAAGGTCGGAAAGGGAACATTGTACAATACTTCAGGAGAAGTATTGCACAACACAGCGATCCCCGCGGGCTACGTCAAAGTATCACATGTCATTGCTTTGGAACCAAATGCACCGTTGCCTATACTGGACAACGATGCATATATGAGGTTTTTGGGCGAAGCAGTTGGTAGTTATGTGGCATGTCCCACACATCTTGTTGCCCTTGATAAGGTATGTTTAATTAATTGAAATGTATGCTTAATTGATATGTATATTTAATTGCTGATTTTTTTCCGCTACTAACTTTAATTTCACATTTATATTTAGATTCTGAAAAAGCATAAAAAGAATGATAAAAATATTCCCATAAATGAGTCAATTACATCGCCCGAAAAGGTTTGTCACATTTATTCCCTAAGGTTTGTCATTTTTTCAGATTCAATAAACTAACATTTAATCTCATTTTTTCAGATTCATTCAAATAAATCACCCGCACAACAAAATAAAGCCGGCAAACCTAAAAAATTGGAGGGTAATAAAGCTGGCAAACTACAAAAGTTGGAGGGTAATAAAGGTGCCATAGTTGCAGCTAAAAAACTGGATCGGGAAAAATCATTCGTTGCTGCTCCTAAAATAAGTCAGCCCTGCCTTGCTAAATACGGGACGTGTCTTGACATCCAAGTAAAAAGGAATATGAGCATCAACAATGATTCACGCATCATAACCATGAATAAAGCTATATCCGGAGATGAGTATGAAGAATTTCTTGAAAAGGAGCACATATATGAACTTCTCAACCATAAGGAGTTGAGTGATACTGTCATCAACTTGTACATAAAGTAAAAAACTACTTTTAATTGCATTTATTGGTAATTAATTAAATTTATTGATAATTAATCTAAGTTGAAATTTTCATTGAAGGTTTTTGTATGAGAAGTTGGTGTGCTTGCGCAGATTGTCAAATAGATATTCATTCTTGTCTCCGCATAAGCTTTCGATGTGTAAACTCGATCCAGTGAATGTAAAAAAATACATTGTAGATATGTTATTAGGAAATATAGAGAAGGATAAGTTGTTCTTTGCACCATATAATTCAGGGTATGTAATTATATATTATTTACTTATATCTTTTTTAATTTATGAGATCTTATATTTATTAGTTGTGTAAACAAAATTGCCAACCAAATTTTTGTTGTTGTAGGGCACATTGGATGCTATTTGCTATCAATGCGACATCTGAAGTTGTATACTATTTAGATCCCTTGCACGACAATTACAACAATCACTCCGATATAAAGACTATGTTCGACACGTAAGTAATGTGTTTGTTAATGTATAAATAATGTGTTTGTTAATGCTATAATAATCACATTATTTATTCGATAGTGCTTTACAAGTTTTTCGAGCTCAAAGAGGTGCTACAATGTCGAAGAAAAAGTCTAATAACATCACATGGATTCCAATAAAGGTTTGAAATATATGCCTTTAAATTTTCATTTACAAATATTGTTGGACTTTAGTCCTCTTAATCCTAATTTTGACATAATTAACAAACATACAATGTTCATACATCATATGATAAATCTAACATTTTAACTGAGCAAGATTTCAGGAACAACAACTCAACCCTACATACTTGAGACAATTTCTTGGAACTCAAGAAATCAACAAAAGTTGAAAATCTACTGAACAAATTGATTAGGAAATCGATTTCGTAAAAGGGTTGTAAGGAAACATACTATTTGTGGTTACACAATCGATTAGGCAATCGACTGGCACAATCAGAAATAAAAATTGTGCAAGTCAGTGGCAACCTGATTTCTAGGCTAATCGATTGGCACATCGACTGTGCGAATCCCAAAGTAAAGACTGATTGAAACAAATCGATTGGGCAAGTCACAGGGACAATCCATTTACTAGGCTAATCGATTGACAAATCGATTGCGTAAATGATATTTCAAAAGCAACATGACCTGTGACAAACAAAATCGATTGGACAATCTATTGTGAGAATTTCAAACATGTTAAGTTTGGTATCAATCGATTAGGAAATCGGTTGAACTAAACAACTGGTAAGAACTTTTCAGGAAAATACTACCAAATCGACTGGCACTTCGATTAACATGAAATTAGCTAAGTTCCTGTTTTAAACACAATTGATTGACAAATCGATTGAAACAAATATTTTGAAATCACAAGAAACTTAGTTTGTGGCCAAATCGATTATGTGACTTAGTAAATCGATTAAGTAATCGATTGGTGTGATTTTATTATTGGAACAAAACACCTGACATCGATTATCAATCGATTCATATAAGTCTGCACATAATTTACTAAAAAGTGTTTTTAAAAGAATCAATTGGGAAATCGATTAGTTTATGTAGTTTCAAGATTCAAGAAAAACAAGACTCGCGATAATCGATTGGCAAATCGATTAGGCCCGTTTTATCACTTTAATGAATCGATTGGTAAATCGATTTATTAGTTGTTTTTCAGAAACTATATAAACAATCTTCAATCTTTTTCTCATTAATAACTTTCAATAACTTTGAACACTTGAATATACTTCAGAACACCGAAGAACTCTTAAGAACATTTTGATAACATTCTGATATTGCTTTTTCATATCAAGACCAAAAGATTATTCATAATCAATAAGAGAGCTGAAAAAGAAATTCTTGAGAGAGAAAAAGGCAATGATCTCATAAACACTCAAATGAACAACCAGATGATTGTGTGAGATACATTGATCAAGATTGAAGACAAACTCTGTACTTCTTTTATTTCTTTCTGTAAACAAAGTTTTGTAAAAAGAAACAACTGTGAAAAATCCAGTATGAAAACTGGTGGCGATCTTCGTTGATGTAAAGATCATCAAGAAGGAGCTGGACTTGATCTTGTGTGAGTCTGTCGAGTGACTGCAAGGATCAAGGGATTAAGCAATAGGAAAGAGATTGAGTTAGATAGATAGGTTTCGAGGAAACTGGACAATCTGTAAACAAGTCTCAATTCTTTCTATTGAAGAAAAGCTGAAATCCAGTTGGATTGTCAGGACTGGATGTAGGTTGTCTTATTGACAACTGAGCCAGGATAAATCTTGGTGCATTCTATCCCTTATCCTTTTACTTTTAATTGTTAATCTTGTATGCTATGCTATATCCGCTGTGTATGAATCTGAATAAATCTTGCATCGTATGATTGTATGTTCGATCTTAATTGTATGCTAGACGTATTCGGTTTTCTATATTGTTTTAATTTGATAACGACTGTCATATTCTGTAATTACGAGGTCATAATAATAAAAAAATATATGCCTTTACAATCAATGCACAAATTTTTTATTGACTTATATGTTTTATTTTATAGTGCTCTCGTCAAACGAACAACATCGACTGTGGGTACTATGTATTGAGATTCATGAAGAAGATTGTTGATAGGAATCAAACTATTATCCTAGAAACGATATGATATTTTCATTATTTGATTTTCATAAATAAATTATGTATATATTTGATTCTAACTTATTTATGTTCAATTTTTATATTGCACAGTACTTTGACAATTCCAGTCCAACATACTCTGAGAAAGATCTAATTGAATTAAAGGAAGACTGGTGTCAGTATGTGCTTGAAATGAAAATTATTTGATTTTCTGGGAAATAGCATGCTGCAAGGGATCTGAATATTATATGGTAGCTAGTTTTGTTCTGTGTAATAATGTTAGTTATATGTATATGAATAGGGCACAATATTTGAATATGTATATGAGTATGTGCTGTTGTACAATATCTAAATTGTATATGTAGTTAAGTTATATATATATATATCTGAATATGTTCTGTTGTTTTGTAAATTAAGTTATAAGTTAAGTTATATAGTTATGTTTTTCTGTACTGATTGTGTGAACTGATTCTGAATATGTTCTATTGTTGTGTGAACTGATTGTGGATGAAAATGATTTTGGAAAAAAAATTAAAAGACAACGCTTTCTAAAAAAATGCCCTAAAAAACCAAAAAGCGTTTTTAAATAAAATAAAAAATGCACCTTTTACAACGCTTATTTGAAAAAGCGCTGTAAAATGTGCATTATAATGCATATATTGAGTGCACCTTTTACAACGCTTATTTGAAAAAGCGCTGTAAAATGTGCATTATAATGCATATATTGAGGGCACATTTTACAGCGCTTATTTGAAAAAGCGTTGTAAAATGTGCATTATAATGCATATATTACAGCGTTTTTTAAAAGAAGCGCTGTAAAATGTGCATAACAAGCGCGCGCAATATATCTGCATATTTTACAATGCTTTTTTATTTTAAAAAGCGTTGTTGTATCTTTTTACAGCGCTCGATTCTACAACATTTTTTTTTATAAAAAAAAAGCGCTGTAAATGACTTAAAAAAAGCGCTGTAAAATCATATTTTTCGCGTAGTGAACATTTCGATCATACCAAAAGTTTTGTATGATTTTAGACAGTATATGTATATTTAAACATTATGATGCTACCAAAATATATTTAAACATTTCGATCCTACCAAAAGTTCTATATCAAGATGAGTGGTGGTGGAGAAGGAGGTGAAGAAGGACTTGATTTGCAATTTACTCCAACATGGATTGTTGCTCGTGTTTGCACCGTCAATGTTGCCGTTTCATTTGTCGTTGATCGTGCTCTTCGTTATATTGGCAAGTTTCTGAAGAAGAAAAATAAAAAACTACTCTTTCAAGCCTTGCAAAATATCAAAGAAGGTTTTGCTTTTTTCATTCTTCTTATTATAATTTCTTTAATGTCTTAATCTCTAAAAATGTAAGACAATTTATGATTTTATTAATAATTTTGTTTTTGTATTTATGCAGAGTTGATGTTGTTGGGTTTATTTTTCAATTTTTGAATGTAACACATAATAAAATCACAAAAATATGTGTTTTTGAGAATTGGACTCATCATATGGTTCTTTGAAGTCTTGTTGGTAAAACGATCTGCTAGACATATTTTAGGTGATGATCATCCATCAACAGAAGAAACACTTGGATACTGTTCTGTTATGTTGAAAAGGAAATTTTGAGTTTTGATCCTTTTTATCTTATTCAAAGTTTTAAATTTTGGCCGCAATTTTATCACAATTTTTGCAATTGTGGAAAATTAAATACAAGATTATTAAAATAAGGAAAATTGCAAAATTCATAATTGTGTTTGCCATGCGGTTGCAATTGTTGAAACTTTTGAACATTTACATTAGACACAAATTTTTTATATATATAGTTTATTTATTTATTTATTTGCCATTCAATTATATTTATTTGCCATTGAGTTAAACTATGGTTGAATAATTGAACTGATTGAACCATAACTCAAAGGTTTTGATTTAAGATGTCTTCTTGTTGTTTGAGATTGGAACACATATTTATATTTCTAGGTTGATTTTGTTCCTGTCATTGTAAGTCTCTTCCTAGCTTTGTTTCCATTGACATCTATGCATACTCGTATATATTTTACTTTACTTATTAACAACTTTGTTAAATATGCAAAGGCACACTTATAAGTTAAAGATAATTAGACATATATTGCCGGTGTAAACTAGTTATTAAAGTACATATATTACATTATGACATTTTTTCTTTGGGAAAACATGTGCTGTTCTTAATTCTTGTTTATTGTTCTAATTAATAAAGTTTAAATATATTTTTGTTTATTGTAGATATTGTAGATATATTTCATTTTGATTTTAGTCAATGTAATTTTGTTTTGTTTTGTTTATACCCTTGTAAATTCTAACAAGTTTTAAAAAATCATTTATGGATTTTTTTAGTAAAAAAATAGAGACATGACTAATTTTGGATGAAATGGTACATGGTGACTATGTAATTGTTGTTGACTAGACAATATTAAATATTAAATATTAAATATTTAAATTTATTTTATTAATTCATTTAATTAAAAACTTAAAACTAATTAATTAATCAATAAACCAGTTAAATAGTAAAAACTCAATAATCTTTATCTTCAAACCCAACTTTTTTAATAAAAACTCAACAATCTTTATCTTCAACTCCAATTTCTTCATTTTCAAATCACAAATTCTAAGATTGGATCCAAATCCTAAAAATTCTAATATCTCATAATAATAATCATGTAGCTTTTCTCTTGTAATAATCCATGTATACCAATTATTGGTGTGGTGCGAGAAAAATAAGAGATTATAATTTTTAGGGTTTTGATCCATATATGAGAATTTGCGATTTAAAGATGAAGAAATTGAAGTTGAAGATGAATATTGTTGAGTTTTTATTAAAACATTTAGGTTGAAGATGAAGATTATTGAATTTTTATTATTTAATTGGTTTATTAATTAATTAGTTTTAATTAAATGATTAAATAAGTTAATAAAATAATTTTTAATTTTAAATATTAAATATTGTCTAGTCAACAATAATTACGCAATCACATGTGTCACTTCATTCAAAATTAGCCATGTCACCTTTTTTTTACTAATTTTTTTTATAAAGGACTAGAATTAAAATGGAGCATATTTGCAAGGATAAAATGTATATTTAAACCAATTAATAATTAAAGAAAAGTTAAAGGACTTCAATAAAAGAAGAAAAAAAAGATAAACGATAACTTTATAAATGTTTTAAAAGATAAATGATAATTTTGTAAAAGTTTTAAAAGATAAATGACCCAAAAAAAAAAAAGATTTAAGTGTTACACGTAAATAAAATAAAAAGACCTGTAGTATAATTTTGTCTAATGACTTTTAAATTAAGGACTTTTGTGATTGATATTAATAATGTTTCACACAATGTAGATGGGAACTCACTCTAAGAATGCTATATTTGATGAGCAAGTACAAGTAAAGTTTGTTGGTTGGGCACAAAAGGCAAAGAAGAAAGGATTAAGAAGGGATAATAACCAATCTAATCTAGTGTTAAAATTAAGCTAGGGTCAGTGTTTAGAAAGGAATATATCCCAGAAAATAATCAATATTCCTATAGATGAAAAATATGGATGAACATGTAGTCATGTAGCAAAAATGTTAATAACTATTATATATCATAGTTTTTTTTTTTCATGTGTTTTTTGGTTGAAGTCATGAGGTAATCGTATTTGAAAAACAAATACTAAATATATGGACATATTTTTTGACGGAATTCGAATTGTGATTTTCATATTGCAGAAGACTAACCTATATTGCTAGATGTAAATTAAAATAGTGCTGACTTTAAAAAAAATTCATTCCATTATCTCCACTTGATAGGAAATCCATTTTTATAGACAATGGGTGATCTATTGACTATATAAATTTATATTAGTCTTTAAGATTCTTATATTATCATAATTGAAAAATCAAATGGTTAATTGTATAACAACTAAAATTACCAAAGTTTTTTAGAATGGAGACATTAAAAGAACCAGAAGGACAAAGATTAAAGTTGTGAATCTTTTCACTTCAGCTACCATTTGATATAAAAGGGCATGGCTTTAGAGCATTAATCTTACATAAAGTTTTATTGAGTAAATGAGTCGGAAAAAAAAAGTTGTATTAATTTCATTAAAAAATGCTCCTACACCACATTTGAGTTATATAGCTACAAATTTTACAACATTTATACGAAATTTTTTGTACTTAAAATAACAATTGTATCCGATTGAATAAATAAAAATTCAATTTATGAAATCAAGTAATTCAACTTAGAGCAAGTTTAATTTTGAATAGAATATATAAATATATTATACAAATTGACCAAGTCTTACGAGAACACAATTTTTATTTAGACAAAAAAAATAGTCGCATCATATAATTATTTTTTTATATAATTTATTTATTTATATATGTGTTCCAACATTTTTTGCTTGAAACTTTAAGAATATATTTAAATGAGGTAGTTGGACATTCTAGAGAAATTTAAATTTTAAGCAATTCAAATGCTTCATTTGAATTTTTTTATTTTTATATTTTTATATTTTGTTGTTTAGATAAATGAATTGTTTTTTTTTTATTATTTATAAATTTCAAAAGGTTTTGGAAAAAATTGAAAATTAAATTTGGGTCAACAATGAAATTTTGAAAAAGTTGCGGGACTATGTTACAAATTTTTAGAGATAAAAAATTGCAAATTTAAAAAAAAAATTAAGAACCAATTTGCAAAATAGTTAAAGACAATTATGCAAATTTAGAAACATATAGAGTTAAAATTGTAAATTTCAAAACTTATAAGAACTATTTCATAATTCATATATTATAAAATAAATAGAGAATTCAAAATTAATATGTTTCAAATAATATTTAAAATTTCTTGAATTTAAATTTGACAAAATAACTAATAAAATTCTTTATTTTAAAAATTCTCTAAATTTGTTAATCAAAACAAAATATTTTTTACCCAAAAGATTTTAGTTTCATTTAAGATATTACATTCTTTCAAAAGTTTCCTCGTCCAAATCGTCTCTGGTTTTAACTTCTCCAGCAAGTTTCCAGTAAAATAAAGTTGTTGTGAAAGTTGATTTGTTTTTCACGTTTTTGCATGCCCTGTTGCAGTTTGCCATTTTAGGCCTTTACACACCACTTTCAAAATTAAAAAAGTGTAAGGTGGAAATAAATTATAGCAAGGTGGAAATATTTCGTGCCCCAAGGAACACTCAATTGAAGGAAAGAGAAAAAAGTGTCTTCCCATCACTTTAAACGTTAAAAATTAAAATATCCAATTAATAATAGGATACAAAATGGAACCATTCATATGATAACACAAAATAAAAAGTAGAATTAAAATTTTGCAAGATAAAATGAGCATTGTTTTAATCATAATAAAAGTGGTACAATTAATATTTTTATTTAATTCTATTTGCTCTCTTAATAGAAAAATATTATTAAAAAAATAAATAACAAATATAAGTTTTTTGTCAAAATAAAAAGTGTCTTCCCATTACTTTCAACGTTAAAATTAAAATATCCAATTAATAATAGGATACAAAATGACAATTTTATTATTTGGTATTTATTTTTTTAGAAATGATAAATCTAAATTTCAATGTTTTGAGTATGAGACTTCTATACAACGTGACTTAAATTTTTTTTCACAAATAACTTGTATATGTATGATTGAATAGAAGTAAAATAAATGTGAAAACTTTAAAAAAATAGTATTTTCAAAAAAATTGACAACATAAAACATCTCTCTAAAAACAACAAATAATTTATGCATCTAAATATTAAATAGTATTCTTTTATCTATTAAAAGAAAGATAGTTATAGATCTCTCGAAGACACAATAATAACACTACTGTGCTAAACCTCGACAATCTTATTTGTCTTTTAGAGATCCACTATACTTTAATGTCGTATATGATATGAAATATGACTGTAAAATTAAAACTCTAACTAACAACAATCAAGGTTTTGAGAAAATGAACAAATAAGTAGAATATATTACAAAATACCACTTACTCAAAAACTATTTGTGCAAAAGAAGAATTTTCCAACTCTATTTAATTTTTTGAAAATAATTGGGATACAAAAATGTTTCATTTTAAGTTGATAAAATGGGGTTGTAAAAACTCATACATATGTGGAAGGTTTTCTCGTAGTGGCGGACTTGAGATCTGAAAGCTAATTGTATATGGTGTGTGAAAATGGTTACAAGAAGAAAAAAAAAATTGACTATTTAAACTTTTACAAAAGACTCATAACAAGGGTTTGAATATTATTGATAATAGCTTCATACTGATTTTATTACAAAAGACTTAATACCAATCTCTATTTATAGAGAAACATAGATTCAATCATAAATCAGGAATAAATCATAATAATAATGAGATATTCTAAGATATCTCTATGATTATAAATTGATCACAGAAAATAAATTAAGATACTCTAATATAATATAAAATATATTATAAGATATTTTTTAATATTCTAACAAAGTTTATTATCAATCATCTTACACAGTATTCCCATTTCTTATTTCTTGTTCTTCTGCTTTTATCAAATACTCATAACTTCAACACATTGTTTATGTGTTGCATGGACTGCATGGTACTCATATTGTTAGAGGTGATGGAGTCTGAAATGAGATATACATTCTGTTTTATCTACCCCAGAAATTTGAGATACGTAATTTTGTATTTTGTTGTTTAGGTATCTCGATGATCATGCAAAATTTTACAGACAAACAATAATTCTGGGTTTTTATTCCAATCCAGGTGATGAACCTTCCTTCTTGTAGCCCTTTTTTTAAGGAAACCATATATAGTCTGTTGTCCTGGACATGTGTCTTAACATTGTTCTTCCTTTATTCTTTTTAATAAATGGGGCAGATGTTAGTATTGTAGGCTTGAAGAATGAATATTTTTTTGCTATACATGGTGATCCATCCTGCCTTGCTGAGATGGTTTTCATCTATTTGAATTTAATTACACTACAATCATCATGATAGTCTATCTCCAATTATACATTTGGCTAGAGAAAACATTTTATTTTTATTTTATGTTTTCACTTTTGATTACAAAATTTCCAACTTGAGGGAGGATTATTGGATAACCTGTGGTTTACTTAACCAAGGTTATATGGAAATTGATTTATTACTAGTCGTTGCTATTGAGTATTTTTTAACTTGCATTATGGAATTATGCCTGACATATTATAACCCCCGCATTTCTGTCTTGTAGATATAAACGCATCATTCAATCATCAGTGTTCTAATTATGAGGGGAAGGTATGTAGCATATTTGCACTTGCTATCCGTTTTCATGGTGTCGAGGTTGCAATCCAGGATGACTTAGAAATATGTCATGGCTTAGAAGTTCTCACTACATCAAAATCTCAATTTTTTCCTGCTCTTTTGTATTTGTTATTCTTATATATACTACTTGTAACACCCCGTTTTTCAAAGCGAGGGTGTAATTTTTTTTTTCAAAAGAAATTAAAATAAAACAGAGAAATAAATAAGGTAACACCTTTGGATAAGTAATTAAGTCATTATAATTTTCAAGCAGTGAAAAAGCTCTCAAACCATTAATTCAAAATATTAACATAACAAAAGTAGTACAGTCTTCCAGTTTAAAAATAAACGCAACCCAAAGGAAAGACATCCGTTCCATCTATGTCAACCTAGTCTGATCATTTTACAAAACAACTAAACACCCTGAGTGATCTCCACGCGCCCCGTGAGATCCTCCTAATGTAGCTGCAGTCAAGCGTTCCCATCTCCATTCCCGTCCGTAGGGTACGAACCGGTAGGATCGTCCTGGCTCTCATCTGAGGGCAAAGCCCAGATTTCCACAATAGTTGTAAAGGGTCACCAACCGAAAATAACAGTTAACACATAACATTTAAGTTTTAAATGCACAAAATAATCTTTCAACTTAGCATGCACCTTAAAAGGGTTTCCATATGCCAAACATTCATAAACAAGGTTGAAAAATGAAGTTTTTAACAAAACAACACTGTTGTATTCGAATACAGCATCTCTGTATTCGAATACAAGGCTGTTTCAGCATTCAGCAGCAAAAACAGCATGTCTGTATTTGAATACAACAGTCTGTATTCGACTACACTGTAAGTCAGTAGCAAAACAACAGATCTGTATTCGAATACAACAGTTTG
This sequence comes from Cicer arietinum, assembly GCF_000331145.2. Classification (NCBI taxonomy): domain Eukaryota; kingdom Viridiplantae; phylum Streptophyta; class Magnoliopsida; order Fabales; family Fabaceae; genus Cicer; species Cicer arietinum. Next base: position 37,045,154 of record NC_021161.2, read on the forward strand.
TATTCGAATACACAGTAAGTCAGTGGCAAAAACAGCATGTCTGTATTCGAATACAACTTTCTGTATTCGAATACACATCAGACAGCAACAGGAAAACAGCAAAAATCAGCAAAATTCAGCTTTTTAAAGGGTTTCGAAACCAATCAACACTTACACACAAATCCAAACAATACCTATCACGGGTCCGTACTGTTTACCGAGGTGCCACCTATCCCGGGTCTGCACAACTTACCAAACACAATTCCCTCAGGAACGTAAGTCGTAAACGTACTACCTATCACGGGTCCGTACTGTTTACCGAGGTGCCACCTATCCCGGGTCTGCACAACTTACCAAACACAATTCCCTCAGGAACGTAAGTCGTAAACGTACTACCTATCACGGGTCCGTACTGTTTACCGAGGTGCCACCTATCCCGGGTCAGCACAACTTACCAAACACAATTCCCTCAGGAACGTAAGTCGTAAACGTACTACCTATCACGGGTCCGTACTGTTTACCGAGGTGCCACCTATCAGGCTCAGCACAACTTATCCAACGTAAATCGTAAACGTACTGCCTATCACGGGCCCGTACCGTTTACCAAGGTGCCACCTATTGCGGGTTTGCACGATTTACCAAAATACACATAAGTAAACAAGACATTAAGAGATTCCCCATTCTTAATTCTCATTTAACTTAAACCAGGGCGTAGTCTTTCACGGACAAACACAATCCACCAAGGAACGTAAGTCGTAAACGTACTACCTATCATGGGTCCGTATTGTTTACCGAGGTGCCACCTATCACGGGTCTGCACAACTTACCAAACGTAAATCGTAAACGTACTGCCTATCACGGGCCCGTACCGTTTACCAAGGTGCCACCTATTGCGGGTTTGCACGATTTACCAAAATACACATAAGTAAACAAGACATTAAGAGATTCCCCATTCTTAATTCTCATTTAACTTAAACCAGGTTTCTTTAAAACAAAATATTAAGTAACCGAGACATTAAGAGATTCCCTATTCTTAACGCCCAGTTAACTTAAACGATTTTCAAAAACAAATATTAAGTAACCGAGACATTAAGAGATTCCCCATTCTTAACGCCCAGTTAACTTAAACGATTTTCAAACAAAACATTCAGTAAACAAGGCATTAAGAGATTCCCCATTCTTAATACTCATTTACTGAAACGATTTTCAAAAACAAACATTAAGTAACCGAGACATTAAGAGATTCCCCATTCTTAACGCCCAGTTAACTTAAACGATTTTCCAAAACAAACATTAAGTAACCAAGACATTAAGAGATTCCCCATTCTTAAGTCTCATTTAACTTAAATGATTTTCAAAAGCAAACATTAAGTAACCAAGACATTAAGAGATTCCCCATTCTTAACGCCTAGTTAACTTAACAATTTTCAAAACAAATA
>NC_021161.2:37050176-37060295 GCF_000331145.2 Cicer arietinum
CACGGATCTCTCTTCCCCTCTTTTCGAGATCACGTTGAGTCTTGGCAGCAGTCTGTGCAGCAACAGAAGCAGCCATGTTATTCATAGCCTCCGCCATTCGATCATCCCTATTGGCATTGGCTCTCGGAACGTCATTCCTCTTTGGCAGCATGGTTTTCCTATAAAACCATCATCAAGTAGAGTCTTAACACTACTTCAATAATTCTAAGAATAACTTCTGACCACATCCGCACATAATAATTATTATGAACTTGACAACTCAAACCACCTAAACCGACACATGATCAGACAACAACTCCTAACCTACAATCTAGAACTAGAGGTTCCACAGCCCCCAAAGAAAACCAAACCAAAGCTTTGATACCACAATGTAACACCCCGTTTTTCAAAGCGAGGGTGTATTTTTTTTTTTTTCAAAAGAAATTAAAATAAAATAGAGAAATAAATAAGGTAACACCTTTGGATAAGTAATTAAGTCATTATAATTTTCAAGCAGCGGAAAAGCTCTCAAACCATGAATTCAAAATATTAACATAACAAAAGTAGTACAGTCTTCCAGTTTAAAAATAAACGCAACCCAAAGGAAAGACATCCGTTCCCTCTGTGTCAACCTAGTCTGATCATTTTACAAAACATATGTGACTTTGCTTCCATCACTATATAATGAGTTTCAAGCTATTGTGAAAAGCACACCAAAGTTGGATGCTTTTCCCAACTTTCTCTTTTCTCCCTCTTATATTCTGCTCGCCTAATTTTTGAGCCACTTCTTCCCTTTCTTTCTGTCACTTCGGTTTTAGAGCAGTTATTATGCCGCAGTCCCTTTGGTTTTAGAGCGGTTATTATGTCACAGTCCCTTCGGTTTTTTAGAGCGGTTGTTATGCCGTAGTCTTTTCGTTTTTTTGATTGGTTGTTATGACGTAGTCCTTTTGTTTTTAGAGCGATTGCTATGCCGTAGTCACTTTGTTTTTAGAGCGGTTATTATGTTGTAGTCCATTCGTTTTTGAATGGTCATAGTAGCATATTGAGAGTGACTTTAATTGTCAAATTGAGAGTGGCTTTAACTGCCATCCTGAGGGTATAATTCTAGAACGGTTTTCTACGGTGCAGTGGAACTCCAATACAGTGAATCTGAGCTGTTTTATCCTGGGGACTTCGTGGTTGATAGTCTGCCTTGCACAATTTGGGCAGTGCCGCGAAATGTTTTAAATAGTTTTAGAAACTCAAAATCCAACAATTTTATGACGATTTCTTTCTGCCATGCCAACCGAAGAGATTACTGGATTTGGTTATGTTGCCTCTGATTTCGATAAACTGTTTCATTTTGAAGCAAATAGAAAATGATAAAACAGTTGGAGAATTAACCCATGGGAGAATAATGATAAGAATTATATTCTTAATCGACTTGCTGATGATCTGTATAACTATTACAGTTCTAGCAATATTGCGAGATATGCTTGAGATACTCTGAATAAGTAAGTTGTGACTGCTACCTAGAGTATCAGATGTCTGATGACAGATACGTGGAGGTTGATAGATCCGTGGAGGCACATGGAGGCTGACAGATTCGTGGAGGTGGAGGCACACTCCTGTAAAATTCAGAAGATAATTCATGAGATCAGCTATTAAGGTACGTCATTCATGGCATATTTAAATTAAATATTGAAATTTAATATGTCTCTTTTGTTTGAATGTTGAAATCAATAAAATGTCTGTTTATGCTTACATGTTGTGTGATTTTAATTTTGACATGCTAGACTATGTGATGTGAACACATCTGATTTCAAAATTAAGTAACTTAGTTTTAATTCTAAAGTTATTGTTAAATGATTTTGAAAAATGTGATTTTTATAGTCAAGCTAAAATAACAAAGAGTTCACATAAATATGTAGTTAGAGAATCTAAGTCTTTAGATTTATTACACTTTGACATATGTGAACTTGATGAGACGTTACCAAGAAATGAAAAATAAAAGTGAAACGCTTGGCATGTTAAGGATCTTTACAGCTGAAATTGAAAAATCAATTTAATATAAAGATTAAGAGATTCCAAGTATGATCTAGTTTATTTAATGAGTTTTATAAATTGTCTGGAATTATACATGGAACAACTGCACCATAATTATTTGAAGTGAATGGTAAATTTGAAAGAAAAAAAAGGGAATAGAACTCTTATTGAACTCGTTGTTGCTAGTATATTTAACTCTAGTACTACATCTCATTGGTGTGAAGAAAATATATTGTTTATTTGGTATGTTTTGAATAGAGTTCTTAAATCTAAAAACAAAACATCTCCTTATGAGATAGTGAAGAAAAGACAATTAAACATGTCTTATTTTCAAACATGGGGTGGTCTGACTTATGTCAGAATCCCTGATCCCAAGCGAGTTAAACTCGCCAGTAGAGCCTATGAATGAGAATTCATTGGATATGCGGTAAAGAACAAAGTGTATAGGTTTTATGACCTAAATGCAAAAGTGATCATAAAGTCAAATGAAGTTGACTTCTATGAAAATAAATCCCCTTTTAAATCGAGAAATAGTGGGGGCAGCGAACCTAGTCAAGTTCTTGTGAAATAGTGGGGGCAGCGAACCTAATCAAGTTCATGTGACAAGAAGCATTGAAAGCAACAAACAAGACGAAATAGAAACTCAAAGGAGTAAGAGAGTAATAGTTGCTATAGATTATGGACCAGAATATATGGCTTATAATTTAGAAGAGGATCTTGCAAATCTTAAAGAAGCTCTGTATGTCATCAATGGATGCAAATCTATGGCAAGAAGCTATAAACGATGAAATGGATTCTCTAGAGTCTAAACGAACCTGACATTTAGTAGACTTGCCTCCTGGTTGCAAACCAATAGGTTGTAAATGGATTTTGTAGAAGAAACTAAAACCCGATGGATTTATTGATAAGTACAAGGCACGCCTTGTAGCCAAAGGTTTTAGACAAAGAGAAAATATAGATTTCTTCGACACTTTCTCACCAGTCACTAGACTAACATCCACTAGGGTGCTTATATCACTTACGGCTATTCATAACCTGGTGATACACCAGATGGATGTTAAAACTGTTTTTTTAAATGGTGAACTAGAAGAAGAAATTTATATGGTACAACCTAAAGGTTTTGTAATTCATGGACAAGAAGACAAGGTCTGTAAGTTAGATAAATCTCTATATGGTCTTAAACAAGCTCCAAAGAAATAGCATGAAAAGATTGATAACTTTAAATCAAATGAGTTTAAAGTCAATGAAAGTGACAAATGTATTTACTACAAATTTGAAAATGGCATTTGCACTATCATATGTCTCTATGTAGACGACATACTCATATTTGATTCAAACATTCATGCTGTAAATATTTTTGAAATCATTGTTGTGTAACAACTTTGATATGAAAGACCTCGGAGAAGCAAATGTAATCCTTGGAATCAAGATTACTAGGTCAGAAAAGGGAATTTCTTTGGATCAATTTCACTATGTTGAAAATATTATAACGAAATATAATTACTTTGACTGTAAACCTGCTTCCGCACCATACGATCCAAGTGTGAAACTTTTCAAGAACACTGGTGAATGTGTTAGACAAACTGAATATGCGAGCATCATTGGGAGCCTCAGGTATGCCACTGATTGTACTAGACCCGACATTGCCTATGTCGTGGGATTATTGTGCAGGTTTACTAGTATACCTAGTATGGAGCATTGGCACACTATCGAAAGAGTCATGAGATACCTTAAAAGGACCATGAGTCTCAGATTACATTATCGAAGATTTCTTGCTATCCTTGAAGGATACAATGATGCTGATTGGAACATCTTATCAGATGACTCCAAAGCAATCGATGACTATATTTTAATATAGCGAGTGATATTGTATCTTGGAAATCGAAGAAAAGACAATATTGGCTTAGTCCACTATGGAGTCTGAAATGATAGCACTAGCTACTACTAGTGAAGAAGCAAGCTGGTTGAGATGTTTGCTAGTTGAGATCTCTATATGGAAAAAACCTATAATAGATGTGTTGATCCACTGCGATAGTACCGCGGCTATTGCGAAGATTGAGAATAGTTATTACAACGATAAGAGACGACAAATTCGTCGTAAGCACAACACTGTTAGAAAGTTATTTTCTAAATGAGTTGTTATAGTGGATCATGTATGCACTAATGAGAATTTAGCAAATCATTTGACGAAAGGATTAGCTACAGTGAAAGTCATAAATACATCCAAAAGGATGAGACTAATGCCTATAGAGTCACTCATGATGGTAACCCGACCTAAAAGACTGGAGATCCCAAGAATTAGGTTCAATGGGTAATAACAAGTCGTGAAGTGATATGAGATGAACATGCTATTATAAATAAGAGAAGCATGATTCTTGAAGCGATGATAGGATGAGGTAATAGAAACTCTTACACGTGCAGGGCCATTAATGCACGAGCTTTTGAGAATACACCATATGAAAAAGTTGTGTGGGTTTGATGTTAGAGATAGAGTTCAAGACTATGAGTCACTCTTGTTTAATCTGAACCTTACTTACTATGCAAAGGTTCAAGTCAAGAGACACCTTTGTTTATGCACGATCTTATAGAAGCATTTGATGTTATTTCAGAAACATTTTTTTAAATTCAAGTGGGGGATTGTTGGAACATAAGTATGTTATAGTGTGAATTTAAAAATGTGTTGAAGTCCCACATTGGAAATAAATATTTTTTGTAAATTTAAGTGGAAAGAAACATGTTTTTTAAAATTCAAGTCCCACATTGAAAAGAATTTTTTTTGAAATCCCACTTTGGAAAACTATCATATTTTGTGTAGTTTCAATTCTATACATACTAAAGTCCCACATTGTTTAGAAAACATATGTGACTTTGCTTCCATCACTATATAATGAGTTTCAAACTATTGTGAAAAGCACACCAAAGTTGGATGCTTTTCCCAACTTTCTCTTTTCTCCCTCTTATATTCTGTTCGCCTAATTTTTGAGCCACTTCTCCCCTTTCTTTCCGTCCCTTCGGTTTTAGAGCAGTTATTATGCCGCAGTCCCTTCGGTTTTAGAGCGGTTATTATGTCGTAGTCCCTTCGGTTTTATAGAGCGGTTGTTATGCCTCAGCCCCTTCGGTTTTTTAGAGTGATTGTTATGCCGTAGTCTTTTTGGTTTTTTGATTGGTTGTTATGTCGTAGTCCTTTTGTTTTTAGAGCGGTTACTATATCGTAGTCACTTTGTTTTTATAGCGGTTATTATGCCGTAGTTCATTCATTTTTTGTCTTTTTGAGTGGTTATTATGCCGTAGTTATGAATGGTCATAGTACCATATTGAGAGTGACTTTAACTACCATACTGAGGGTGTAATTCTAGAATGGTTTTCTACGGTGCAGTGGAACTCCGATACAGTGAATCTGAGCTGTTTTATCCTGGGGACTTCGTGGTTGATATTCTGCCTTGCACAATTTGGGCAGTGCAGCGAAACGTCTTAAAGAGAGCGACCTAGTCCGCGACTCAACCCAGTAATATCTTCGGTGGCATAAATTGTGATTTTTAAATAGTTTTTGAAACTCAAAATCCAAGAATTATTGATATGGCTCGTTATGCATAGAACATTGCAATGAAGTGTTTGGTTTTGAAGCAATAATACCAATTAAAATAATTGTTACTCACAGGTGAAGCTGATGTGTAAATATAAAGGTGTTCTACACAAGGTGCTCCCTGAAATTCGTCAAGTATGCATTCTCAAAATTGCTTGCTATTTGTGAAAGTCGTGTGCATTTGGTGCTTATATGTTGTTGTGATGCACTGAAGTTCTATTTGATGCATGCTAGGTCGCGAATTAGGTCTAGGTGCATTTTGATTATCTAGTTGGCAATGTTATTGCTCCTCAATTTCCTTGGATCTTATGTGATATTGAAATGGTATTTTAATTTATTATTATTCAATAGTACATTAAAAACACAGTCATTAGTGGTTCTTGGTCTGACTCAACCCAACAAGCTAGCTTAAGAGGTGTGGATTTCTTGAAAATCACAAGTATATTATTCTGTTGTTGTTCATGAATTGATACACACACCTCATGAATCTATTCAAAGGCTTGTGAATCAGTTCATGGCCCTCTTGAATTGGTTTACGTGGGAAAAAATCCCCAAAAACGCCTTTCCTTACGCACTTAGGTACAAACTACCCTTTTCTGAAGCAATGCCAGGCTAAAAATACACGTAAGCACTTATGCAGACACATAACTAGCCAAGGATTACAAGGTATATATTAATCAAATCACTCAGTCAACTAAAGTATAATATTGAAAATTGGGGTGATATAGTTTCAACACCCTTTTGCCTAGGACTGGCATTTAGACAGTGGACAAATACGAGTGGCCTCGTAACAAATCTATTATAAGCTCTGATACCATATTTGAATTTGGGCTTTACGCCTCATGTAGCCCCAAAAGCTAGCTCAAGAGATGAGGATTGGCCAAGTCTTGTAAGGGCTATTTTGACCATGTCTCAAATTGGTGTGTCTCTCTCGCGTCCCAATCTGGGGTGTGAACAAATGTGGGTGGTCCAATAATCACGGGTTCTCATGACTAGGATTGGGAATCTAGAGTGTGGACAAGTACTAGTCGTCTGATGGCAGATCTAAGATAGACTCTTATACCAATTTAGAATTTTGACTTTAAGCTTAACTGAACTCCAACAGCTAGATTAACATGTGGTGGAAACATAGAGACACACAAAAAGCCATGTGGTGGAAACATGTTCATATGATACAATGTGATCTAGTTGTGAATCCAAATAATCAGATGGGATGAATGTGAGAGAGATGCACCAGCAGGGAGTATGCTTCCTTTGCAGGTGGGTACCGAGTAAGGAGGACAGCTGGACGTGGGAGGAGGGTGCTGTTGTTTAAAGTTGCTTCACAGGGAGTGTACCAAACATGTAGTAACAACCACATTCAAATGGAGGTAGCTGGGTTGAATGGCAGTGGTGGCAGGGGTACATGTTGCTGGGAGAGGTTTTTGTTTTCTTTGATACAGCTGGGATAAGTTTTGGGAGAAAAGATAATGGGGTAAATATTATGATTTCAAAACAATTAGGGGCTTAAAATAATTTTAGATTTTCTATAGTATCCCTTTGTATTGTGCACCACCCTAAACCATCTATTATGGTGTTCCGCAGTAGACAATGTCCATGGAGGATAAATAATCCTAAACTTATAGAGTAAAGATTCTTTCTGTTAAATTGCACATAAATTTTAATTTTATTGCATATTGTTTATGATATGCATGTTTTATTTGTATTCAGTTTATCGGGTTCTGTCGAGGGTGCTCCCAAAATCTTTACAAGCCCAGGGGATATTTATTGGATTGTTGCTTATAGTTAAGCCTAGCATATAGCTGGATTATGATTGTGTTTTTTGCAAATCGTGTTAAGTAATGCTATGGAGGTTGAATATTCATTCTTGTCCTGATTAACTAGTTTAATACACTAACGCTCCTTTATTATTGAGTTCAGGCTTTTTTTTCTTTCTTTCTCCTGTTTTATCAATATTTATTCACATATACCTCTGTAGGCTTGTTCCATACTCTTTATTCTATTCAGCTAATACTTATTCTAAATATTGAATTCTGTAGATTTATGAACGGTTTAATATAGACTCAATTGTAGATGCTGATGATGCCCGTTTTGATTATTTTGTTAAAAAGGTATGTATTCTAGAATTGTGGTTTTGAAAATCTATTGTTGAGTTCAAGTAATTTTAGTTGTCCATTCTTTTTTTCTATCAATTTGCAGTCATTATTAGTTTTTGTTGTGTAATTTGGGTTACAACTGGTAACTCAGAGAAGAGGAATTAGGGATAGACTAGAAGAATGCTATTAAGAATCAAGGTGTTTCTGAATTGAATGTATTATTTCGCAATGAAGAACACGTTACAAGCTTAGAGAAGAACATTCCTGATTCCCTATGAATCAGTCCAACCAATTCTATTTCTTCCTAACCTCCTAACTGCTCCTAACAGATTGCTATTTATAGTAATCTGTTTTGGCTCCAATTTCTAACAGAATGACAGCTAAGCTCAAAAGAAAACTAACTAACTAACTAACTAACTATTTATTCCTTCTCACATATACATTCCCAAACTTATTTTTATTCGTATCAATACCCCCCCCTAAAAGAATGACCTTGTCCTCAAGGGGAAAAGTTGGAAATAGTTCCTGCAATTTAGCTGCACTCTCCCAAGTACTTTCATAAGTAGGTAGATTCTTCCAAAGGACCAAAACTTCCACTAATCCTTGCTGATCTTCACGCCAGTTTACTATATCAGCTGGTTCTACTTGGAGTTCATACTCTTCATTCAACATAGGAGGGAGAGGTTGGGGCTGCTGATGGGGCTGTAAGGCTTTTTTCAAAAGAGAGACATGGAAAACTGGGTGAATTTTAGAATGAGAAGGTAGTAGGAGTTTATAGGCTACTGGACCGACTTTAGATAGCACCTGATAAGGACCATAGAACCTTGCAGCCATTTTAGCATAGGGTCTTGAGGCTAAGGATTTGATTTTGTAAGGCTGTAATTTCAAATAGACCCAATCCCTTTCTGAAAATTCCCCCAATCTCCTATGCTTATTAGCTTGAACTCGCATCTGATCCTAGGCATGAAGTAAATTCTGCTGGAGTTCCTTCAAAATGTCATCTCTGGCTTGGACCAGTTGATTGACATCTTCAACTTTGGATGGAATCGCACACCCTTTTATCAACAATGGAGGATCTCTCCCATACACAGCTCTAAACGGAGTCATTCCTGCGGAACTTTGGAAAGTAGTATTATACCAAAATTCTGCCCAAGCAAGCCAGTCTAACCATTTCCGAGGTCTAGGTCCCACAAAACATCTCAAGTAAGTCACCAAGAACCTATTAACAACTTCAGTCTGGCCATCAGTCTGAGGGTAATAAGAGGTGCTCATTTTTAATTGAGTTCCAGCCAATCTAAACAATTCTTTCCAAAATTGGCTTAAGAATATAGGATCCCTATCAGTGACAATTGTTGATGGGAAGCCATGAAGTTTAACAACTTCTGTGATGAAGACAACAGCCACTTCTTTAGCTGAGAAAGGATGGCCCAAAGCAATAAAATGAGAGTACTTAGAAAGCCTGTCAACCACTACTAAAACAGTATCCTTTCCTTTGATCCGAGGAAGACCTCCAATGAAATCCATAGAAATGTCCATCCAAATCTGAGTGGGAATTGGTAATGGCTGTAATAAACCCCCTGGAGCTAATGTGGAGTATTTATTCCTCTGGCATATATCACATGCTTCTACATATTGCTTGATATCATTTTTCATGCCCTCCCAAAACAGAAAACTGACAATTCTCTTGTAAGTTCTGAAAAAACCTGAATGTCCCCCCATTGGAGTATTATAGCACTCTGCTAAAATTATAGGGATTCTATTAGATGTTTTGGAAATGACCAATTTTCCTTTAAACAATAGTAATCCTCCCTTCAATTCGAAACCAGCATGTGAATTAGGATCAACCACTAAATCTTGCATCACCTTTTTCCATTTGGAATCCTGTTGAACATCCAATATCCAATCTTCAGTTTCTTCATTGGACAAAACTGAAATAGTTGAATACATACTCTTTCTCGAAAGAGCATCAGCAGCAGTATTCTCACTTCCAGGTTTATATTGGATTTCAAAATCCAACCCAATTAGCTTGACATCCCACTTAAATTGTTCATCCGTGAATAACCTTTGCTCTATTAAGAATTTAAGACTTCTTTGATCAGTCTTAATAATGAAATGTCTGCCCAAAATGTAATGTCTCCACCTCTGGACTGCCTGCACTAAAGCCATTAATTCTCTTTCGTAGACTGACTTTAACTGAGCTTTAAGAGATAACCTTTTACTCCAATATGCCAGTGGTCGTCCTTCTTGCATCAGAACAACCCGTAAACCCTTGCTTGATGCATCAGTCTCAATGATAAACACCTTCTCAAAATCAGGGACTGCTAACATTGGTAAGTCAATCATGGCAGATTTGAGAGACTGAAAAGCAGAAACAGCTTCTTCTGACCAATGGAAATTATCCTTCTTTAATAAATCAGTAAGAGGTTTTGCTAACTT
>NC_021161.2:37063106-37073099 GCF_000331145.2 Cicer arietinum
GGATTTGGATTGCACCTCTCCCACCATTGAAACCAGCTTAAAGCTCTTCCTTCCAATGCTAACAGAATCGCCTGCATTTTCTCTTCTTCTTAGACCACTTGCAACGAAAAATAGCGATCTAGCTTGCGTGTCCAACCAAAAGCGTCCTCACCGGAAAAAATTGGGATTTCCAATTTCCGCCAACGATTTTGCCCTTTCTCCCTGATGCATTCACGATCTCCGATCTCACTGCCTCCATCACCATGATCGTCATCAGATCGCACTCCTAATTTGCTTGCGATTGCAGCAAGCAATTCTTCGGTTTTCTTCGTCCTCGCTTCATTTAGGTCAAGCCTCGTGCGTATTTCTTCTCTCTCTAAATTCCAATCATCCGAAGAACAAGCCATGTTTCTCGTCAAAACCATACGCAATCGCAGCGGAAACAACCGATCACAGGACACTAGAATCGGTGTCTCTGATACCAGTGTTACAACTTGTAACTCAGAGAAGAGGAATTAGGGATAGAATAGAAGAATGCTATTAAGAATCAAGGTGTTTCTGAATTGAATGTATTATTTTGCAATGAAGAATATGTTACAAGCTTAGAGAAGAAAATTCCTGATTCCTTATGAATCAGTCCAACCAATTCTACTTCTTCCCTAACAACCCCCTAACTGCTCCTAACAGATTGCTATTTATAGTAATCTGTTTTGGCTCCAATTTCTAACAAAATGACAGCTAAGCTCAAAAGAAAACTAACTAACTAACATTCTTTTTATTCCTGCTCAAAAGAAAACTAACTAACTAACATTCTTTTTATTCCTTCTCACATATACATTCCCAAACCTATTTTTATTCGTATCAAGGAGCCATTTCCATTCTTGTGCCATCATAGCATGAATTTATCAGTTTGATTTTTATTTGATCATAACTTCATAATGCATTTTTTATCTTCTTAAAATGTAGCTCTCATGTTCCATTGTGATTTATGTGTGGGTTTTTTTAATTTAGGTATACAAGCCAACGTGATATTTCTCGTGCACGTCTTTGGTTCTATGAAGGGAAAAGAAAAATTATGCTTTACACAGAGAGGTCTCATTTTTACCACAGATATAAGGTTGTGCACGGAGAAATAGATTTTCTCCTCCCTTTCTTTCATGTAGTTATTTTCTTTAGTATTTAAAAGTGGTATGTTTTGGCAGTTTTGAAATTATTTTTATATGCTCTTATTTTCCTCTTACTCAACAGATTCGAGGTGTTCAGAATTTGATCATTTATTCGCTCCCAGAGAGGAAGGAGATTTACCCTGAGGTAAGCATGCTTGTAAATAAAGTAGTATATTTCTCTCTGTCTCTCTCAAGTCTCAACAATTCACCGAGGAAGTAGTATAAAATAGATGTGTAGTAGGAATCCTTCAAGCTAAAAGTAAAATTTGAGGAAAGAATAAAAATGTATATCAAAAGAGTAATCTTGTTCTTTTGCATGAAAAACACTAAAAACCTGTGCTCAAGGACCCAAGATGAAGCTAAGAAGACAAGCCGTCACATAAATTGTTTAGAGGAAGAATTTCATGTCTGAAAGTTTTGGAATTATATCCCAGTCAAATTTATTGGTCTGCACTAACATAGCATAGTCAAGATAACAATGTAGTGTAGACAAATTTTGCAGTGACAACAACTAATATAGTGTAGACAATGTAAGTATGCATCTTCAATTAAACAAACAAAATACTAATAGTAACAACAACTAATAGTAACGCATGTTTTGAATATAGTGTTGCCAATGTAGTGTAGACAAATTTTGCAATGATAGCAACTAATATAGTGTAGACAATGTAAGTTTGCATTTTCAATTAAACATACAAAATACTAATAATAACATCAACAAATATAGTAACGCCCGTTTTGATAGTAACGCGTTTTGTATTTCTTCTATTTAAACAGAAAACAAATAACCATATAGCCAAACATTTAATCCTACCAAAATTTTTTTTTTTTTAAGAGTGATAAACAAATTGTCTGTATATTTAAACCACTACGCCAAAAATGACATTTTATAGCGCGCCTTTTACAGCACTTACTAAATACAAACGCTCTTCTAAATATATTTTAAAAATAACGGAGCATATAACAACACTTTTTTGACAAGCGCTATTGTAGAGTCATATAGCGTTTGCACATAATTTTTACAAGGCTTTTACAGTGCTTTTACACAAGCGCTGTATAATGAAGCGCCCTCACATAATGTTTTACAACGCTTTTTTGACAAGCGCTGTAAAAGACTTGCACTTTCAAATAATTAAATGACCTATTACAGCGCTTTTTTTACAAGCGCTGTAAAAGACATGCGCTTTCAAATAAATAAATGACCTATTAGAGCGCTTTTGTTATAAGCGCTGTAAAAGGTCACATAATTGAAGGACCTATTTGAGCGCTTATTCTACAAATGGACTGTAAAATCATTCACTCATTCACTTTAAATAAAAATCATTTACTTTAAATAAATAAAAACAAATTTAAAACAAAATTACGAACCTTCATCACCTCTACTATAGGAACCCTCATCTCCTTATACTATACTCTGTTTGCTGTTTATTTTTTATCTTTTTTGAAAGCATGTACTTACTATATGAGTTTATTAGGTTGGATGGAATGAAAGTGGTCAGCCAATCGACCCCAACAACTCCATGTTTGTAAGTTACATTGGAGCTGTTGTTCGTCAAAATATCCCTATTACAATCGATGACTGGAGAAATAAGGCGTTGAAGGATGCCAAAGATATATTGTGGAATGATATACAGATAAATTTTTTGATCCACTCTTTTGTAATTTATTATTTTTTCCATTGAAATACTTTACTCAAACTATATCTTTATTTCGTTTGCAGACTGCTTTTGTTCTTGATGAGGTGAGAAAGAATTACGTCTTGAGAGTTGCTGGAAAAATACTCAGGGTTTTAAATCAATCAACACCTTATAAATATTTCTATTCCACATTTTATTCTCACATTTTCCATATTTGCATATTAATTAATGTATCCCTCAAAAGGTTATTGTTGTACGTAGCGAGTCCTGGATGAATTCTTGGGAAATACAGTTTTCCCGTTCATCTCACAATATATTATACTCATGAATTCAAACGCTCTTTCAATCCTTACCTTATTTAGATGTTTTCTCAAACACAAAAATCAATGGAAGTTTTCAACTGCAACAGTAGACCGACAAGGTACAACGAGCGAATCCGAATAAACAGCGAGTTCACAAAATCGTCGAGACGCGATTGAAAAATTATGCAGAGCATAAAAATAATTGTTAAATAATTAATAATAATTTTAGGAAATTAAAGTGGAGTCAAAACGATGAGAATAACTGTAAAAAAAAGTCTTACCAACTCGTTTGAGCGCCAAAATGGTACGACTTCAATTTCAACGCAAAATGCAAATGAGTAGTTTTTTCTTGAAGGTTTCGACGAGAGGAATCCAAAAACGATGCCATTTTTTTGAGTCGACAAATGTGGTGATCGGAATTTTCCAAAAATAGCTCGTCCAACGAAAGATATGCAGTTGTTTTTTATGAAACAGAGCCACAATTTATAAAATTGACACCAAAAATGGATTTAGTGGGCAATTTTGTGTGGACAGAGATTGGGATCGATTCAAACGATTAAGAATTGGTGGAAATGAATTTGAGAGAAAAATTGTTTCGCTGCCATTAGTCTGATTTTCAACTTTTATTTTTTTAATTGCAAAATGAGTGGTGTAGATAGCAAATATAGAGGTACAAGAGTAAAATTGTAAGGTCCAACACAAGATAGTAAAGTCTGAGGCAGCGGGTGTAGGAAATAAAAATCCAACCTGTAATAGCTCAAAATTAATATGCAGAAGTAAAAAAATAAAGGTGTAAACAGTCGTCTGGTCAAAAATTCATTTTCTAGGAAATCTAATTTTAGTCAAAACTCTCATTCTAACATAATAATATTTTTTCTTAACATAGATAAATCTAATTTTAGTCAAAACTCTCATACTCAAAATAGTAACTATAATTATTACTATAATATGTTTTCAAAATAATAACATAAAAATACATCATCTTCATAGATTAGTCGAAATGATAAAATAAATAAATCAAACATCAACAAGTTATATTAATTACTATATCAAAATGAATATGTATAAAATCATCTTACCGTAACAACTATATAGAAATAAATAAAATCAATATCAATATTACTAATATCTCAAGATAATTATTTATAAAATAATTAATTAAAATAAGATAAATTTAAAAATAATTAAATATAATTGTGTGCACACTTAACATTAGTCAGCATACAAGGAAATATGAAATTAACTACAAACACACATATGCGTAAAATCACCTAAAATCTTATATTTTAAAATGTGTACACTATAAAATATAAAAATATAATCTTTGATATTTATATTACTCATTTAGTCTAACATGTACAAGATTAAAACATCATATAAAGAAAATTAATCTTAAATTTAATTAACTTATATTCTAAAATAATTTTAACACCAGTTTAATTATTTAAAATTATATTTCATCAATAAAATAATTTATTATAAAATTTGGATTGTTAAAGTACCTTTATCGTCTCTTCAACCAAGAATCGTTCAAATTGATCCCCAAAAGAAGACTCTTTTAAAAATTAACCTTCCATGTTCATAAGACTAGACTTTATTTCCCTCACATTGACCCACAATTTAACCTTGACATCAACACCTATTGCTCCCATCGCACCAAGGATCTTAAATTGAACACATTCCACATAATTTAAATGGTTTAGTTTTTGAGGGAATAATTTTATTTCGTGCGATGGGATATTTGTTTTGGCATATTTCTACTATTTGTTCATTTATGATCATAAATTTGAATTCTCATTTAGATTCAGTTTTAAAAAGTTGGTTATCTAATAGGTATAGTAAAGAAGAGGATCATGAATTCATTATTTTTAATAAAAACTATTGTAAAAAATTAAAATTATTAATAGTTATTCAAGATGGATTTTTATCTTGACATTTGTTGATAAAAAATAATTAATTAATTGTCCATAAATTATAAATAAAGGAACTAAATGAGATTAAAGAAGCGAATCTGTTATAATAAAAAAAAAAAAAAGATCACATACATAAGTTTACATAAATAATAATACATGGTATGTAAAACATATACCATCAATATTTTTTTGAAAGGTATACAACGTCAATCTTAATATTATTACTATTTTGCATATTTATAGTGTATGTTTTATTTTATATTTTATTTTTACAACTAATAATACTTTGGCCTTCTATCTGACCCATTCCCATTCCCTTTCCCTTTCCCTTTATTCCCTTGTTTTATTTCTCCTCGTTGGGCTTTTTCTGACCCTTCCCATTTCCCTTTCCCTTTCTTCCCTTGCTATTTTCTTTGCCTTCTGCTTTGCTTCCTTTGCCAAAGCTATTTTCTTTTGCTTTGTTTCCTTTTCCGCAGCTCTTGTCTCCATCACTGATTCCCATATTCTCGGCAAAATGTGTACATTATTAGTTTTCTTTGACCAGTATGCTTCAAATTTCCTATATTTCTCTTTATTCTTCTGTGCTTCGCTTTCCTTCTGCTTTGCTTCCATTTCCTTCTGCTTTGCTTCCCTTTCCTCCTGCTTTGCCAAAGCTATTTTCTTTTGCTTTGCTTCCTTTTCCGCAGCTCTTGTCTCCATCACTGATTCCCATATTCTCGGCAAAATGTGTACATTATTAGTTTTCTTTGACCAGTATGCTTCAAATTTCCTATATTTCTCTCTATTCTTCTGCGCTTCGCTTTCCTTCTGCTTTGCTTCCCTTTCCTTCTGCTTTGTTTCCCTTTCCGTCTGCTTTGCTTCTTTTTTCATCATCCTTTCTTCCCTTGTTTTATTTCCCGCACCAATGAGCATATTTTGATCAAAAGATTCTATATCTATGGGTTTTCGCCCACCATCAAGCTTATCTACCAAAACATTTTTCTTTGACTCTTTTGTATATTGTTTACCTTCTTTTAATGTCTCTGTTGCCACAACAGATAAAAGAAACAATGAACAAAGGAAACACAAATTAAAAGCTTTGATTTTCATCACTACAATTTTTAAGAATTTAATTGTTGTGAAACATATGAATATACTCGGCAAGATAAATAGGTATGAAAATCAAAAGTAGATTTATTAAATAATATATTATTTAATTGGCTTTCGAGAATATTGAGCCATTGAAGGGTTATTGAGCCATTGAAGACATGCGCTTTCAAATAATTAAATGACCTATTACATCGCTTTTTTAACAAGCGTTGTAAAAGACATGCGCTTTCAAATAATTAAATGACCTATTAGAGTGATTTTGTTACAAGCGCTGTAAAAGCATTGCGCTTTCACATTATTAAAGGACCTATTACAGCGCTTATTCTACAAGCGCTGTAAAATCATTAACTTTAAATAAAAATCATTTACTTTAAATAAATATAAATAAATTTAAAACAAATTTACGAACCCTCATCACCTCTACTCTTGGAACCCTCATCTCCTCTACGTACTGTGCGCCCATCTACTGCTCCTCCTTTAAAAAAAATTGGATACATTGTCTCAGGTACTATATTTATTAATTTCTTGTTGTCACGAAAACTAATAAATTGTTACATAATAAATATTTTCTTTTCGATATTTGTTGATCTGTTCTGTTTGAAAATATTTTCTGTTTTGAAATTGTTACATAATAATAGACCTTGGTTTCCATTTTCTAATATTCGATATGTGTACTATATATTGGTATAATGTTATCAATAGCTTATTATTTTTGTAACTACATTTATATAGGTCATATAATATGGACCGGAAATGGATGTCAAAGGCTTTTAAAAAAACAGTCATATAACATAAGAAAACAAAGAGGTCTTTTACAGCGCTTGTCCTTCTGCTTTGTTTCCCTTTCCTTCTGCTTTGCTTCTTTTTCCATCATCCTTTCTTCCCTTGTTTTATTTCCCGCACCAACGGGCATATTTTGATCAAAAAGATTCTATATCTATGGGTTTTCTCCCACCATCAAGCTTATCTACCAAAACATTTTTCTTTGACTCTTTAGTATATTGTTTACCTTCTTTTAATGTCTCTGATGCCACAACAAATAAAAGAAACAATGAACAAAGGAAACACAAATTAAAAGCTTTGATTTTCATCACTATAATTTTTAAGAATTTAATTGTATTGAAACATATGAATATACTCGGCAAGATAAATAGGTATGAAAATCAAAAGTAGATTTATTAAATAATATATTATTTAATTGGCTTTCGAGAATATTGAGCTATTGAAGGGTTATTGAGGTAAGTAAAGTGTTTAAACTTTGACAACTACGAGGTTGCTTGATAATTTCTTTAATAATAAACATAATTCTAGGCTTTTGGTAAACATGATTATCATACGTTGTCAATAAAAAATAGTTATCGACACGATAAAAAAATTACTCTTTCAAATTTTTCTCAATTACCTTTGATGTCTATAAGTATTATTTATTTATTTTTTGATTTAGTCATTTAATTTATATCTCATTAGCTACTTAACTTTTAAGTTATAATACACTTACATAAATATAATGTTATTTTTTATAAGTTCTGTTAAAAATATATAATGTGGCCTTTAAGATATTAATATGTGTATAATAGTGTTGATGTGGCAAAATAAAAAAATAAATATATTTTTTAAATTCATTTTTCTTAAAAATAAAAAATTTTAAAAATTCTTCTAACCTAAAAAATGAAAAGTCAATGTGGTTCTTAGAATTTTTCTAAACAAAACATAAAAGATTAATATGATAATCATTTATTTTTATAATTATCGCACTTGTATTATTATACACACTACGCAAAAAATGTCATTTTATAGCACGCCTTTTACACTGCTTACTAAATACAAGCCCTGTTGTAAATATATTTTAAAAATAACAGAGCATATAACAACGCTTTTATCACAAGCGTTGTGGAGAAAGCATTGTTATAGGGTCATATAGCGTTTGCACATAATGTTTACAAGGCTTTTATAGCGCTTTTACACACGCGCTGTAAAATGAAGCGCCCTCACATAATGTTTGTTAGCGCTTTTTTGACAAGCGCTGTAAAAGACATGCGCTTTCAAATAATTAAATGACCTATTACAGCGCTTTTGTAACAAGCGTTGTAAAAGACATGCATTTTCAAATAATTAAATGACCTATTAGAGTGCTTTGGTTACAAGCGCTATAAAAGCATTGCGCTTTCACATAATTAAAGGACCTATTACAACGCTTATTCTACAAGCGCTATAAAATCATTAACTTTAAATAAAAATCATTTACTTTAAATAAATAAAAACAAATTTAAAACAAATTTACGAACCCTCATCACCTCTACTGTCCCACAAGCGTTGTAAAAGACCCTTTTAAAAATAAAATAAGGTGACCTTTTAGAGCGCTTATTTGAAAAAGCGTTGTAAAAGGCTTTTAAAAAAACAGTCATATAACATAAGAAAACAAAGAGGTCTTTTACAGCGCTTTTCTCACAAGCGCTGTAAAAGAGCCTTTTTAAAAATAAAATAAGGAGGCCTTTTAGAGTGTTTTTTCAACAAGCGCTGTAAAAGGCTTCTAAAAAAACGTTGTAATAGGGTTTTATATATAACAGTAAACCGCTTCAGTTTCCTCTTCATTACGTAAACTTCACTATCATCTCCTCTTCATCGTTCTTATCTTCCTTTGCGAACCCTATCATGTCTTCCATTACGAACCATATTTCCACGATAATCTCTAGTTGTTCGAACCATATTTCCATCCACGATCATCTCTCCCATTACACACCATCTCTTTTCATTGAAATACGTAGCCCTCATTACGTATTTCTTTGAACCATATTTCTGCGAACCCTCATTTCTGCGCATTACGTATTTCTTCGAACCCTCACTATTCAGGTATTGATGTTATTAATTTTTTGTTATCACTAAAATGCATGTTGAGCTTGTTGAAGTTATACTGATACTGATACGTACTTAGACTACTGCATTTTGAGCTTGTTGAAGTTATACTGAACTACATGTTGAACTTGTTGTAGATAAATGGATACCACCAAAGATTTAGATTGTCAAAATGAGGAACTTGTCAACACAAAGACTTACGAAAATAAAGTCAAACGTGGTGCAACCATAATGCAAAAGGTCATAAAAGGAAGGAGCAGTGGCATAAAATTTGAGGTATACTATACTTTGTTTGCTGTTTATTTTTTTATCTTTTTTGAAAGCATGAACTTCTTATATGAGTTTATTAGGTTGGATGGAATGAGAGTGGTCAACCAATTGACCCCAACTGCTCCATGTTTGTAAGTTACATTGGGATGTTGTTCGTCAGAATATCCCCATTACCATTGATGATTGGAGAGATAAGGCGTTGAAGGATGCGAAAGATATACTGTGGAATGATATACAAGTAACTTTTTTGATCCACTCTTTTGTCATTTACAATTTTTTCCATTGTAATGAGGGCGAGAAATCTGACGACCCATACAAAAAATCACGTATGGGATATGCATGTCTAGAGCAAAAACTTGTAAGTAATTAAACATCACTTTTATATAATGAAGGAATTTGTATTGTAAACTATAGTTTCTAACTAATATTTTGTTTATGATATTAACGAATAGCGAAAAGACACTCAATCCGATCAATCGTTGGGTCGTCATATATTGTGGAAGAAAGCTCGTGTAAATAAGGACAAAGTGGTTGATAACGAAAATGTTCAAAAAATAATAGAACTTTGTGTAAGTGGTTGATAACGTAAATATGATCACTTTAATATTTTTTAATATTGTATATTATCACTTTAATATTTTTTAATATTGTATTTTAAAAATGATATTGAACTTATCTTTTTAATCCTACATGTATTTTAGGAGAATATCGAACAAAGTTCGGAACAAATCAAGAGGACAACAAAGCTAGTTGCAGGGACATTCTTGGTAAAGTGTTTAATGTT
>NC_021161.2:37073112-37073329 GCF_000331145.2 Cicer arietinum
CGCGTGAGGGGGAAAGGATTTGACGTAACTCCTAAAAGCTACTTTTCACAAGAGAAGCGCCAAAATCCATCCAATGAGGAAGTATTAGAGAAGCTCAAACTCCTATCAGAGAAAGTGGCACTCTTGGTGAAGACGAGTAAAGACAAGCAACTCTCAGATCAGCTCCAAATAGAGAGTGAAAACGCGAGTTGCAACATTGGTCTCAAAACTCTTCCCG
>NC_021161.2:37076279-37078010 GCF_000331145.2 Cicer arietinum
TAAAAAATGAAAAGTCAATGTGGTTCTTAGAATTTTTCTAAACAAAACATAAAAGATTAATATGATAATCATTTATTTTTATAATTATCGCACTTGTATTATTATACACACTACGCAAAAAATGTCATTTTATAGCACGCCTTTTACACTGCTTACTAAATACAAGCCCTGTTGTAAATATATTTTAAAAATAACAGAGCATATAACAACGCTTTTATCACAAGCGTTGTGGAGAAAGCATTGTTATAGGGTCATATAGCGTTTGCACATAATGTTTACAAGGCTTTTATAGCGCTTTTACACACGCGCTGTAAAATGAAGCGCCCTCACATAATGTTTTATAGCGCTTTTTTGACAAGCGCTGTAAAAGACATGCGCTTTCAAATAATTAAATGACCTATTACAGCGCTTTTGTAACAAGCGTTGTAAAAGACATGCATTTTCAAATAATTAAATGACCTATTAGAGTGCTTTGGTTACAAGCGCTATAAAAGCATTGCGCTTTCACATAATTAAAGGACCTATTACAACGCTTATTCTACAAGCGCTATAAAATCATTAACTTTAAATAAAAATCATTTACTTTAAATAAATAAAAACAAATTTAAAACAAATTTACGAACCCTCATCACCTCTACTGTCCCACAAGCGTTGTAAAAGACCCTTTTAAAAATAAAATAAGGTGACCTTTTAGAGCGCTTATTTGAAAAAGCGTTGTAAAAGGCTTTTAAAAAAACAGTCATATAACATAAGAAAACAAAGAGGTCTTTTACAGCGCTTTTCTCACAAGCGCTGTAAAAGAGCCTTTTTAAAAATAAAATAAGGAGGCCTTTTAGAGTGTTTTTTCAACAAGCGCTGTAAAAGGCTTCTAAAAAAACGTTGTAATAGGGTTTTATATATAACAGTAAACCGCT
The DNA here is from genome assembly GCF_000331145.2 of Cicer arietinum. Taxonomy (NCBI): domain Eukaryota; kingdom Viridiplantae; phylum Streptophyta; class Magnoliopsida; order Fabales; family Fabaceae; genus Cicer; species Cicer arietinum. Next base: position 37,077,194 of record NC_021161.2, read on the forward strand.
TCAGTTTCCTCTTCATTACGTAAACTTCACTATCATCTCCTCTTCATCGTTCTTATCTTCCTTTGCGAACCCTATCATGTCTTCCATTACGAACCATATTTCCACGATAATCTCTAGTTGTTCGAACCATATTTCCATCCACGATCATCTCTCCCATTACACACCATCTCTTTTCATTGAAATACGTAGCCCTCATTACGTATTTCTTTGAACCATATTTCTGCGAACCCTCATTTCTGCGCATTACGTATTTCTTCGAACCCTCACTATTCAGGTATTGATGTTATTAATTTTTTGTTATCACTAAAATGCATGTTGAGCTTGTTGAAGTTATACTGATACTGATACGTACTTAGACTACTGCATTTTGAGCTTGTTGAAGTTATACTGAACTACATGTTGAACTTGTTGTAGATAAATGGATACCACCAAAGATTTAGATTGTCAAAATGAGGAACTTGTCAACACAAAGACTTACGAAAATAAAGTCAAACGTGGTGCAACCATAATGCAAAAGGTCATAAAAGGAAGGAGCAGTGGCATAAAATTTGAGGTATACTATACTTTGTTTGCTGTTTATTTTTTTATCTTTTTTGAAAGCATGAACTTCTTATATGAGTTTATTAGGTTGGATGGAATGAGAGTGGTCAACCAATTGACCCCAACTGCTCCATGTTTGTAAGTTACATTGGGATGTTGTTCGTCAGAATATCCCCATTACCATTGATGATTGGAGAGATAAGGCGTTGAAGGATGCGAAAGATATACTGTGGAATGATATACAAGTAACTTTTTTGATCCACTCTTTTGTCATTTA
>NC_021161.2:37078207-37103775 GCF_000331145.2 Cicer arietinum
TAAACTATAGTTTCTAACTAATATTTTGTTTATGATATTAACGAATAGCGAAAAGACACTCAATCCGATCAATCGTTGGGTCGTCATATATTGTGGAAGAAAGCTCGTGTAAATAAGGACAAAGTGGTTGATAACGAAAATGTTCAAAAAATAATAGAACTTTGTGTAAGTGGTTGATAACGTAAATATGATCACTTTAATATTTTTTAATATTGTATATTATCACTTTAATATTTTTTAATATTGTATTTTAAAAATGATATTGAACTTATCTTTTTAATCCTACATGTATTTTAGGAGAATATCGAACAAAGTTCGAAAAATAAAGAGGGCAACAAAGAAAGTTGCAGGGACATTCTGGGTAAAGTGTTTAATATTCCTGAATATTCTGGCCGCGTGAGGGGGAAAGGATTTGACGTAACTCCTAAAAGCTACTTTTCACAAGAGAAGCGCCAAAATCCATCCAATGAGGAAGTATTAGAGAAGCTCAAACTCCTATCAGAGAAAGTGGCACTCTTGGTGAAGACGAGTAAAGACAAGCAACTCTCAGATCAGCTCCAAATAGAGAGTGAAAACGCGAGTTGCAACATTGGTCTCAAAACTCTTCCCGGGGTAATTAATTACTTACTTAAGTAATTACTTATGTATTAACCATTGATTTAGGGTGTCACTCCATGCGTTCTGTACTTATCCTCCCCTACTCATCGGAAGGTCGAAAAGGGAACATTGTACAATACTTCGGGAGAAGTATTGCACAACACAGCAATCCCCGCGGGCTATGTCAAAGTATCACATGTCATTGCTTTGGAACCAAATGCACCGTTGCCTATACTGGACAACGATGCATATATGAGGTTTTTGGGCGAAGCAGTTGGTAATGTGGCATGGCCCACACATCTTGTTGCCCTTGATAAGGTATGTTTAATTAATTGAAATGTATGCTTAATTGATATATATATTTAATTGCTGATTTTCCGCTGCTAACTTTAATTTCACATTTATATTTAGATTCTGAAAAAGCGGGAATGATAAAAAGATTCCCATAAATGAGTCAATTACATCGCTCGAAAAGGTTTGTCACATTTATTCCCTAAGGTTTGTCATTTTTTCAGATTCAATAAACTAACATTTAACCTCATTTTTTCCGATTCATTCAAATAAACCACCCGGACAGCAAAATAAAGCCGGCAAACCTCAAAAATTGGAGGGTAATAAAGCTAACAAACTACAAAAGTTGGAGGGTAATAAAGCTGCCATAGTTGTAGCTAAAAAACTGGATCGGGAAAAATCAGTCGTTGTTGCTCCTAAAATAAGTCAGCCATGCCTTGCTAAATACGGGGCGTGTCTTGACATCCACGTAAAAAGGAATATGGGCAGCAACGATGATTCACGCATCATAACCATGAATAAAGCTATATCCGGAGATGAGTATGAAGAATTTCTTGAAAAGGAGCACATATACGAACTTCTCAACTATAAGGAGTTGAGTGCTACTGTCATCAACTTGTACATAAAGTAAAAAACTACTTTTAATTGCATTTATTGGTAATTAATTAAATTTATTGATAATTAATCTAAGTTGAAATATTCATTGAAGGTTTTTGTATGAGAAGTTCGTGTGCTTGCGCAGATTGTCAAATAGATATTCATTCTTGTCTCCACATAAGCTTTCGATGTGTAAACTCGATTTAGTGAATGTAAAAAAATACATTGTAGATATGTTATTAGGAAATATAGAGAATGATAAGTTGTTCTTTGCACCATATAATTCAGGGTACGTAATTATATATTATTTATTTATATCTTTTTAATTAATGAGATCTTATATTTATTAGTTGTGTAAATAAAATTGCCAACCAAATTTTTGTTGTTGTAGGGCACATTGGATGCTATTTGCTATCAATGCGACATCTGAATTTGTATACTATTTAGATCCCTTGCACGGAAATTACAACAATCACTCCGATATAAAGACTATGTTCGACACGTAAGTAATGTGTTTGTTAATGTATAAATAATGTGTTTGTTAATGCTATAATAATCACATTTATTTATTCGATAGTGCTTTACAAGTTTTTCGAGCTCAAAGAGGTGCTACAGTGTCGAAGCAAAAGTCTAATAACATCACATGGATTCCAATAAAGGTTTGAAATATATGCCTTTAAATTTTCATTTACAAATATATGCCTTTACAATCAATGCACAAATATTTTATTAACTTATATGTTTTATTTTATAGTGCTCTCGTCAAACGAACAACATCGACTGTGGGTACTATGTATTGACATTCATGAAGAAGATTGTTGATAGGAATCAAACTATTATCCTAGAAACGATATGATATTTTCATTATTTGATTTTCATATATAAATTATGTATATATTTGATTCTAACTTATTTATGTTTAATTTTTATATTGCACACTACTTTGACAATTCCAGTCCAACATACTCTGAGAAAGATCTAATTGAATTAAAGGAAGACTAGTCAGTATGTGCTTGAAATGAAAATTATTTGATTTTCTGGGAAATAGCATGCTGCAAGGGATCTGAATATTATATGGTAGCTAGTTCTGTTCTGTGTAATAATGTTAGTTATATGTATATGAATAGGGCACAATATCTGAATATGTATATGAATTTGTGTTGTTGTACAATATCTAAATTGTATATGTAGTTAAGTTATATATATATATATCTGAATATGTTCTGTTGTTGTGTAAATTAAGTTATAAGTTAAGTTATATAGTTATGTTTTTGTGCACTGATTGTGTGAATTGATTCTGAATATGTTCTGTTGTTGTGTAAACTGATTGTGGATGAAAATGATTTTGGAAAAAAATTTAAAAGACAACGCTTTCTAAAAAAATGCCATAAAAAACCAAAAAGCGTTTTTAAAAAATTTAATTTACAACGTTTTTAAATAAAATAAAAAATGCACCATTTACAGCGCTTATTTGAAAAAGCGTTGTAAAATGTGCATTATAATGCATATATTGAGTGCACCTTTTACAACGCTTATTTGAAAAAGCGTTGTAAATTATGCATTATAAGGCATATATTGAGTGCACATTTTACAACGCTTATTTGAAAAAGCGTTGTAAAATGTGCACTCAATATATGCATTATAATGCACATTTTACAGCGTTTTTTCAAATAAGCGCTGTAAAAGGTGCACTCGCTTATTTGAAAAAGCGTTGTAAAATGTGCATTATAATGCATATATTACAGCGTTTTTTAAAAGAAGCGCTGTAAAATGTGCATAACAAGCGCGCGCAATATATCTGCATATTTTACAATGCTTTTTTATTTCAAAAAGTGTTGTTGTATCTTTTTACAGCGCTCGATTCTACAACATTTTTTTTTATAAAAAAAAGCGCTGTAAATGACTTAAAAAAAACGCTGTAAAATCATATTTTTCGCGTAGTGAACATTTCGATCATACCAAAAGTTTTGTATGATTTTAGACAGTATATGTATATTTAAACATTATGATGCTACCAAAATATATTTAAACATTTCGATCCTGCCAAAAGTTCTATATCAAGATGAGTGGTGGTGGAGAAGGAGGTGAAGAAGGACTTGATTTGCAATTTACTCCAACATGGATTGTTGCTCGTGTTTGCACCGTCAATGTTGCCGTTTCATTTGCCGTTGATCGTGCTCTTCGTTATATTGGCAAGTTTCTGAAGAAGAAAAATAAAAAACTACTCTTTCAAGCCTTGCAAAATATCAAAGAAGGTTTTGCTTTTTTCTTTCTTCTTATTATAATTTCTTTAATGTCTTAATCTCTAAAAATGTAAGACAATTTATGATTTTGTTAATAATTTTGTTTTTGTATTTATGCAGAGTTGATGTTGTTGGGTTTATTTTTCTATTTTTGAATGTAACACATAATAAAATCACAAAAATATGTGTTTTTGAGAATTGGACTCATCATATGGTTCCTTGAAGTCTTGTTGGTAAAACGATCTGCTAGACATATTTTAGGTGATGATCATCCATCAACAGAAGAAACACTTGGATACTGTTCTGTTATGTTGAAAAGGAAAATTTGAGTTTTGATCCTTTTTATCTTATTCAAAGTTTTAAATTTTGGCCGCAATTTTATCACAATTTTTGCAATTGTGGAAAATTAAATACAAGATTATTAAAATAAGGAAAATTGCAAAATTCATAATTGTGTTTGCCATGTGGTTGCAATTGTTGAAACTTTTGAACCTTTACATTAGACACAAATTTTTTATATATATAGTTTATTTATTTATTTATTTGCCATTCAATTATATTTATTTGCCATTGAGTTAAACTGTGGTTGAATAATTGAACTGATTGAACCATAACTCAAAGGTTTTGATTTAAGATGTCTTCTTATTGTTTGACATTGGAACACATATTTATATTTCTAGGTTGATTTTATTCCTGTCATTGTAAGTCTCTTCCTAGTTTTGTTTCCATTGACATCTATGCATACTCGTATATATTTTACTTTACTTATTAACAACTTTGTTAAATATGCAAAGGCACACTTATAAGTTAAAGATAATTAGACATATATTGCCGGTGTAAACTAGTTATTAAAGTACATATATTACATTATGACATTTTTTTTTGGGAAAACATGTGCTGTTCTTAATTCTTGTTTATTGTTCTAATTAATAAGGTTTAAATATATTTTTGTTTATTGTAGATATATTTCATTTTGATTTTAGTCAATGTAATTTTGTTTTTTTTTTTGTTTATACCCTTGTAAATTCTAATAAGTTTTAAAAAAATCATTTATGGATTTTTTTAGTAAAAAAATAGAGACATGACTAATTTTGGATGAAATGGTACATGGTGACTATGTAATTGTTGTTGACTAGACAATATTAAATATTTAAATTTATTTTATTAATTCATTTAATTAAAAACTTAAAACTAATTAATTAATCAATAAACCAGTTAAATAGTAAAAACTCAATAATCTTTATCTTCAAACCCAACTTTTTTAATAAAAACTCAACAATCTGTATCTTCAACTCCAATTTCTTCATTTTCAAATCACAAATTCTAAGATTGGATCCAAATCTTAAAAATTCTAATATCTCATAATAACAATCATGTAGCTTTTCTCTTGTAATAATCCATGTATACCAATTATTGGTGTGGTGCGAGAAAAATAAGAGATTATAATTTTTAGGGTTTGGATCCATATATGAGAATTTACGATTTAAAGATGAAAATTTTGAAGTTGAAGATGAATATTGTTGAGTTTTTATTAAAACATTTAGGTTGAAGATGAAGATTATTGAATTTTTATTATTTAATTGGTTTATTAATTAATTAGTTAGTTTTAATTAAATGATTAAATAAGATAATAAAATAATTTTTAATTTTAAATATTAAATATTGTCTAGTCAACAATAATTACGCAATCACATGTGTCACTTCATTCAAAATTAGCCATGTCACCTTTTTTTTACTAATTTTTTTTTATAAAGGACTAGAATTAAAATGGAGCATATTTGCAAGGATAAAAAATATATTTAAACCAATTAATAATTAAAGAAAAGTTAAAGGACTTCAATAAAAGAAAAAAAAAAGATAAACGATAACTTTATAAATGTTTTAAAAGATAAATGATAATTTTGTAAAAGTTTTAAAAGATAAATGACCCCAAAAAAAAAAATTAAGTGTTACACGTAAATAAAATAAAAAGACCTGTAGTGTAATTTTGTCTGATCAATTTTAAATTAAGGACTTTTGTGATTGATATTAATAATGTTTCACACAATGTAGATGGGAACTCACTCTAAGAATGCTATATTTGATGAGTAAGTACAAGTAAAGTTTGTTGGTTGGGCACAAAAGGCAAAGAAGAAAGGATTAAGAAGGGATAATAACCAATCTAATCTAGTGTTAAAATTAAGCTAGGGTCAGTGTTTAGAAAGGAATATATCCCAGAAAATAATCAATATTCCTATAGATGAAAAATATGGATGAACATGTAGTCATGTAGCAAAAATGTTAATAACTATTATATATCATAGTTTTTTTTTTCGTGTGTTTTTTGGTTGAAGTCATGAGGTAATCGTATTTGAAAAACAAATACTAAATATATGGACATATTTTTTGACGGAATTCGAATTGTGATTTTCATATTGCAGAAGAGTAGCCTATATTGCTAGATGTAAATTAAAATTGTGCTGACTTTAAAAAAAATTCATTCCATTATCTCCACTTGATAGGAAATCCATTTTTATAGACAATGGGTGATCTATTGACTATATAAATTTATATTAGTCTTTAAGATTCTTATATTATCATAATTGAAAAATCAAATGGTTAATTGTATAACAACTAAAATTACCAAAGTTTTTTAGAATGGAGACATTAAAAGAACAAGAAGGACAAAGATTAAAGTTGTGAATCTTTTCACTTCAGCTACCATTTGATATAAAAGGGCATGCCTTTAGAGCATTAATCTTACATAAAGTTTTATTGAGTAAATGAGCGGAAAAAAAAAGTTGTATTAATTTCATTAAAAAATGCTCCTACACCACATTTGAGTTATATAGCTACAAATTTTACAACATTTATCCGAAATTTTGTGTACTTAAAATAACAATTGTATCCGATTGAATAAATAAAAATTCAATTTATGAAATCAAGTAATTCAACTTAGAGCAAGTTTAATTTTGAATAGAATATATAAATATATTATACAAATTGACCAAGTCTTACGAGAACACAATTTTTATTTAGACAAAAAAAATAGTCGCATCATATAATTATTTTTTTATATAATTTATTTATTTATATATGTGTTCCAACATTTTTTGCTTGAAACTTTAAGAATATATTTAAATGAGGTAGTTGGACATTCTAGAGAAATTTAAATTTTAAGCAATTCAAATGCTTCATTTGAATTTTTTATTTTTATATTTTGTTGTTTAGATAAATGAATTGTTTTTTTATTTATTTATAAATTTCAAAAGGTTTTGGAAAAAATTGAAAATTAAATTTGGGTCAACAATGAAATTTTGAAAAAGTTGCGGGGCTATTTTACAAATTTTTAGAGATAAAAAATTGCAAATTTAAAAAAAAATTAAGAACCAATTTGCAAAATAGTTAAAGACAATTATGTATATTTAGAAACATAGAGTTAAAATTGTAAATTTCAAAACTTATAAGAACTATTTCATAATTCATATATTATAAAATAAATAGAGAATTCAAAATTATTATGTTTCAAATAATATTTAAAATTTCTTAAATTTAAATTTGACAAAATAACTCATAAAATTCTTTATTTTAAAAATTCTCTAAATTTATTAATCAAAACAAAATAATTTTTACCCAAAAGATTTTAATTTCATTTAAGATATTACATTCTTTCAAAAGTTTCCTCGTCCAAATCGTCTCTGGTTTTAACTTCTCCAGCAAGTTTCCAGTAAAATAAAGTTGTTGTGAAAGTTGATTTGTTTTTCACGTTTTTGCATGCCCTGTTGCAGTTTGCCATTTTAGGCCTTTACACACCACTTTCAAAATTAAAAAAGTGTAAGGTGGAAATAAATTATAGCAAGGTGGAAATATTTCGTGCCCCAAGGAACACTCAATTGAAGGAAAGAGAAAAAAGTGTCTTCCCATCACTTTAAACGTTAAAATTAAAATATCCAATTAATAATAGGATACAAAATGGAACCATTTAGATGATAACACAAAATAAAAAGTAGAATTAAAAATTTGCAAGATAAAATGAGAATTGTTTTAATCATAATAAAAGTGGTACAGTTAATATTTTCATTTAATTCTATTTGCTCTCTTAATTGAAAAATATTATTAAAAAAATAAATAACAAATATAAGTTTTTTGTCAAAATACTGTTAGAAAAATATGTATATAATTTTATTATTTGGTATTTATTTTTTTAGAAATGATAAATCTAAATTTCAATGTTTTGAATATGAGACTTCTATACAACGTGACTTAAATTTTTTCACAAATAACTTGTATATGTACGATTAAATAGAAGTAAAATAAATGTGAAAACTTTAAATAAGTAGTATTTTCAAAAAAAATTGACAACATAAAACATCTCTCTAAAAACAACAAATAATTTATGAATCTATATATTAAATATTATTCTTTTATCTATTAAAAGAAAGATAATTCTAGATCTCTCGAAGACACAATAATAACACTATTGTGCTAAATATGGACAATCTTATTTGTCTTTTAGAGATCCACTATACTTTAATGTCGTATATGATATCAAATATGACTGTAAAATTAAAACTCTAACTAACAACAATCAAGGTTTTGAGAAAATGAACAAATAAGTAGAATATATTACAAAATACCACTTACTCAAAAACTATTTGTGCAAAAGAAGAATTTTCCAACTCTATTTACTTTTTTGAAAATAATTGGGATACAAAAATGTTTCATTTTAAGTTGATAAAATGGGGTTGTAAAAACTCATACATATGTGGAAGGTTTTCTCGCAGTGGCGAACTTGGGATCTGAAAGCTAATTGTATATGGTGTGTGAAAATGGTTACAAGAAGAAAAAAAAATTGACTATTTAAACTTTTACAAATTCAAAATTGGAAGAGGCACAATAGTGAATTTTGGACTTTCAATTTTGTTTTTAATAAGACATTAATTGTAGAGAGATTGACCACCCACAAATATAGATGGTTTAAAGTAGTAGAATAACATAGATGTGTCAAAAAAACTTATATAACAAAATTAATATTTGTGAGGCTGTTTTGATAAAATTGTATATAAAAAATGAAGTATAAATACTTTAAAAGATAACTATAAAATATTTTATAGATCTCATTAAAAATGATCTATTTTTTCATTAAACATGATTTTTTTTCCACCATGATGATACTATGCAATATTCAGTTGGAGGAATTTAAACAATTGTAGAAACCAAAAATGTGGGATATATAGACATTAAATATTTATTATGTGCTACACTTAAAGAGATATGCGTTGCACTATTTGACTCTATGTGTCTAAAGATTTGGTGAGAAACATAGTATAGTTGTCATAGTATAATATTCCATAACTTATCTATTATATGCTGAAATTTAAGAGGTGTGGTGTTAAAAATCTATTTCAATATATACCTGAAAAATATATTGGATGACACATAACATACTTTATAATGAAATATAAGCACTATTTGGTCAAACATTGATGTATTTGCACAAAACGTCTACACACACAACAGTTGACCTTAAGTTTATCAAAACATATTATAATTATCAACATATATATTATAATTATAAATGTAAATTAAAAAAATGTAAAAATTCTCACATATTTTGCTTATCTAAAAGAACGTAAAATTGACATACAAAGAACCATAAAGACAAAATTGTCAACAATCAATCTAACACAAATTATAATAGAAAAGTTGCATAGAGACTAAAGTGTATGTGTCATTGTCTTTTAATTTTTAAATAAACATAAACAATATATGATATAGAATAATTCCCACAAATTATTGTCACTTATGTATTTGTTGAGAAACATTTATAAGGATCAATATATTAATTGAAGTTAAAACCATAGAAAAATTATTACCAATAATGATAGAAGAGCAATAAGTGTCGATTAACTAATATTGATTGTACTTTAATTTATAACTCATGGTATATAAATAGTTATACATAATATTATATGTTAAATAGTAATAATAATAGTAAATTGTATGTTAAAGTAAATTAGAAGTGGAATAATAAGGAGGAGGGAAGAGGGGTGATGAAACAGTACATTTTAAATGTGTCACATGTGATTTTTGTTGAGATGTCAATATTTGAATGAAATGATACAATATCGAATAATGTGTCACGATAATATTTAAGAGTCTATTTTAATATATTATAATAGATAATCAAAAAGCTTTTTTTTTTTTACTTTAAAAATAGGAGACTTTGCATCATAAATCAATCACATGAAAATTTTATGGACATTTTGCCTTGTTTAAGAAAAAAAAAGAGTTGACTTCCTCTAAATAAAGTTTACTTGAATATTAAATATTTGGCCAAATGTATATTAAAAAGGGATGATTATGCTACAAAGAGGACACAACACAAGAGAACTTGTTCCCTCTCTCACAAATTTCGAAGTTCAAGATATTGGAGAGATCTTATTGAGAAAGAGTTGATAAAAAGTGAAAACCTTGAAGAAAAAATTGAAAGTGTATGTAGAACCAAAAGCCTACATACCACACAACATCTCAATAGGTCCTTACCATTATGGATCACAACATTTGCAAGAAATGGAAATTCTAAAAAACAGCAGGCTCTTATGCGTTTCTTGAGAAAGAAGAAATCAATGGTAGAAGATGTAACATGGGTGAAATCAAATTAATCAGTGATGAGTTTCTTAGGATGATGTTATGTGATGGTTCTTTCATCATTCAACTATTGAATTGTCAGAAAAACGATTTGAACAAATTCCTTCTCTTAATAGATGGATGCTACCGACCATTCGACGCAAATTGATAATGCTCGAAAACTAACTTCCAATGTTTTTTTTAACTAAACTATTTGAGCTAACAGATAAAGTCAATAGTCCCTACCCAAAGATGAGTTTATAAATCTAGCCTTTAAATTCTTCTACCGTTTGCTTCAATATGAATTGCACAAAACACCAGATTGTCAAACATCTTACAAGTTCAAAATCAAACACGTTCTTGATCATCTTCGATACAACATTAGACTGAAACTCATCGGGAAGAACTGTGAGGGTGTCAAAGCAAAATCATTCATTCAATAACAAAACTAAAAGAAGGGGGTGTGAAAATCAAAGATAATGAGAGTAGAGAATTGTTAAGATATAAGCTTTGAAAAAAATTAAGGAATTTTTATAAAACAACTAACTATTCTATCTCTGTACATTGGTGATCACAGAGGAACAGTTTTCCAAAACATAGTTGCATTTGAAAAATGTCAAGAGATGCAACCCACACATGACAGCTTACATGTTTTTCTTAAACAGACTCATAAACTCAGCTGAGGATGTTTTGTTCTTCATTATAAAGGGAATATTCATCTTAGTTTAGGGAGTGATGAACATGTGGCAGAACTAATCAACAACATAGCGAAAGTAGTTCCTGATATGAATGAGTCATATTTTCACAAAGTGGTGAATGAAGCAAATGTTACTCTATATTAACAACGTGTAAAAGATGCATTTTTTAATATTTACACATTTCTACATTTACTTCTATAACACAAATGTTACACTCAATATATGAACACGTTTTGAATTGTTATAGGAAGTTAACTTTTGAATTTTGATTGTAGCTTCACAAAAAAAATTGTACCATGTATTAACTAGGTGGCACATAAACTGTTTACACATGATAAATTATGTACAAAATGGTTTGCCCATCAAAAGTAGTGTACAAATTCAAGTGTAAACTTGAATTGGAAGTTCACTAGCAATTTACTTTGTAGTAAATTGTATTTATTTATTTTTTCTTTCATTTTCTACTAATTTTAATGATGCAGCACCAAATAGAAAACACATGAACTAAAATAACTCATTCACTTCAATATACAACAATGTTAACTGATACTCTTCAACAAAAAAAAGCTGATACTGTCAAAACTATTAGTACATAATCAAAGCCTGCACTCATTTGACTGTACGTACTGGATACATTGTAACGTAGAGCCAAAAAATAAAAGGATTGCATAAAGAAATTTACAAACACCAAACTTTCTATTTTTGTCATTACAGTTTACACCTGATTCCTTTTTCTCTTTCGAATTTGAATCTTCTCTTCTATGTATACTGAAAAGGCCTGGGTTGGTTATAGATACTAAAGAGGTGAGTTAGCCGAGCTGGCTATGCAAGGCTCAGGTTTTTCTTGAAACACTTCCACAAAAATATATATATTCCACAACTTGATTTTTTTTCTCGTTCCATTTTCCACAACTTGATCTTTTTCTTCCCTTTTCTCTTTAATCAGAGAACATACGATACCACAGGCGATGAAACTACAGTTTTTTGCTTCTAGCCTTGGAGGTCTTTAATTTGCTTGTTTCATAAGGCGATTTCCAGATTATATCCTCAAGGTTGCTAGAAAAATTCTTGTAAAACTGTAACATTGAAAGGGTACATTTTTATTATAAATACAAGAAACTGAGGTGAGGAAAGGCAAGGTAATAGCAAAACCATAAAAGCAACTCTTAAAAACTGACCTTGAGATATTCACTTGCATCTCCAGCTGCTTTCTGAATGTCCACCATGAAAAATGTCGGAGCAACTTCAAAAACCTTTTCAAACAAAGCAAAAAAAAAAAGAGATCAGGAAAGGAAATTATTAGCCGAAATGTTTAGAAATTGCTTAAGTCTAGAAGAGAAGTATCAACTTACTTCCAGTATAACTGAGAAATGAGATTTCTTGTTTGCTGAAATACCCTCTATTCTCATCTGAAAATATAGAGCAAAGATCACTTGAGATTAGTAAAACTAAAAAATTCAGGCAATCTTAATCCTATGAAGAATTAACACTTTAACAGAAGATGCTATGTATTTATGTTGATTTTATAAAATAGATAAGTAAACAAATGGTACAAAATAAACAAAGGTCTAAAGTTGTGAGAGCAGGAAAATGATCAAACAATTTAGCATCACATATTACAGGCTACCAACCTTATAGTTACGAATATGCGTCTTAAATCCCATTGATTGTGCCACAACTTCCATACTCGATAAAACCACTTTTGCTGGCTTTTGAGTGACGAAGCGTGTTTGATACTTCATTGAGTCCTTAAGATAATGACAGAATGTGGGAGTTCAATTATGCATTTTATCATAGCAAGCCACATTAATTGCACAGTTCTTTTACTATTTGCACATGATTATTGAGTTACAAAATAGCAGACAAACAACAATATAATAGTTATGTAGTAATGAAATACCTGTCCACGATCAAAAATTGATGCAAGATTTAAGCCTTGAGATAACATTATCATGTCGAATGCATTAAGAATTAGAGGACCCGTGTCCTCAATCTCAGATTGCGGATTATCACTTTGATCCTTCAGCGACCAAATAACCAATATGTCAGCATAACTATTATAATTTTCATATAAATGCAAATGAAACAGAAAGACTCTTCTTGAACTTAAGGAGCATAATAAGTTAATATAAATGTGGTGGTAGCTTTTGCATTCATCAGACCCTTTGAATTAATATCTCTTTCATCATCATCAATCTTGAGTTTTGAGTAGACCACGGATTTCATTGCTATTAATTGTTTAACTTTAAGATGTAGTACAACTTAAATACCTTTCACTGATTGTTATTTTGTAACCTTGGACTACTCCAAATTTTTTTAAGGTAGATAGGAAAACAGGTCAAATGGAGGGTAGTCAAATTGTTAGAAGCAGAGTAAGACTTAGACAATTTATAAGAGAAACTATTAAGAAAGACCTAGATAATGAGTTGGATAGAGATATATATGACAAGAGTATTATGTGTCATTTGATCCATGTATCAAACCCTCCTTAGCGGGATAAGGTGTGACTGTTGTTGTAAATAGGACAGGGCATTTACAATGTGTCAAACCCATTCCAATAATTGAAGCTGATTGGGTACATTTGGAAAAGTTGAGGTAAATTAGCTCAAATGCAAAAATTTCCTATAATTTAACTTCACCTAATGTGGAATTAAAAAGTTAACATACCTCAGCACTGTCAAATGCAGCATTTATATCATCCAAATTTACATCTTCATACTCGAGGAGATGTGCAGGAACATAGCTTTTTTTAAACCACTCATCATTGCGAATCTGCTCAATGGTTATACGCTGAAACGAACATGCACACAAACAAACATGAATTAGAACGAGAAAGACACTTGTCCAGTATGGCAATGAAGTATGTATTATATCCACTTATATTGATATTAAAACATTTTAATAACCATGTAAACTAAAACAATCTCCACAACAGAAAATGGAGTAAATCCTTGAACTACAAGTCTACAAGGATGAGTAGTGCATGTAGACGTTCAACAATAAGTATAGAAAATAATATTAGTGGAACCAATACTATAGAAAATGGTCAATAAGTATCTGGTGAAGCATAATTGATGAAATAAACAAATTTTAGTTTTCACACCAGCAAGCTTTGTGTAGTCAAAACCATAACATCAAATTAACTCTCTTTTAAGAATTTGAGCTAAGCCTAACTCAACCCAAAAATTAGCTTTGGTTATATATCTAGTTGGTGTAGAATCTCATGTTATGACACACACCTCGTGCCGAAGCATATAGATATGGAGCATGTGAAGTTTGCATGACTGAACATCTACGAGTGGTCCATAAGATCTATGATAGAATCCAGGCTAAAACACATTTTTTATTTGATCACTTGTTTTATTTTAGTTTCAGTTTTAGTCTTGTAACTTTCAAAAGTTTCAATCGGTCCCTTATCATTTTTTTAAATTTCAATGTAGTCATTTATGTAGAAGATAAGAGACCAAATTGAAATTTTAATAGTTAATGGATTGAACTTAAACCTTAAAAATAAGATAAGGGAACAAAAAATGTATTTTAACAAAGATTCTAAAACCATGGAGAAGATATAGGTTCTAAATAAAGAAGAAAAGAGAAAGACATAAAGACTTCTACTATGATTATGGTTTGATATATTATATACAATAGAATAAACGTCAAAACTTATTTTAAATCTTTCTTATCTGGGTCATTTGCTGGAGGGTAGAGGAGCAAAATTCGTTCTGACACAATTTTGGCTTGCTTCCAATATTGGGGGAGATGAGTTTATAAAACTTTAGATGCATTGAGTAAAATAACCTTTCATTGAATATCACATTAAATATTATAAGGGTGTAAAAAGTCGGTTAATGTTTTTCCTCCATTATTATAATTATTTCCCTTCCCGTTTGAACCAAAGAAAATAGAGTTATTTCTCCTCCATTCATTTGAACCAAACAAACCCTACACTTTGGGGATTCCTTTTTTATTATATTTAAAACCAGATGGAGTAATATATTAATATATTAAATCGTAATCATAATAAATCTTTTTCTTTCTCTTTTTTCTTTCATCTTCTAAAACCCTATAATTTCAACAATGAATATGGCTTGATGTATTATAATACAAAATAGTAAATTCTAATCCTAATCATTTATTTATACTAGTACTAAACTCCTAATCCTAATCAAATATGAAAACTAAACATGATAATTAGTAAATTCCTAATCCTCAAGATACTCTAAAGATAAAGATCAAGATATTATAAGATGTTTTTCAAATGATCTAAGAGACAACAAACATAAAATGTCCTTATTTCTACCAGGGAAAGAAATTTATCCGCGTGAGTATGATTTGATATCCAAATGACCCATGAGACATCAGAACAGCCACCAATATTTTTATTAGTTTTTTTCATAAAAAAATCCATACAGTTAATAACCAAGATTGGCAACTACATATAATGACACTCTTTGATTTTCTACACGCCTTGTAATGCAACATGAATCATGTCAGGAACCGAATTCGTTTTCTGCTTCTGAGCTCAGACAACATTAATTATAAATTGAATGATAGTGAAAGGCCACATCTCAAACCTCTACAGACATTGATAAAAATAATAAAAATCTTCAGCAAAATAAATTCTTACATTTTCAGGGTTTGGGTCCAAAATTCTCTGTATCAAAGATTTTGCTCCCACAGGAAACCAAGCAGGACATGAAAACTCTGCTTTGTCAATCTGCAAGGAAGTATGAAAAAATAAACACCGTTGATAAAAATCTGAATTTTCTTTTGAAAAAATCATCTTGGTAACAAACTATTAGACTATGTAGTATGTCCTGAGCCTTTTGACACAAAAAAGAAGTCTTTATCACAAGAATTTGTAGGAACAGAAACCTCTAAACAAATGCAAGTGTCATTTATATCTGTCATGATATGCAATTGCAAGATATATAAATAAAACAAATATTCAACACAGGGTAATGGGGAACCCATCTACTATACAGTATACAGAAAAATGCATATTTGACTTGTCTAAATCCATGCCTTACTGTA
The DNA here is from genome assembly GCF_000331145.2 of Cicer arietinum. Taxonomy (NCBI): domain Eukaryota; kingdom Viridiplantae; phylum Streptophyta; class Magnoliopsida; order Fabales; family Fabaceae; genus Cicer; species Cicer arietinum. Next base: position 37,094,277 of record NC_021161.2, read on the forward strand.
TAACGTGGTTAGATCAAGCTCGTCAAAAGGAAGATATCCAGCCATTAGAACATAGAGGATAACCCCACACGACCAAACATCCGCTGGAGCACCATTATAACCTTTATGACTGAGTACCTGAGATCCACAAAGATAAATTTCAAATGCAGAAGTCAGAATATTAGCATAGTGAGTAGCTGAAGTCGACATAAAATCATATTAATAGAGCAGTAAGGCACACAAGTATTACCTCTGGAGCTACATAATTAGGAGTCCCGCAAGTTGTCCGAAGCATAGTAACCCCCTATGAAAATTTTCACATATTTAAGCATCTGTCTAGTATTTAAAACTATATCATTTGATTTGCATGTATTCAAGTCAAATCTAAGAATTATTTGTTAACAATCTCACTTGTTCTGGCAAAGCACTCAAACCAAAATCTGAAATCTTCATATTTCCAAGTGAATCAAGTAAAAGGTTTTCAGGCTGCACAAGGAAATAAAAAACAGTCAGAAGAAACCATGAAATGGGTGAAGAAAGTATTCCAGGTTCCGATCAATGCAAACCTTTAAATCTCTATGATAAACTCCCTTACTGTGACAATAATCTACACCATCAATAAGCTGTTGGAAGTATTTCCTAGATTCAGCTTCATTAAGACGCCCGTGGTGTACCTGCACCATTATTATCTACATTATATCTTCAACACCAGGAAAAATACTGATAAAAATCATGATATAACTTAACGAAAAACGTCAATCCATCTTGAGCTACTCACAATTTTATCAAACAATTCACCACCTGTGATGAACTCCAATATGATATAAATCTTAGTACGGCTTGCCAGAACCTGAAGAAAACCGTATTTTAAAACAGAATGAAGTACTTGTGAACAGTAACAACAAACAAGATAGAAACATTTATCAATATCTAGTAATTGGGGGTAGTTCTTTTAAAACAAACATTTTGGAGGATAATAAAATACAAATAAGAGAAAAGGAAAATTCCAAACCAAGTCAAATTCTAAAATGAATTGTCCAAAATTGCTCCTTTCTATGCGCATCTAAGGAACCAACAATTTTAGAATTTTGGTTTTACTTTACTAACCTGAGAAGACTTCTTTAATAAATAAATAAAACCTGAAAAGACTTCTGAAACTTACTAGTTAACCTTATTTCACACTTCACACATACTGACTTGGAGAAAAAGTGATTAATTTCGGAACAGAAGCCAAACGGTCCCTTAATGACCTTTAAGAAAGCAGAAAGAAACAAGATATACAGACAATGAAATATCACATACCTCATGCAGGCGAACAACATATGGATGTCTGACTAGCTTCATAATAGAAATCTCTCTTTTGATCTGCATTAAATTAAACCAAATAAGATAAAGTTAAAATAGAAACCATAACAATCACAAATATAGTAAGCATCAAACCTCTTGTGTATCTTAAATATGAAGAAATTGAATCCAAAATCAACGTCTTAAGTTCCACTCACTCACTGGGATGCTAATCCAATCAAAGCATTTTCCATCACTCAAAACTAAAGAGATTAACATCCATAACCCATCTTAATAGTATTAATACACACCGAAAACTCCCTATAACCACATGCAACAGTCAAATCAACTCATTATGATTGATAAGTAGTAACGAGAAAATCAAGTAATGAAAACACTTTGTTTGTTTGAGTATGTGTTTGATAATCGTGATTTTGAGTATAATTCATTGGGCTAAAATTCAGTTTAAATCGAAATGATCTACGAGTGAATGTTTTTACTCTAAAAGCAAATTTAGCCTAAAACTTAGGGTATATTTTTCAATCCAACAAAAAGCTACATTTTATCACTCTAGATTTGGAGGCAAAAACACAATGACTATCAGATAAAATAAAATTACTCTTACTAAAATCATATTCTAATTGAAACTTTGGGCATTAAGTGATTATCATCCTTTTTTAATCTTCTCTATCATATTCACTCTCATTAAATTCAGATTTTTTTTATTTTTTTAAATTACTTAAATAACTTCTCACTTTAATCAGAAAAATATTTTTTTTTCGATTCTGAGTAATTTCAAAAGTTTCAACAAACACAATTAAAACTGCTAAAATTAATTTAGTTAAAAAAAGTTGATTCTTCTCTAGAATAATCTTATAACAAAGAAAATGCTCAAAATCAATAATGAAGCTCTTCAAACCCCACACACGCTCAAATTATATTTTACTTAGGTTATATCTATCTTATCTTCTACGTCACCGACATACATAGCAACAAGACATTAAAATAATAAAAATAAAAAATAAAAAATGAAATGGATGATGATGAGTACCTGATCGGCCATTTTGTGTTTGATGATTGTGCTACGATCGAGAACCTTCATAGCAACACTTTCACCAGTTTCAGTATTCTGAGCGAACTTGACCTTCGCGAATGTTCCTTCACCAATGGTTCTTCCAATTTCATACTTACCCACTTTCCTTAACACCATACTTGGTTTTTCTTTGTTCTTTTCTTCTTCTAATCAACAACTATATAACTTCAAAGCATTTCACTCTATGAGCTTTACAGAAGAAGCTTCTCACTTTTCCAAGGATTAATTAGTTTATTAATCGATTAATTAATTAAATAATTAATTAGATTATAAGTTTGTTGGTGAGGGATGCAATGAAATGAAATGAAATGGATTTGGGAGTAGTAAGAGGAGTGAGAAAGGAAAGTGGATTGGCAGGTGATGATAAAATAAATTAAATAAATTAAATAAAATAAAACGGAAGAAAAAGACAAATGTGAATCCGGTTTCAAAATTGAAAATTCAAATTTCAAATTTTTTGCTGCTGGTTTTAATTAATTAATTAATAATATGTCCGTCTTTGGACTCGGAGGAGTACCGGAAAAGCCGGCTTTTAATTGGAATCAAATAAATTAGGGAGGACTATATAATATATTCGAAAATTAATGGTACTACTAAATTAAATCAGTAATAATTAAACTATATATATTTGAATAAATTTAAAAATATTCTAGATTTAAAATCATCAAATTTTTGTATTTTATCTTTTTGGTTTATCTTAAAATGATATTTTTATTATGATTTTAATTAAAATTAAATTTTAATTTTAATTATAGAAATAATTTATTTAGTTAATGAGATCAAAATAGAATAAATAAATGTGCCAAAAGTGTTAATTTAATCGACATGATACTATAGTGATGGACACCATAAAACTTGTCAATATTAGGCTGTTACACAAATAGTCTTTACAAATATTCAGTTATTTTGATTTTAGTCTATATAAAAAAAAGCTTTTCTAAAAACATCATTGTAATTTGAAAAAACTTTTAATTTAGTCTTCATTAGTTTTTTTTATTTAAAAATGATGAAGCGACGTGATTTAATATGTAGAGATGGCATCATTGAATAAATAATGATATAGAAAAATGTTCCTAATTATGTATTTTTTATTATTAAAAAGTAATTAAAATTTTTATTAATAAAAATAGAAGATTATTGTTATTATTATAATAAAAACTAAAAGTAATAATCATGGTTTCTCAGTCATCATTCATTATCATCATATCTCTAATTTCATTTTTAGAAATTGAACAGAAAACTAAACACAAATCACAAGCTCTAATGTTTCTCAAATCAAAGCTTGTCCATGTTCTACTATCTCCTCTGCCTCAATTGTATAATGCTCTGAATTAATTCCATAAAAGATATAATATTCTTACCTCCTTATTCAACAAAACTTGTCCAATAAGAAACATTTTCATGCATAATTTGCTACATATGATGTATGTGTCATAGATTTGATCTTCCATAATTTTAACCAAATCGACTAATTATTTGTAAATTTAACTGATGAGAGCAAATAAGTCCTCTTTTATTCTTTAGAAAGCTGTAAACAAATTTAATACTAAATATTTCATTTTTTCAGACTATCGTATAAAAGAAGTAGGCTACACACAAAGGGATTTAGAGAATTTGATGTGTCCTAAAGGGAAGGAAAATGTTATAGACCAACTATACATTCCAACGTATAGTATCTTGATCAATTAACTTTGAAACAAAAGAAATATTGTTATGGGAAGTTTGGGAGTCCATACTTTGTAACCATGTTGAATAGGGAGCTAACAAGCCTCCCCCATACGTGAATAGAACAACAATCTCTCCCGCTCTCCATAATTTGGCTTTGTCAATCACTTCATAACCAACTTGTAAAATAGTTATCCAAGTGTAACTCGGATTGTATCCTATGGTGGCTCTCATTAAATTCTTCCTAGGAAAATATCTTGCTTTCAAACACTAGGAAAACAATAGGTACTAATTAATTATGAATAATACATCAATCTTGTTTAACCAACATTGCTAGATTAAATTCATTGAGTTTTAAAGCTTATACCGTATTTTCTTTTTGGCTTAATTATAGTTTTGATTTCTTTATTTTCACTAATTTTTAGAATTAGTCCCCTGTTATAGAATCCGACAATTTTGGTCTCTCCCTAAAAAATATATGATTATATTAATTTAATTACAAAAATAATTATTTTTAAATTGATGCTAAAGTTTTTTTTTTTTTGAAGTTATTGCAGTTTTATGGGTATTAATCAATCAACATCGTCATATCATAAGTCACGTTGTTTAAAATATCACATCACCATTTTTTAGTTGAAAAATATAAAGAAGAGACAAAAACCATTGGATTTTAAAATAAGATAATCAAAAGTACAATGAAGCTTTTTTTTCATAGGAGAGTATAAAACAACTTATTACATAAGTAGGAATCGTCTAGGTCATTGCTTTGATCAAAACCTCCTAGTCGCCATAGACTAAAAAATTTCCTTTCGACCTTTTAACTTCTTCCAAACTCTATCCTAAACAAAATTGAAGATTTGTTGTTTAGTCCTACCAACAAAGGCAAGTCCTTAGATATTTAGAGTGACACTCAACAACCTTAATTTACATCCAACTTTAAAACATAATTTTTCTATCCTCATGAACATTTCAATTGAAAGAGATTTCACATTTGTCCAAATTGATGAGTTGATCAAATGCTAAATGATACAAATGAAGAATAATATTAATTGTCAGTTCATCTTGTAAAGAACTCCTGTAAAATATTAAATTGTTATCTGCAAAGGGAAGATGACTAATAATGGGAGCGCACCTATGCACTTATTAAGAATAACTATAAACATCTTAGCACAAATAATGAAAAGGAAACGAGACAATGGGTCACCTTGATGCAAATTTCAAGCAAATCCGTCTGAAGACTAAACTTTTGGCATGAACTTTCATTCAACCATAAAGAGAAAGACACGATAGAGTGGTTAACATGATTTAATTTGAAGAACAAAAAAAGGAATTTGGAATTGCTTTTAAAAGTTGTTTATTTGAGAGACAATCAAATTATGAATGTATGAACCCGGATGTTAAGCATTTTCGTCTATCCAACAATGACCGACTCGTTTGTAAAAATAATCCATTTCAAAATAAATGATCATTTTCAATTTACAATCTATCATCAAATAATTTTTCTTATTGTACCCAATCAATACTCCATGCAGAATTTTTTATTTAATATTTTCTACTTTACATTAATAATAATGGTGAATGCATCAATACATAATAAATACATTTTAATAAAGTGTTACTCTCTCTTTCATATATACATATTTTTCAATATATACTATGAAATGAGGATAATTTATTTAAATATCTCATTTTTAAAATAAATAAATAAAAAAGTCACCAAAATACCCTATATTAAAAATATATACCAAAATGTTCTACTTTTTGTCTTGGACGTCGCATCTTTGATATGTGACCAAGAAAAAAAAATTGTATAGATGTACATGGTCTTCAATTTTTTTCTTTGTTTTAACCTTTAATTTAATAAATTAAAAATATTATAAAAAAAAAAAAGTTTAATTGCAGTTTTGGTCCCCCTATTTTAGTTGATTCGTAAAAGTAGTCTCCCCATTTTGTTTCTCCCCAGTTTTGGTCCCTCAAACAGAATTTTGGTCCAAAATTTGATGAATTTTTTTTTTTTTGCATTTATTTAAGTCACATCATGCCTCAAAATCTCATTTGCAACAATTGTATCTGGAATCTATGACTATAAATGGTGTAGTACGACTTTAAAAAATGAAATTTCATTAAGTTTTTGACCAAAATTCTGTTTGGGGACCAAAACTAGGGAGAAACAAAATGGGAGGACTACTTTCGCGATTCAGCTAAAATAGGGGGACCAAAACTGCAATTAAGCCAAAAAAAAAAAAAACAAAATACTATAACCTTTAATTTAATAAATTAAAAATATTTTAAAAAACAAAATATTATTAATAAAATCAAATAAAATACATTAAACTAAAGGAAAAAATTGAAGTTAAATAGATGTGTCAAGACAAATAAGGAGTTATATTATTTTAACAACTTTCTTTTACATAAATTAGCAAATTAATTTTGTTTTGTTAACACCTCTCACCTATTTTGTAGATAGACTATCTACTTTATTTTATTTTATTAACAACTCTATCATCTTTTTGTAGATAAATTAGCAATTTTATTTTATTTTGTTAACAACTCTCTCCTATTTTCCTATGGATTTAATAAATAATAATATTAATAATAATAATAATAAAGTAAATTATATTAATAAAATTAATAATAAAAATAATAATAATAAAAAACAATACATCAAATTAGAGTAGATGGATTTTTTCTTCAATTTGATGTATTTTTTTCTTCAATTTAATGTATTTTTTTTTAATTTTATTAATAGAATTTAATTTATTATTATTTATTAGATCTAGAAAAAAAAAATAGGAGAGAGTTATTAACAAAATAAAATTAGATAGGTAATTTATATGCAAAATAGGCGAAAGTTGTTGACAAAATAAAATTAAGTTGATAAAATAATATAACACTTTGTTTGTTTTGGCACATATATTCAACCATATTTTGATTTTGTTTTTCAATTTAATTTAATGTAATTTTTTATGTTATTAATATAATTTATTATTTACTTTAAATTATAATTATTTCTATTATTTTTTATTTATTAAATCCGAAGAAAAAATAAAATAAAATTGTTAACAACATAAAATTAAAATTTTAATTTATATACAACATAAAATGAAATTGTTAAAATAATAAAAATAAAAAAGAAAAATTAAAATCCTTTTACATAGTCGTATCTCCGCGACCTACTACTCCATCAAATTTTGTTTTTTCTTTGCATCAACTGAATGATTTATTGTAGACGGATAAAATATTAAATTCATGGCGGATCAAAATGAGCTAAAAAATTTGGGGAAAAAATCATATGATATATAAAAGGGCAGATACTCCGATCTTTTAAATATTTGGTGGGGTTTGAATTTCTAATCTGGGCCCATAAATTTTTATATCAATGGAGATATCAACCTCCACACTTTATTTTTCTCTATTTTTTTTTTCTTTTTCTGATCAATAACTATAACTTAAAAGCATGTCACTATGAGCTTTACAGAAGCTTCCCGCTTTTCCAACGATTAATTAGTTTATTGATCGATTAATTAATTAGATTATAAGTTTTGTTGGAGAGAGTAGCAATGAAATTGAGATAGGATAGGAAGGAATTCGGATTTAAGAACAGAGGAGTGAGAAAAGAAAGTGGATTGGCAGGTAATAATATAACATAAATAAAAAACTGAAAAAGATGGATGTTTTTTTATATATCCTGTTTATAAAAAAATTCTAAATTTCCTTTACTTAAAAAGAAAAAACTAAAATATCGTACTTTTTAAATTCTCATAAGTCGCATAATGCGACATATGTAAACAAAAAATTAATAAATAAATTATTAAAATATTAATTATTAATCATTAATTAATAATAATATAAAATTAATTAAAATTGATAAAAATATAAAAAGAAAAGTTTAAAAGATTTGAGTAGAGTTACTGGTTATATTTAGACAATATTTCATATTATGATCAAATAATCGACATAATTTACATATATTTGCACTTTATTTGTAAAAACTTATTTTCTGCTGAAATAGCTTCAATGGTTATACTTTCATAAACTTGAACAACTCATGGTAGAATATTGGAGCTGTTGACAAAAAAACAAGATCACGTAGATCTACAAACTATAATTTTTATTTAAATGACAATAGTTCAATCTTTCAAATTTCCACACTACTCATTATTGGGTGGGCTCACTCCCCAAGTGGAACCCACCATTTTACTAATATTATTATTATTATTGAAATAAAAAAAAAACAAGTTTTAATGAGTTTGGCCCACTTGAAGGTAATAAAAAGAATTTAGAAATCCCTAAGAGACATACAATCAGACAACGGAAGAAGAACGATTGCTGAGAACAAAAATAAGGGTTTGGTTTGTTACTTTGGCATACCCACTTTAGTGGAAGGTTGTTATAAGGTTGTTATTGTTGGTTGATATTCCCTATTGTTATTAAGAAGACTCTTGGTGTACCCATTAATTATTATAGTGGAAGTTTTTACTGAACTAGGTCCCGTTGTTTTTATTCTCTCAATTTGAGGGAAGTTTTCCACATTAAAATTGTGTTTGTCTCATATTTAATTTTCTGTCAATTATTATTGCTCTTGCAATTGTATTTTCTGTTTGGCCATTTATCTGCACAGGTGGGGGAAAAAATATTCCGCATTATTGAGATAATTATCGCTAATTATCTCTGGTTTTTCCCAACAAAGTGGTATCAGAGCTCGGTTATTTGATTTGTGCATTTAAATGGAGGAGGAAAATAAAGGTCCCAATATGATTAAACTCAACTCTCCTAATTATACACTTTGGAAGACTCTCATGGAAGACATGTTATACAGTAAAGATTTGTATGATCCTATTGAGGGTGACACTACTAAACCTGCAGATAAATCTGACGCTGACTGGAAGAAGATGAATAGAAAGGCAATGGCGTTGATCAGACAGTGGTTGGATCTTAGTGTGTATCCACATGTTGAAACTGAAATAGATGCTAATAAGATGTGAGAAAAATTAAAAGAGTTGTATGAACGAAAGAATGTGAAAAATAAATCATTCTTGATTCGGAAGCTGGTGAGTATGCAATACAAAGATGGGGATTCAATGGCAGAGCATATGAGTATTTTTTAGAATACAGTGAATCAGTTGACAACTGCAGAAATTAAATTAGATGATGAGTTGCAAGCGTTGTTATTGTTGAGTTCCTTGCCTGATAATTGAGAAGTCCTTGTTGTGACGTTAACCAATTCAGCTCCAAGTGGAAAGTTGAAAATGTCAACAGTTAAAGAGAGCATGTAGAATGAAGAAGCTTGAAGAAAGGAACGTGGTTTGGTTGGTTCTTCCTCAAAGTCAGAAGCACTAGTTTCAGAGTCACGAGGGAGAAGTCAATCTAGAAACTTCTATAGACGCGACAACTCTGAAAGTCGTAGCAAGTCAAGAAGCAAGTCGAGGACTAGAAAGGAAGTGATATGCTATCATTGTGGCAAAGCCGGTCACATAA